>NC_064626.1:137060451-137373665 GCF_023864275.1 Schistocerca cancellata
CGGGATACAAGGGCGTTATATTAATTGTAAAATTACCACTGGGTTTCACAGTAAGTGTCATATAGGGTGACAATTATTGAACTATATGAAGAAAAACTTAAATTAGTTACCAACTACGGCGTGCACACACTTTATTCAACATGTAAACGTCACTACAGATATTCGGACTTAGGTTATGGCATGTTCGATATGCCTGCCATCTTTGGCGATGATGTGACGCAGACGAATACCGAAATTCTGCATGACCCGCTGAAGTGTCAGAACATCGATGCTGTCGATGACCTCTTTATTTGTTGGAGAGAATATGTACGGACAAATACATCAATATTTATAACACCTCTGTTTCTTGGTTTGTTCGTAATTGCAAAATAACGTCGAATTTTTCTCCCTTCGTTAGCTCTGACTTTGTTACTGTTGAAACAATTTTTTATTGAAACACGTCTCCCCACTTACAGTCATATTTATGCACACTGTAAACATTTTCTTCGCCCAGATATTGTAAAACGGAAATACCTTTCTTTCTTTCTTCCGGATGTTTGGTGTGGAGAACACCAACAGGAAAAATAGCAGGTCGTCGTGCAGTGTTTGAAATATGACACAAAAAGAAAGGAAACGTCAAAATAAGAATTACTTTCCTTATGGTTTGAAGAGTAGTTGTACAGAATTCCCGAATGTCAAAATTTGCGCCTTAGACTAAATTTTCCCCTATTGACCTGTTTCGGCTGTTATGTGACGGTTAAGCAGTAGCTGACGTGTATGAAGTTAGGCCACCGCGCTGTCCATCAGCATTTTGCGGACAGACATAAGACTTATGCCAATAATCATACTTTTAAACTATTTTTACAACAGTTTTGATCACTCCAGGAACGAAAGAAAGAGTAAGAAGACACAAAAGCAGACGACGTCACAATCTGCTGTTTTTGCACTTGAAGATTTAAGAACTCTACTCTCGTCACAGTCAACTAGTCATTAACGCCACTGAAACATCTGAGACGTGGTTGGCGGCTAATTTAAACGCAGGTACGTGACACCCACTGCACCACGAGTAGTCCACTCTGACCGGAATGTCTCTCGTGTAAAACGGTCTTCAAGAAATACAGCCACGCACCGACAAAGAATCAGCACAGATTCAGGGAGAAAAAAAAAGGCTCGTGTCAAACACAGCTCGCTTTCCAGAATGAAACTTTCACTGCAGCGGAGTGTCCACTAACATGAAACTTCCTGGCAGATTAAAACTGTGTGGCGGACCGAGACTCGAACTCTAGACCATTGGCTTTCGTGGGCAAGTGCTCTATCATCTGAGCTACCCAAGCACGACTCACGCACCGTCCTCACAGTTTCACTTTTGCCAGTACCTCGTCTCCTACCTTCCGAACATCAGAGAAGCTCTTCTGCGAACCTTGCAGAACTCACACTCCTGGAAGAAAAGATATTGCGGAGACATGGCTTAGCCACAGCCTGCGGGGTTGTTTGCAGAATGATATTTTCACTCTGCAGCGGAGTGTGCGCTGATATGAAACTTCCTGGCAGATTAAAACTGTGTGCCGGACCGAGACTCGGAGTCGGGTCTCGAGTTCGAGTCTCGGTCCGGCACATAGTTTCAATCTCCCAGGAAGTTTAATAGCTCGCTTTATCCATAGCCAGCAAACACTACATGCAGGTGGATATGTAGACTGCATCTTTCTAAAATTCCAAAAGACTACCGAGAGAGTGGTAAAACACTGGACTTATATTCGTGAGGACGGCGATTGAAATCTTCATCCAGCCATCCACATTTAGATTCTCCATGGTTACTGTAAATTGCTTAAGACAAATGATGGGATGATCCTTTTGAAAGGTGGCAGTCAGTTTCCTTCCCTATCCTTCCCCAGAGCGAACTTGTGCTCTGTTTGTAATGACTTTGTTGTCGATGGGACATCAAATCCTGTTTCTTTTAGCACGAAATATAGCATCTACATGATGTGACTGTGAACTGAATCTGCACCTACATCTCTGTTCCTCAAGCCACAGCACATTCCATTCGTGGATGGTTCAACGCAGGAAGGAAGACTGTCGGAACCTCTTCATATGATTCCGAATTACCCTAATTTTAATGTTGGTGGTCATTACACGAAATGTGGTCATTACACAAGGTTCCATTACAGCAGACTTGGTCAATACATCAGATGTGGTTATAACACAAAGACGTGGCCATTAGACGATACGTGGTCATTACATGAGGTGTGGTCATTACTCGAGGTGTAGTCATCACATGTGTATCTTGTAGGAGAGGGTGTAATGTTTATTGACTCATTTTGGAACGTGGTCTCTCAATAGTTCGTAACTATGACTCTCTGTGATTCTCATCACCTGCATTGCCTCACACTGCAGTTTGTTAAGAACGTCTGTGGCTCTCCCACACTGACTAGACAAACCAACAGCAAATTGTTCAACTCTTCTTTGAATTTTTTCCATCTTTTCTTCGTTATTTGAACTTGGAGACGATCACACGCCAAAGAACAATACTCTGAACAAGTCCAAAGAGGGTTTTGTAGGCGTTCTGTTTCCCGCATGGATTACGCTTCTATAAGATTCTTCTAACAAATTTGAGTGTAGAATCTTTCTTTCAAAAACTTGTGCCACATCTTCAAAGCATAACCAAAATGTCATACAGCATATGTTGAGAGACATGCAACTGACTCGACGAATTTGTATCTAACAGAATGTGGCAGAGAGAATGATCAACGTAGACTAAAGGAACATCGGTTACGCCAACGAAGCGTAATAAAGGCTTTAGTACTTGGGAAGGTGAACTGGGCTTATCTTTGTTGGAATGGCTAGCCGATTTGGATTTTTCTGCGTGTTTCACAAAAAGAACATTTTAGAATCAGCCTCTGAGCCACGCACAAACAGCAGCCAGTTGCAGTACTGACGATGAGCAAGAATATTCGAACTGCTCATTCGGTATACCACCGTCACTATGTCAGGTTTTCGGTTGAGTTTGTACACAGTTGGTGCTACTGACACATGACACACCAATCTGAAGTGATAAATGTGGCAACGATTCTCTCAGACTTCCTTCAAAGGCGGTTCTCAACTCCCCTGTGTTTTTTTACTTTCTTCCTTCCTCTCTCCCTCTCCCTCCCTCCCTCTCTCTCTCTCTCTCTCTCTCTCTCTCTCTCTCTCTCTCTCTCCATCCTCCTCTCTCTCTCTCACCTGAAACACCTAGTATTCAGTCATACGATACATAATTTTATAGTACGATTTATTATCCAGTCAGAATTTGCGAAAGATTATTACGTCATCACCACCCACACAATGTTGTAAGAAGCAAAAATAACTGATGCGGCTGTGGCGCTGCACGGAGAGTCGTCTTGGTTTTCTCCTACTGTTAATTCTGCACATAAGACATTTCACGGGACGTAATGAAAAGCAGTAAAGCTGCCACAAGCCGAAAAACAGAGTTACATTCGGGTACTGTTAGCATGTGCAAAAAGATATGAATCCTTGTATATGTCGGTTGGCTAGACGTCTTCCAAAACTCAACTGATCATGTCCTCGCCGCGTAACCTATATTTCTTATTGTTGTTTTTTCAAACACACTAATAAATTTCCCTCAAATTAATCATCCGTAGCCTCTTATTACTGACTTCCCCCAGTCTTATACAGACGGCGTGTTCGACACTAATGTGTTTATAATAACCTTCTTGACAACGGGATAAGTAACTCGAGTCTCACCTTGACATTAAACACGAAACACAAAACAACATGCACTGTTCTTTATTTTGTGTTAGCTACACGAACAGAGATATAGAGATTAGAAAATATTAGATTTCAAGAAGCCATATCTTTTGCATAATCACATCAGGAATATATTAAATATATTCCACTTTGACTTTCATAGCGTGCAAATACAAATCGATGTTATCATTGTTTCTGTAGTCTCGGTTCAAATGTTTTTTCACACTTAAGTTCAGATCATGATTTTTTTATAACAGGAATTCATGAAACGTTTTCGCTTTTCTCTCTGCTATCTATTTTTTACATATAGAATGTATTGCAGCATTTCGAAAATATTCTGTTTGTTCTTTATCGTTCATTTCCAGTTATCCGTAGCAAAGATGTATCGAACATTATTTGCACGAGTGTAATATTGATTCTTATTTCGTTCTTACTCATCGTAGAAATATTTATTCTCGTCTAGTCTTGAGTCTGCATCTGAACTAAACGAATCTATTTATGTATTTCATTGTTTCATTCTCTTCTGTTATTTCGCTTTCCAACTCAAGACTTGTCATTTGATCGCTTTACATTTGTTGCACATTCGCATGTGACTAATTCTTCTGCTGTTATCAGATACGAATTCTTATCTCTGGTTCTCTATTCGTCTTTTTTGTGGTTTAAAGTTCACGTGGATGTCGCTGTCAATCAAATTGACAATGCGGTCAACAATCCAGAAGAATTTTATTGACAACGACAACGACAGCGGAAGCCTACCTGTACATTTACGGTGATGCACTGTCAAGTTTAATGACAATTCAAATGATCTCTTGTAATGCTAGTACATGTAAATTATGTCGTCTTAAAGTCAGAACTTAACTTTCGCTACAGACGTAAAGAGTTAACACTAAATAATCACTTCTTGTTACAGCAAGGAGTAAGTAACACACTTCGAAAGCCGGCCGGGCTGGCCGAGCGGTTCTAGGCGCTACAGTCCGGAACCGCACGACCGCTACGGTCGCAGGTTCGAATCTTGCCTCGGGCAAGGATGTGTGTGATGTCCTTAGGTTACTTAGATTTAAGTAGTTCTACGTTCTAGGGGACTGATGACCTCAGAACTTAAGTCCCATAGTGCTCAGAGCCATATGAACCATTTTTGTTACGAGGAATTACATGTATACACACACAACCGTCTGAGAATCTCCATAAACTGGAGGAAATTAATTACACTGTCACGTAAACATTTTATCTGCTTATACACCACGAATATGTATTCACTTAGTGGCAGTTTACCCAATCACACTTGCAAATTTATCTAACACTTATCTCGTGCCGGCTAGAGTGGCCGAGCGGTTCTAGGCGCTTCAGCCTGGAACCGCGCGACCGCTACGGTCGCAGGTTCGGGCATGGATGTGTGTGATGTCCTTAGGTTAGTTAGGTTTAAGTAGTTCTAAGTTCTAGGGGACTGATGACCTCAGAAGTTAAGTCCTATAGTGCTCAGAGCCATTTAAACCATTTTTGAACTTTTCTCGTAAGCACGTGGCCAAAACATCCAGACATTAGCTCTACACTACAAGACCTTATAATAAAGTATCTCGATATTTTTCCAACATATAAAGTGCCTCCTATCAATATATTTAGTATTATACATTCTTTGTACCTATTAAAAGTAACTGGTCCTCCTTTCACATACCTCTCTTTATATCCGTAGCAACAACAATACCGCACCATAGCTGTTACTAATACTCAAACGTGCAGAATCTGTACAAAACAAGACGAATACGTGTGATGTACAAGTTTCGCTATTACCGCAAAATGATGAAAGCTGCGTTATCCCAAAATCGCATGTTGAGAACATGCGCAACAGGCTATGCTCACTCTATAGATATATGTACTTTATGGATGCGGCGATGAAAATCTACAAGCAGAAGAGAGAAGAATGGGGAATCATTCTAGCGACGATACGGGCCGAAAATGGGGATATCAACTGTCATAAGTGAGTTTGTCACAGGGCAGACCGTTATGGTCCGGCGCCGGGAACCAGCACCTAGGAAACGGTAAAATGGTCGACCCTTCGAGTGCTAGTGTAGTGAGCACATATGGAAAGTGGTTGAAAGGTGGTGAAACAAAGAACAGGCGCCTCATCATGGAATGTGAAGGTCAGAGACTCGTCCACTCTGCAAAGCAGGATAGGGGGGTCTGATGACAAGAGTACAGTGCTGGTGTAGGCACAAGCGATCCGGAGCATACCGTTCAGCGCACATTGTTGAACATGCGGTTCCACAGTAGACACCCCTTACGTGTTTGATATTGACCCAGTGACACGTTAATTACTGTTGCAGAGGGTGTGGGATCATCGATTGGACAGCGGATCAATGGAATCGTGCCATCTCGTCAGATGAAGCACGTTTCTTGTTATACCATATGGTTGGTCATGTCCATTACGCCATCGTCCAGGCAAACGGGTGCTCGAATCATGCTCTGCGCCAAGAACGCAGGGCGATGGGGTGACATTCTCATCGGCTTCCATGGAACCTGTCGTAGTAGTCGAAGGCGCCACGACAACTGTGGAGTGCGTCAACATAACTGGAACCACCTACGTTCCTTTATAAATGTTGTCTTCCCCGACAGCGTCGTCCAACTGGCTAACTGTTTGTGTCAGAAGGTCAGAATTGTACTTTGGTGTTTTGAGGAGCATGTTAGTGAACAAAAGTTGATGTATTGCACACTAAATTCGCCCGACCTTAACGCAATGGAAGACAACTGGGACACTATCTGGCGCCAAATCCGCACCAACAAACCACTCGCCCATAGTCAATAAAATTCTTCTGGGTTTGAGGCCGCATTGTCAACTATAAAATTCCGACGTTTACTGTTGCAAGAAACTTACCTCGTGGTGTACTGCTAACTTCTGAATGAGCACTAGTTTGGTTACTTAGATAGCAAACAGTGAAGGAAGCTCCAATGGAAAACGCCTCTTTCCGCCAATGACAACACTCAGTGCAAAGACCAATAAAAGAACACCTAATACCCTTCCTCCTCACCCTCATACCCAATGACAGTATATATGTAACGAAACTAGTGCTCATTCTGCAGTTAGCAGTACACCCTGAGGAAGGCGCCTTGCAACAGTCGCCGAAACGTCGGAAATTTATAGTTGATAATGCAAGCCAGAAGAATTTGATTGACTGTGACAACGGCCGCGGAAGCCTGCGTTTACACTGGCCCATAATTTACGATAATTACGTGATCTTTGCGTAGACATCTGTTTTGCATACCTCCGAAAAGCTAACAAGGACTTGTCGAATGCATGCCACGCAGAATAGCTTTTGTAATGCGTTCCAAAGGTGAGCAACAGGCGATTAAATAGGTGGTTATAGTGTTTTGGCTGATCAGTGTAGTTCTCCTGTCTTGACGCCGAATCAGAATGCGTGAGTTTCCACGGTGTTTCACGTAGACAACTGCTCGACTACTTCAGGTCTTCGATCACCCGAAGAAATCGTGTTTTTTTCATAATGGACCAATGTTATCAGGTATGTGCTACTACGCTGAAAACTCAGATGTAAAAGATATCCAGATTGTGTTTACTATGCGTCGTGTTCATATTTCGATAGCCACGTACGAAGAAGAGAATGCGAGGGTTTAGAACAAATATTAAACACACTGTCGGGTTTACATTTGGTCGTAAGTGTGCCCCTTTCGTAGAAGGGGATGAAAGCATCCAAAAGGGATAATAGAAAATAAGATAAATTTAGTAACGTAAACAGAAATTGCCCTTCCACAGTAATACTAGAATAAGTTCTTAACATATCCCACTGTTACCCCGAAGAAATACTGCGAAATTTTAGCAAAGTATTGCGACAAAATACGAATTACAAGTTCACAAAGTTAGCCGGGATAACCTGATTTGTCAAATGTAAAAATACATGTTAGCGTTCCTTTCGGATTACTCTGCATGCCTTTGAATCATACTTGCTCAGTTTTTTTACATTGCTTAATACTTTAGCATTTGTTAAGTACAGTTAGTTAACCAGGAGAACTCAGTGAAGTGTCTGCTGGTCGCTGATTATGCCGTGCTTGATATTTAGCGTTCAGTGCTTAAGACTAATTCCTCCTCCGTTCTGATCTTGGGAGATTCAGGAATATCGGAGGCGTGAGAAGCGCGAACTGGCCGCTTTCGCATCACGCAGTCGTGCGGCCGCCATGACGTAATCACAGTTCACCCGCAGACAGCTTTATTTAGGCAGCAATCTCCTGTGGGAGTGAAGGCACTAATGGTTTAGCCCTCTCACTGTTCGCGAGCTGAGCAGTAGGTCAAAGTATGAGACATGACTTCGCAAATTATTGGAACGCTTAAATGTTCGCCCGACTAGTCACCAACGAAAACTGACACGACGTCCAAATGTGTTACGAATATTTTTCCCTCTCAAACATACCATGGCTTTGCTCGGAATTCATGAGTCATCTGATTAATTACACGTCATCAATTTTGTTTCCTGCTGAAGAAATATACAGGGTTATTCAGCTACCCCTACTGATGTCGGTTTATGCAACCTGCAAACGTCTGTACCAGGAACGATAAGCAGCCACGTAATCAGACTAAAACAGCCGACTAGTTGCAATGGATAAAGAAATCTTTACCTAGGTTTCGGCAGATTTAAATCTGTCTTCTTCAGAAGGCGGCAATTTTACATATATTGCCGCCTTCTGAAGAAGACAGATTTAAATCTGCCGAAACCTAGGTAAAGATTTCTTTATCCATTGCAACTGGTCGGCTGTTTTTAGTCTTATTACGTGGAACCGTTGCTGTTGCGCAGCTATGTTTAAAATACTAAGCCACGTAATCGTTATAAGTGTCTTTTCAGAGTTTTGGGCGATTCTTAGCAAAACGATTCATACTGTAAAACATACAAGTGAGGACTGTCCATGAGTTATACGGTATTTTTGGACTAAAATATATCTAATTTCTGCTATCCTTATCCAGGTGCCTCCAGTCTTTTTTTTAAAATTAACGGTGTAGTCATACAGGTTTTGGATGTTTCTGTAAGCTTAGTCTCTTCATAATACTTAATGTTTCATAAATAATGCAGAAACTTTGCCTTATAAAAGGTGTTTCACCATCAGAGACAACGAAATTAACAGGAGATATCGAATGGGAAGCGCAGAACCTGATGAAAAGATTAATACTTGACTCGCCGCGTTAATGTGCTGAAGTATTTTCAGAATCAAAATTTGTAGAATAGGCCTAAGATGTTCCTCAAAACTTTACTAGTTATTTTGCGTCTTTCGGACAGTGCGCTTATCATATCCAGAAGAAACTGGCCAACAGCATTGTTCCATCATCTGAGGTTGCGTAACACAACATCGGTAGGGGCAGCACAATCACCATATATGTGTGTATTTCCAGACATGTCAATCTCAACATTTCAGTTGGCAGTTTAATGGAGGTCAACTAAATTATAGAGAAGTTTTTCTTCAGGCTTCAGCGTAAGCAAATCAGTCCAGGACGGACACAGGATACCTTGAAAGCAAGGATTACTTCACCGAGTTACGTAATTTGTGGGGAAATCCCTTGTGACATTCGCACCGTTTCTTGCATATAAACATGTGAATGTAACGACCAGATGCCTTACTCGAAGATTAAGGAAACTAGTCCTATTAAACTAGCGTGTCATCTTATAAACAGATGGTGGATTTTTCCTGTATTATGCATGGAAGCATGCTTTCTCCCTAGTTCAACAGAGGGACCGATTTACCGCTAACGGCTCACTCGTTATTAATTAATACTCATTCCACTAGCGATAACGTCTGAAGTTTCTCATCTTTGGCTGTATGGTGGCGTTAGTTGTTTGTTTTATGTGTGTTGTGTGTATTGTCTTTCAGCATACGCCTCCTTTCACCTTTCGCATTGGGTCAGCCCCAGTCACCGAGGCTTTAAATTGCCATCCTCCACGATTTCTCCTTTCAGGGTTTTAGCCTCCTGAAATATCAGCGGTTTTCCAGCACTTTACCCTGCTGCATTTGCGTTAAGTTATTCGAACAATGAAAAACAGTTTCGTGAACTGTAATAAATGTCTACCAGCAAAGCGAACAGACATTTTGGGAAATCCAGCAACATATCGACCTGTGAAAGCAAGGAAAATGAGAAACATTTTCTTGTGAACGTCGTCAGTGTAGCATGAGTCAGTCAAGTCATTGACCCCATAGTGTGAACAGCTTTTTTTTCAACAGTAGCGCATACACAATACACGAATGCATCGGCACAGGTATGGTCTATCTGATCATGAATTCTCGCTCCTAACAGATAAAAGAACTTTAGTTAGTGACTCTTTTAAAACAGGATAACATACAAAGCGGCGCTCCCTTTACTGGAGGACCGCCGGTTACGAGTCAAAGAATTATTTTTTTGAAAGCCAATACGTCTGATCGTACCACAAGAGCGGCTCTTTTCATATGAAGATTGATTAATTCGGTCCACTTCTGTATCTACAGACGTATTCTGCAAAATACTATGAACTGAATGACAGACTATACTTCCTATTACACCAAATATTAGTGTCTTTTCCCTTCCATTCTCGCATGCAGTGTGGGAGAAATGCTTGCTTAAAGTGTCTGTACGCTCTGTAATTAGTCTAATTTTGTCCCTACATGTACTGCGAGGAATATCAAAAAGGAATAGATGAAGTATGCCACAAGGAAAGCTTTCAATATGGATCTGAGTACTTACTATATCATTCAATGTTTTTCAGTTCTGCTGGAAGCCTAATGAAAATGAAAGTTGCTGGAGAGTGCATACCATTTTATACAATCTTAAGGAAGTGTTTTCCGTGAGCCTATCGTTTTTCCATCCAGTATTGACTGAGTGAATGTTGCAGTTTCTTCTTAATGAATCAATATTGCCGCAATAAATCTCACAATGAAATTTTTGTACAAGGATAACAGAGAATTCAGAGAGACCTTAACAAAAGCCTAAACGACACGACACGATAGGAGACACTAGAGCGAAATAAGTAGACTAAACACGCCTTCGCATCTCAGTGTCAGAGATGGTGGACGTTATTCTTATAATGAAGTCAGAGGTATACGCATGTGAAAGCAGTATATTGATTGACTCTTCTAATAGCGGTCGTTCACCTTTAAATCGGTCTGTACGCATATCCTTAGATATTTAACGGATGTGGCTATTTCCAGTGATGTTCCGACAATCGTGTAGTCTTTCTCACTATTTATGTGCAACACATTACACTTGTTTTTGTCGAGGGTCAAGTGCCAATGCCTGTCCTCTGCAGATAATCTTGTATCTCGCTGAAATTTTCTAGCGTTGCGATTCCTTTATACAGGGTGTCCCAGCAGGAACAGTCAATATTCAAGGATATGACAGGGACCATCATTCCAAGTAAAAAAATCTAATAAACAGGGGGTGTGAGATGGATACCTTAAGACCTGTGAACTCTACTTCATCTTCGATTCTGTGAAACACCGTTCTCATACTGCAAGCTCTTTGCCTTCCGTATATTGGGAGGAGATAGCTTGGACCAAAACAAGAAAAAAATGTCCGGAAAACATACGCTCTAAAATGCATACCTTAAGAGCTATGAGCACTTGCCTAGGGAGAGATACCTTTCACAGCAGCGAAGATGAACAGGTGCTCATAGTTCTTAAGATATGCCCTTCAGCGTCCATGTTTACTAGACATTCTTTCTTGTTTTGTTCCATACTGCCACCTCTTAAAATATGGAAAGCAAAGAGCTTTCAGTAGACGATGTTTGTTTCACAGTATCGAAGATGAACAAGCGTTCCTAATAATTACGATATGGATTCAGAGCGCATGTATACTACACTTTTTTTGCTTCGAATCATCGTGCCTGCCGTATCTCTGAGAACTGACCATTTCTCCTGGGCCATCCTCTATACAACAGCATCATCCGCGAACAGCCACATGGAACTTCCAAAGTTGCGCACCAGATCAGTCATCTGTATCTACATGACAGCTCTGTAAGTGATATGTAAGTGTTTGGCTGAAGGATGATAGAACCAGCTTCAGACTATTTCTCCGCGGTGGCCGAGCGGTTCTAGGCGCTTCAGTCTGGAACCGCGCGACTGCTACGGTCGCAGGTTCGAATCCTGCCTCGGGCATGGATGTGTGTGATGTCTTTAGACTAGTTAGGTTTAAGTAGTTTTAAGTTCTAGGGGGCTGATGACCTCAGATGTTAAGTCCCATAGTGCTCAGTGCCGTTTTGAACCCACTCTCGAATATTATGTAGGAAAAAGAACACTTAAATCTTTTCGTGTGAGCTCTCATTTCTGTTATTTTATTACGATGCTCATTTCTTCCTATGTAAGTGAGAATCAACGAAATAATTTTGCATCCAGAGGAGAAAACTTCTGGTTGAAATTTCGTGGTGAGAGTTTACCGCAAAGAAAAACAACTTTATTTTAATGGTTGCCACCCATAGCGTATCATAACCGTGACACTTCCTCCCTTACTTCGCGGTAATACAAAGCGAGCTGTCTCGCTGAACTTTTTCACTGTCCTTCACCAATCCTATCCGGTAAGGATGACGTACCTCGTGGCAATACTCTACAAGAGAAGGCAGTCTCTTCGGTAAATCTGTTGGATCTAGGTGTTCTGCCAATGAGTGACTGTCGTTCGCCTTCCCCACGACGTTTTTTTATTGATGGTTCCAGTTTAACTCGTTTGTAATCGTAATCGCTGGGTATTTAGTTGAATCGAAAAACTTTAAATTTGTGTGAGTACCGTATAACAGAAGTTTAACGGTTTCCTTTTTGTACTCATATGGAGCACTTCATGCTGTTTGTAGTTAGCGGTCAATTTCCACTTTTCACACCAGACAGATATATTGCCTTAATCATTTTTCAGTTCGTTTAGTTCTTATATTTACTACACGATAAGCGGCACCATCATCTGCAAACATTCTAAGGGGGGTGCTTACTGCTGCGTTTTGCCCACTCGTCTAATATCGGGTGTCTAGGAAACCTGCTTTCTCGGATCGCTAGACAACAATTCAAGGAAATCGTGTTAATGAGATTTTTTTACATTAAGATAATTGACAATACTTTGAGAAATGTACAATGAGATGTCGCAAGCAAAAGGCGACACGAAACATAAGCAATCTCTTCAGAATATAAAATTCCATTACAAGTCCAGTAACACAGTCCTAGGTCACTGCTGTAGCGTTCGTAAACCGGTTAGACTTCAACTGCGTACTGCCAGGCGGAGCGGTCCTTATATTCTCTTGGCCTAGATGCCCTGCTGTCTTGGTGCCGTCTTCAGTGTAGGCCTACTATTGGCTGGCGTCGCCAAACAGTCCTCTCTGCTGTAACGTTCCTGGCCGACGTGCCGGGGTTGATGTTACGCTGGAACGTTTAGGTTGTCTCCTAAGGTTGTCTCCTCAATCGTCAATGTAAGCAAGAAACAGCAGAGGACCTATAACACTGTAATCATTCTGACAGGAAATCGCAAATTCAATTGCGCAATTGAGACGATACTCCATAGGCACGAAATATGATTAGAAGCCATAGTGACAGTGTTAAAAGCCTTCTGGAAATCTAGAAATGTGAAATCAATGAGAGATTCATTTACGCTACTGGCCATTAAAATTGCTACACCAAGAAGAAATGCAGATGATAAACGGGTATTCATTGGACAAATATATTATACTAGAACTGAGATGTGATTACATTTTGATGCAATTTGAGTGCATAGATCCTGAGAAATCACTACCCAGAACAACCACTTCTGGCCGTAATAACGGCCTTGATACACCTGGGCATTGAGTCGAACAGAGCTTGGATGGCGTGTACAGGTACAGCTGCCCATGCAGCTTCAACACGATACCACAGTTCATCAAGAGCAGTGACTGGCGTATTGTGACGAGCCAGCTGCTAGACCACCATTGACCAGACGTTTCCAGTTGGTGAGAGATCTGGAGAATGTGCTGGCCAGGGCAGCAGTCGAACATTTTCTGTATCTAGAAAGGCGCGTACAGAACCTGCAACATGCTGAAATGTAGGGTTTCGCAGGGTCGTGACACATCTGAAATGTAACGTCTACTGTTCAAAGTGCCGTTAATGCAAACAAGAGCTGACCGAGACATGTAACCAATGGCACCCCACACCATCGCACCGGGTGATACGCCAGTATGGCGATGACGAATACACGCTTCCAATGTGCGTTCACCGCGATATCGCCAAACACGAATGCGACCATCGTGATGCTGTAAACAGAACCTGGATTCATCCGAAAAAAATGAAGTTTTGCTATTCGTGCACCCACATCCGTCGTTGAGTACACCATCGCTGGCGCTCCTGCCTGTGATGCAGCGTCACAGGTAACTGCAGCCACGGTCTCCGAACTGATAGCCCGTGCTGCTGCAAACGTCGTCGAACTGTTCGTGCAGATGGTTCTTGTCTTGCAAACGTCCCCATCTGTTGACTCAGGGATCGAGACGTGGCTGCACAATCCCTTACAGCCATGCGGATAAGATGCCTGTCATCTCGACTGCTAGTGATACGAGGCCGTTGGGATCCAGCACGGTGTTCCGTATTACCCTCCTGAACCCACCGATTCCATATTCTGCTAACAGTCATTGGATCTCGACCAACACGAGCAGCAATGTCGCGATACGATAAACCGCAATCGCGATAGGCTACAATCCGACGTTTATCAAAGTCGGAAACGTAATGGTACGCATTTCTCCTCCGTACACGAGGCATCACAACAACGTTTCACCAGGCAACGCCGGTCAACTGCTGTTTCATCATCATTATCATCATCATCATCATCATCATTTAAGACTGATTATGCCCTTCAGCGTTCAGTCTGGAGCATAGCCCCCCTTATACAGTTCCTCCATGATCCCCTATTCAGTGCTAACATTGGTGCCTCTTCTGATGTTAAACCTATTACTTCAAAATCATTCTTAACCGAATCCAGGTACCTTCTCCTCGGTCTGCCCCGACTCCTCCTACCCTCTACTGCTGAATCCATGAGTCTCTTGGGTAACCTTGCTTCTCCCATGCGTGTAACATGACGCCACGATCTAAGCCTGTTCGCCCTGACTGCTACATCTATAGAGTTCATTCCCAGTTTTTCTTTGATTTCCTCATTGTGGACACCCTCCTGCTATTGTTCCCATCTATTAGTACCTGCAATCATCCTAGCTACTTCATATCCGTAACCTCAACCTTGTTGATAAGGTAACCTGAATCCACCCAGCTTTCGCTCCCATACAACAAAGTTGGTCGAAAGATTGAACGGTGCACAGATAACTTAGTCTTGGTACTGACTTCCTTCTTGCAGAAGAGAGTAGATCGTAGCTGAGCGCTCACTGCATTAGCTTTGCTACACCTCGCTTCCAGTTCTTTCGCTATGTTGCCATCCTGTGAGAATATGCACCCTAAGTACTTGAAACCGTCCACCTGTTCTAACTTTGTTCCTCCTATTTGGCACTCAATCCGTTTATATTTCTTTCCCACTGACATTACTTTCGTTTTGGAGATGCTAATCTTCATACCATAGTCCTTGCATTTCTGATCTAGCTCTGACAACTGCTGTCTGTGTATGAGAAATCGGTTGCAAACTTTCCTCATGTCAGCAAGTTGTAGGTGTCGCCACCGGTGCCAATCTTGTGTGAATGTCCTGAAAAGCTAACCATTTCCATATCACAGCATCTTCTTCCTGTCGGCTAAATTTCGCGTCTGCATCACGTCATCTTCGTGGTGCAGCAATTTTAATGGCCAGTAGGGTATTATGTGAACTGAGATGCGAAAGGGATCACCGAGCAATGTGGCTCAGCGGCCAGCACGCTGTACTCTCATTCAGGAGACTGTGGTTTAAATGCCGCTCTACCCATACATATTTATGTTTCCCCAAAACCACTTAAGGCAAAGACCGGGGTGATTCGTTTTGAAGAGGACTTTCCTACCCCATCGTTCCCTAGACCAAGCCTGCGCTATGTCTCTAATGGCCACGTGGTTGACTGGATATTAGAGTTAAACCTTCTTCGCTTTCTTTTCACGGAGGGCCAGGAATGAGACTCGCAGCCCGTGGCGAGGTTTGCTGCCGCTCGCCGCCACCGGCCGCGTGGCCCACGCGCCTCGGCTGGAATGTCACCCAGAGCACACCGGTTCGAAGCCCACGCACGGTTTCTTGGCCACCCACCAGAGAACCGACCGGCTCCGTCACGGCGCTTCCAGACCGTTCCGTGGCGTGGAAATTCCCCGCCAACTCCTTACAGGACTCAGATTATAATAGGACAGAAAATCTTGAAAGAGACAAGCGATAGTGGTGCACTTACACAATTAAAGAACAGTCCGGTACACATTTTAATTGTCCACACCAATTATAAAATCACGCGTTTCGTCTGACAGCCATCATCAGATTAAAGCAGAAAGAAAAATCATACTATAATAATGCTTCTTATCGAAAAAATTTTGGGTTTCTCCGATGATTACTTTTTGGTCGATACGTTCTCTAATTTAGATACTTTTGCTCTTATGACCTTTTAAATAATTATATTTATATCAATTAATTGGATAAAAATAATGTTCAGAAGTAGATAAAGATGTAAAAATAATATATAGCGTCTGATGGCACTCGAAACCAAAACCTTCTGCATACTATCCAAACAATTTAACCGCCACACCTTTGGAGAAAAGAGAACCACTTGCATCAATATCAAGAGCTCAGATGGAAACCCAGTTCTAAGCAAAGAAGGGAAAGCAGAAAGGTGGAAGGAGTATATAGAGGATCCATACAAGGGCGATGTTCTTGAGGACAATATTATGGAAATGGAAGAGGACGTAGATGAAGATGAAATAGGAGATACGATACTGCGTGAAGAGTGTGACAGAGCACTGAAAGACCTAAGTCGAAACAAGGCTCTGGGAGTAGACAACATTCCATTAGAACTACTGACAGCCTTGGGAGAGCCAGTCCTGACAACACTCTACCATCTAGTGAGCAAGACGTATGAGACAGGCGAAATACGCTCAGACTTCAAGAAGAATATAATAATTCCAATCCCAAAGAAAGCAGGTCTTGACAGATCTGAAAATTACCGAACTATCAGTTTAATAAGCCACGGCTGCAAAATACTAACACGAATTCTTTACAGACGAATGGAAAACTGGTAGAAGCCGACCTTGGCGTAGATCAGTTTGGATTCCGTAGAAATATTGGAACACGTGAGGCAGCATTGGCCCTACGACTTACCTTAGAAAATAGATTAAGGAAAGGCAAACCTACGTTTCTAGCATTTGTAGACTTAATGAAAGATTTTGACAATGTTGGCTAGAACACTCTCTTTCAAATTCTGAAGGTGGCAGGGGTAAAATAAAGGAAGCGAGAGGCTACTTACAATTTGTACAGAAACCAGAAGGCAGTTACAAGAGTCGAGGGACATGAAAGGGAAGCAGCGGTTGGGAAGGGAGTGAGACAGGGTTGTAGCCTATCCCCAATGTTATTCAGTCTATATATTGAGCAAGCAGTAGAGGAAACGAAAGAAAAATTCGGAGTACGAATTAAATTCCCTGGAGAAGAAATAAAAACTTTGAGATTCGCCGATGACATTGTAATTCTGTCGGAGACAGCAAAGGACCTGGAAGAGCAGCTGAACGGAATAGATAGTGTCTTGAAAGGAGGATATAAGATGAACACCAACAAAACAAAACGAGGATAATGCTACGGCAATTAGATTAGGACACGAGACGCTTAAAGTAGTAAATGAGTTTTGATATTTGAGGAACAAAATAACTGATGATGGTTGAAGTAGAGAGGATATAAATGGCAAGGAAAGCGTTTCTGAAGAAGAGAAATTTGTTAACATCGAGTATAGATTTAAGTGTTGGTTGGTTGTTGGTTGTTTTGGGGAAGGAGACCAGACAGCGAGGTCTTTGGTCTCATCGGATTAGGGAAGGATGGGGAAGGAACTCGGCCGTGACCTTTGAAAGGAACCACCCCGGCATTTGCCTGGAGCGATTTAGGGAAATCACGGAAAACATAAATCAGGATGGCCGGACGCGGGATTGAACCGTCGTCCTCCCGAATGCGACTCCAGTGTCTAACCACTGCGCCACCTCGCTCGGTAGATGTGTCACAAAGTCGTTTCTGAAAGTATTTGTATGGAGTGTAGCCACGTATGGAAGTGAAATGTGGACGATAAATAGTTTAGGCAAGAAGAGAATAGAAGCTTTCGAAATGTGGTGCTACAGAAGAATGATGAAGATTTGTTGGGTAGATCACTTAACTAATGAGGAGGTATTGAACAGAATTGGAGAGAAGAGAAATTTGTGGCACAACTTGACAAGAAGAAGGGATCGGTTAGCAGGGCATATTCTGAGACATCGAGGGATCACCAATTTGGTACTGGAGGGCAGCGTGGTAGGTAAAAACCGTAGAGGGAGACCAAGAGATGAAAACACTAAACAGATTCAGTAGGATGTAGGTTGCAGTAGGTAGTGGGAGATGAAGAAGCTTGCACAGGATAGACTAGCATGGAGAGCTGTATCAAACCAGTCTCTGGACTGACGACCGCCGGCCGCGGTGGTCTAGCGGTTCTGGCGCTGCAGTCCGGAAACGCGGGACTGCTACGGTCGCAGGTTCGAATCCTGCCTCGGGCATGGGTGTGTGTGATGTCCTTAGGTTAGTTAGGTTTAAGTAGTTCTAAGTTCTAGGGGACTTATGACCTAAGATGTTGAGTCCCATAGTGCTCAGAGCCATTTGAACCATTTTTGACTGACGACCACAATAACAACTATCGCGCTTTTCGGAAACTTTGCCATTTTTAGGCTCCAGTGGATCACAAGAAATTGTGAAATTCTTTTTGTAAATTGTGCAAACGAGGATCCACCTGGATGCGTGGATGCGTGGCTGCAGGCTGCAACATATGGTACCCTTGCCTACACCACAGCACAGACAGTTTCAGAAAGTCAACCCCATCACTAGGGAAGTTTCCTTGTAAGAAGAGATTTGAAATGGGACCATGACTTAAAGTCGGTGTCAGGTAAGGCGAATGGAAGACTTAGCCTAGATTCCTTGTAGGAGTTAGGGGAACGTACAGGACATCTGTACAGGTGGTTCCATGCAAGATGCTCTGGAGGACCTTTACAGCCTTTGGCGTCTTTACCAAGTACTAGTCGAACGATTTCAGAAACGCGCTTCTAGGATTTCAAAGTGACGGTCTAGTCTTTATGAAAGTGTAACAGAAATGCTCGAGGACCGTCATTGGGAATCCATGGAAGAAATATGACGTAGTTCTCGCCGAAACCTGTCGGGAATATTTAGAAGACCTGTATTCCAGGGCGTTGTACACCCATTCCGCTGCAGTCGTCATATACGTTGGGTAGGGATCCGCAGAACAAGATGGGGAGGGGAAGGGGCGGATTAGGATGCCTATTGAGGCATATAGACAGTTATATTTGCGCCACTCAGTACGTGAATGGAACGGACAGAGATTCGCAAATATTGCTTCAGAACACTCCCCACCATACGCCGTACAGCGGCTTGCGGACTGTGTACAGGATGGGTAAAATAATACTGGTCCGGAAAACGTACACTACTGGTGAAACGTTGTTGTGATGCCTCGTGTAAGGAGGAGAAAAGCGTACCATCACGTTTCCGACTTCGATAAAGGTTGGATTGTAGCCTATCGCGATTGAGGTTTATCGTATCGCGACATTGCTGCACGTGTTGGTCGAGATCCAATGACTGTTAGCAGAATATGGAATCGGTGGGTTCAGGAGGGTAAAACGGAACGCCGTGCTGAATTACAACAGCCTCGTATCACTAGCAGTCAAGATGATAGGCATCTTATCCGCATGGCTGTAACGGATCGTGCAACCACGTCTCGATCCGTGAGGGAACAGATGAGGACGTTTGCAAGACAACAACCATCTGCACGAACAGTTCGACGACGTTTGCAGCAGCATCGACTATCAGTTCGGAGACCATGGCGGCGGTTGCCCTTGACGCTGCATCACAGACAGGAGCGCCTGCGATGGTGTAATCAACGACGAACCTGGGTGTTCGTATGGCAAAACGGATGAATCCAGGTTCTGTTTACAGCATCATGATGGTCGCATCCGTGTTTGGCGACGTCGCGTCAACGCACATTGGAAGCGTGTATTCGTCATCGCCATACTGGCGTATCACCCGATGTGATGGTACGGGGTGGCATTGGTTACACGTCTCGGTCACCTTTTGTTCGCATTGACGGCACTTTGCACAGTGGACGTTACACTTCAGATGTGTTACGACCCGTGGCTCTACCCTTCATTCGACACCTGCGAAACCCTACATTTCAGCAGGATAATGCACGACCGCATGTTGCAGGTCCTGTACGAGCCTTTCTAGATACAGAAAATGTTCGACTGCTGCCGTGGCCAGTACATTCTGCAGATCTCTCACCAATTGAAAACGTCTGGTCAATGGTGGCCGAGCAACTGCCTCGTCACCATACGCCAGTCACTACTCTTGATGAACTGTGGTATCGTGTTGAAGCTGCATGGGCAGCTGTACCTGTTCACGCCATCCAAGCTCTGTTTGACTCAATGCCCAGTCGTATCAAGACCGTTATTACGGCCAGAGGTGGTTGTTCTGGGTACTGATTTCTCAGGCTCTATGTACCCAAATTGCGTGAAAATGCACATGTCAGTTCTAGTATAATATATTTGTCCAATGAATACCCGTTTATCACCTGCATTTCTTCTTGGTGTAGCAAGTTTAATGGCCAGTAGTGTATAATTCGCCTTGAGATATGCAAACCCACTTACATTATCCGCACCCGCAGAAGGTGATGTAAGCCGGTTCAAATGGCTCTGAGCACTATGGGACTTAACATCTGTGGTCATCAGTCCCCTAGAACTTAGAACTACTTAAACCAAACTAACCTAAGGACATCACACACATCCATGCCCGAGGCAGGATTCGAACCTGCGACCGTAGCGGTCACGCGGTTCCAGACTGAAGCGCCTTTAACCGCACGGCCACACCGGCCGGCGATGTAAGCCGGGTTGCCTGTCTCGAGGCACATGAAATATTTTGAGGGCTAATTTTGTTTTGATCACCCTATGTGAGGATGTTAAACATCGCTACTATTGTAAAAATATAGCTTCCGCCATGCACTGTACAACAGGCAATGCAGACGTAGATGTAGGACGGAAAGGGAGTTGTGAAGATGCAACGCCATTAAATCATATGCTGATCGTGTGGCAGCATGATTTACTTATGAGTACTGTGTTAGATGAAGTCGGAAGACTCGTCCAATACTGTAGTCCTGTTCACGCGGCGTAAATCAGAGAACGTCGCTGACAAGCATTTCCAAGGTCGAGGAAGACGGAATTCCTCGTCACGAGCTAGACCGCAAGCGGACTTTCCTCGACACTAGGAACATCGCAGTACCTAACGCGATGTCACGCATACACACACGGTGGCCCCGCGACGCCAAAGGACAGGCGGTGTGCTCTGTGACGGACGCGGCGGTGTCTGGCCGCCACCCGAGCCGACCGTCTCGGATGGACGCCGTGCGGTCGCAACCTAACGCCCCCTTCAATCCCCTCCCCTCCGCACCTTCTACCGCCGCGCTCTTGTTTTATTTTTCCGCCACAGGCCGCCAATGTACGTGTGTGTGTTTGTGCCGTTTCCTGCGCCCGCCGTATTCGTTTACGCGGTGATTTCTTTCTCCCGACAGCGAGCAAAAAATTAACTCCGGAGCGACTGAACTGGGTTAGTGAAAACACACCACACTCCGCTCTTCAGACGCAATTGGCGAACGACTCGAAGGCCTTCCCGATCCGCCGCGCGACACGCGATGTTGCGAGCTAATTACGATTTAATTACGGGTCCCGGAGACGCCACTCACTTCTGCGCACGAACTATTTCTCGAGGGCGACATTCAATTTTCCTCATTACGTAACAGCTCCCAGAAACGAAAGTTACCTCTTCCAGACGTCGCCGTATGGGCACAGCACAAAATGTTTCGTGATGTAAATTTGTTTTCGTGGCCGTTTCCCGCAGCAAATATATAAATATTCTTTTGCAGATTACTGCTATATTACTATTTAGTTTCCATACCCGTTTCGCCTTTCATATTAATGACATATGCAATAGTTTCTCTGGAATAAAGTACAGTTTGCTTAACACTGTTATTTAGAGCTCTGTAATACTCGTAGGTCTCACCATAATTGCCGGCCGAAGTGGCCGTGCGTTTCTAGGCGCTGCAGTCTGGAACCGCTAGGCCGCTACGGTCGCAGATTCGAATCCTGCCTCGGGTATGGATGTGTGTGATGTCCTTAGGTTAGTTAGGTTTAAGTAGTTCTAAGTTCTAGGGGACTGATGACCTCAGGATTTAAGTCTCATAGTGCTCAGAGCCATTTGAAACATTTTTTCTCACCATAATTTTCGCATCAACAAATAGTAAAATATCATATAATGTTCTTTCCGCCTATCTTGACAGTTTCTATGTTTGTTATAATGTGTTCAAATGTTAAGAGGTCCACTTACGCTACACATAAGAAAATGCGACATTTATTCGCGTTGAATTTTTTTGTGTGTACTCTAACAAGTAGAAAGTAAATGCAACTAACATTTTTCTGTTTGCTTATGCAAAGAAATATTTTGTGATCTGTTTCAGTGCTACAACTAAAATGCGCAAAAAATCATATTACTCCAGAATAATCCAGTTCATTAAAGATTTCCTCCATTATTTGCAATCTTCCGATCTTTCCATCTTGGTTACGGTGTAAACAGCCACGTGCAGCGATGAAGTTCGTGTCTCACTCTGTACCCATTCTAAAAAGATGTGAAGGTCCCGTAATCAACGGCATTACATCACAACTATGACTGCATTACATAATCAATTGATGCTTTATCTATCAATAAACATGTTTGGTCTTACACAACTTTGAATTTTTTTCTTAAATTCGACGAAGATGAATTGAAAAGCAAAATGGTCAGGAAACTCGTAAAAAAAGTTGCAGTTAAAAATCATATAGGAAAACAAAAGCGTTTTAAAAAAATGACAAGAAGCAGTGTGACGAGGCAGAAAATGAGTTGACACTCCTAAAAGCATGTGAGAGAGAAACGCTATAGAAGACCGCATTGTCCAGTAGTTTGAAAGGAGTTGGAAATGATTTAATGTGGAGGGAATGGAAGAGTCAGAATTATTACCGCAATCTGTCTGACCTCGCTATTCGAAGGAGGCAATAAAACTAGATGGGGCGCGGGAAGGTAATTCAATCTGACGGAGGGAAGCTAAGGAACGAGATATGTGGCACTGTTTCACATAACAGCTTTGCCGTCTTGTTTAAACAGAACTGCAGGCGCAGTAACGTAATAACGCAATCAGTTTACATCCTCAACGACCAGTTGTGAAATAAAACAACATGTAACAGAACAGCAATGGATGCCGAAGGGACATTAGCTAACGAATGAGAGTTCCAGAGTTTAATTGAGATGAAATTGTGGTCTTGTAGACGATACGACATTGGATAACAGCTATGGAATATTCACAGCAATGGCAATCATTAAGTTGTGGGAGCAGCAACAGTTCTCGAGCACAAAAAATTGTATGGAAGGCGCAATATCTTCTACGGAGAAATTAGACAGAAACGAGACTGTCAACTGCTTGTATAGCCGGATATTAAAATTCAACATACGGAGGAAATCGCACAAGTGTGATTTAAATTCTCCATAATATGTTCGGTAAGTATGCGAAAGGCCAGAAAGTGAGATACAGAGAAGAGTCATTATGGTTTAGCACAATTAGTGCATAAGTAAAGGTTGTACTGGAAATTCTGCGAAGTGTTAGCTGAGACCTCACAAAGTGACGGCTAATTCAGATACTGCCCAACGTCAGGACAGCAACTGGCTACTGCACGTCGTGCATGGCAGAGAGGTTGATATTGAAATGCCCATTTCTTCTGATACAGCGAGGCTGTTTATATCGGAGTGGGTGAACTCGCAGATCAGTAACCGTTGGAGTTCGGAGCTATCCTATCGTTATAGCTGGGTCCAAAGAGATCGGTCCAGTAATTCGACTTGAACTAACTGCGCGTCACACTCCTTCTTTCACATATTGCAAAGGATTTTGAGGCAAATAATGAGGATTTTCGGGACTCCAAAAATGGTTCAAATGGCTCTGAGCACTATGGGACTCAACATATTAGGTCATAAGTCCCCTAGAACTTAGAACTACTTAAACCTAACTAACCTAAGGACATCACACACACCCATGCCCGAGGCAGGATTCGAACCTGCGACCGTAGCAGTCCCGCGGTTCCGGACTGCAGCGCCAGAACCGCTAGACCACCGCGGCCGGCTTTTCGGGACTCCAACGTACATTGTTCTGAGAGGTCATGTACCCCTACAATTGTTCACATAATTCGAGAAATAGCATTCCAGGATCGAGACTACAGTAGTGACGTCGAGCAACAGTATCTCGGTTAGTCGATGTATTATTGTTATTCTGTGAAGTTTCGGTTTTCTGAGTTTCTACACAGCAATGTGACCAGATTAGATTAGATAGATTAGATTAGTTTTTTGTTCCATAGATTCGTGCTGAGAAGATCCACCTGGATGTGGAACATGTCAATTTTTTTTTCTTCTAAACGACGCACCGATATTCGTGGACGTCTTTCTAAGGCCACTCCCAGTTCCCGTCATCCTTCCCCCTGTTATTTTGCATAAAATCGATACACCACCTCCCACAGTCCGAGCAACGGACCGGAGCGCATGCGGCGATCGGACACGGCGCCTGCGTAGCACGTAAAACACACTATACACGAGACGGCAATATCGTAACAGTTTTGCAGCGTGTACGACCAACAAACAGAAACTTTGTGGGGATATTACGGGGTTAGGTCACGGATAATAAAATATTCCGATGGCAATAGCGCAGCGTTGTAAGCCACCACGTCGGGTCGAGGAGAGATGGCAGGAGGTAGGTACTGAGCGAGGCGTGTGTTCCGGGGGGGGGGGGGGGGGGTCTCGTTGGGAGCACAGTGCTTAGGGGCGACGCGTTTTGCATAACTGGCTGAGCGTTGGGCGTCCGCAAGATTGCAGAGCGGACACCCGTGATTATCCCCCGTGCAGCCGCGTCCTCTTTGCTGCTCTCAATGTCGTTCAGACGGAGTAGTGAAGGCGCCACGACCTGAGGCAGTTCCTGTCGGGTTCTACAGAAGACTAAACTGCCGGTCTAACCCCTCATTAGCTTACATTTATCGCGGATCTCTCTTGCAACAGCTATCTCTTCCCAGTGGTTGGAGGGAGTACTTGTTGCTCCTGTACGTAAGAACAGACAGGAAAAACAGTTCGGAAACCAAATTAAGAAATAGGGTCAAGAATAAATTAGGGAAACATAACTATTTAGGTAGTACGTGGAATGTTATGGTATAAGAAAATAAGAAATGATACTAAAACGAGATTAAGGAAATCCGAAATTGTCACATTGGAGCACGCGATCTATTTGAAATAGTCTCTCATTCACAAATGTCTTGATGGCAGTTGTTGCATTTTTGACAGTTAAAACATTTCGACTCTAACCTGTCATCATCAAACCAGTAACCTGTCACAAAAGTAATATGTCAAGTCATCATATAGCGTTCACTAGTGTCATATAAAACCAACTGTAGGTCATATAGCGCTCATTGTAAAAAGTAAACATTTATAAGTAATCATTTTCATTCCAACAGTTTACTTAAAATGTTTGCGTAAGAGTAGTCAGTGTTAGCACATCAAAAAATAGTAATTGTTTACATAATAGGCGGACCTCAATTCCTATATATAATAATGTTCCTAAATACCATTTTAAATATTCTTGTTTTAGTACACTCCTTTATCCCCAAAAGCCTTGATCGCATTTGTCAGATTTAAGACAGTTAACCAGTTTCGACACTAATGAGTCGTTATCAGAAAATGAACTTCTCACGAAAGTAACTCCTCAGGTGATCATCTAGTGCTCGTTGTTCTCACGTAAAAGAAGCTGTACATTTATCGCGGATCTCTGTTGCAACAGCTATCTCTTCCCAACGGTTGAGGGGAGTATTTGTTGCTCCTGTACGTAAGAACAGACAGGAAAAACAGGTCGGAAACCAAGTTAAGAAATAAGGTCAAGAATAAATTAGGGAAACATAACTATTTATGTAGTACGTGGAATGTTAGTGTATAAGAAAATAAAAAACGATACTAAAACGAGATTAAGGAAATCCGAAATTGTCACATTGCAGCACGCGATCTATTTGAAATAGTCTCTCATTCACAAATGTCTTGATGGCATTTATTGCATTTTCGACAGTTAAAAGATTTCGACTATAACCTGTCATCATCAAACCAGTAATCTGTCACGAAATGAATATGTCAAGTCATCATATAGCGTTCACTACTCTCATTAAAAACCAACTGTTGGTCATATAGCGCTCATTGTAATCACATAAAACCGATAGCTTCTTTTACGTGAGAACAACGGGCACTTGATGATTACCTGAGGTGTTACTTTCATGACAAGTTTCTATTTCTGATGACGACTCATTAGTGTCGAAACTGGTTAACTGTGATAAATCTACCAAATACGACCAATGCATTTGGGAATAAAAGAGTGAATTAAAACAAGAATATTTAAAACGGTATTCAGGAGCATTATTAGATATAGTTCAGAATTATAGGAATTGCGGTCCACCTATTATGTAAACAGTTATTATTTTTTGATGTGCTAACACTGACTACTCTTACGCAAACATTTTAAGTAAACTCTTGGAATGAAAATTATTATTTATAAATGTTTGCTTTTTACAGAGCTCTATAAAGCACCCACTGACGATGGCACAAAAAGGCCGAAACATTACGACAGTAACAAGAGTAGTTTCTACATAATAAGCGGATCTGAATTCCCATATCTTAATCTGCAAACGCAACTGCTGTTAGAGGTACAAAAACAATCGAAGATAATATTGGTTCAGAAGGTTAAACAATCAAATGACAACCAAATTCAAAATTACTAGCTGCAGATATGAAATCCTGGGGAGGTTCAACAATGACGTCCAGGAAAGAAGAAATAGAAACGAAGGAATCAGATCAAAATTCAATCCTGTTTTTTTATTCGACAGAAATAACCATGAGGGGGCATTTCCAAAGGATGCAAGAAAAAAAAACCTGCGAAAATGAATGACCAACTGGAAGAATGAAAAAGAGGCGACCAGCTAAAACCTGCATTGATGGGATTCCTTCGATAACGAAGGAGAATAATATCCCAGAAGAGAAGAGTGGAGTGGAGAAAAAGAGAGACGCTATGTAATTGTATGTGCTGCTAAGATGTGTAAATGTTTTTAAACCAGAAGTACACGTGTGTATGAAAAAATAACAGAGTTACAGTTATAGATTTACCAAAATGTTTTTGCAATTTTCACAGGAGTAAATTCTCTAAAATTGTAGTTATCAGCAAGAAACGGAAGTAAAGTTCTCCTGGCTGAAACTCTACAGTGTTTTATTGTATACGGTGCTGTAGGACTCTCTACCTTCTCCGACCCCTGAACTGACTTTTGCAGCCGCTACCAGTAGGGACCTACAGTTTTACGTGGACTGCGAACAAACTTGGCGCTTTTCGCGTTAGCAAATCATCGCCAAAGGAGAAAATGACAACAATCCAGTGACCAACTGGAAATAGGACGTCAAGCGTTGGGATTTGCAGTCTGGCACTTACCTACAGACCCACACAGAGATAAGATACAGGAAGCAAGAGGTTATCTACAATTTGTGCAGAAACCAGTCGAGAAAATGAGTCGAATGTCACGAAATGGCGGACAATAGTTGAGACAGGATAATAGTCTGTCTTCCATACTATTCGATCAGTACTAAGAGGAAACAGTAGACGAAATCAAGGAGAAATTTGGTAAAGATACTGAAGTTCTAGAAGAAATAATAACTCTAAGATTTGGTAATGACTTTGTAATTCTGACAGTGACGGCAAAGGACAGTTGAAAGGAATGGATAGTCTTTTGAAAAGAACTTATAACATATGTAAAAAATAAAACAAGTTTAATGCAGCGTAGTCGAATTAAGTGCTTCCTAGGGAAGCAGATTAGGAAATGAGACGCTGAAAGTAGTAGAAAAAGCACGCTATATGAGGACAGAAAGAACTGACGACGGCAAAAACATGGAGGTTATAAAATGTAGGCTGGCAATAGTTACGAAAACATCTCCGAAAGGGGCGAAATACGATAACGTCGAATGCAATTTTAACAGTTACGTACTTGGTTGGTTGGTTGATTTGGGGGAGGGACCAAATACGAGGTCATTGGTCCCATCGGATTAGGGATGGATGAGGAAGGAAGTCAGTCGTGCCCTTTCAAAGGAACCATGCCAGAACTTGCCTGAAGCGATTTAGGGAAATCACGGAAATCCTAAATCAGGAGGGCCTGACGAGCGTTAGTTAGGAAGTGTTTCCTGATAGTGTTTCTTTGAAATGTATCCTATCTGGATGCGAAATGTGGACGACAGGCAGTAGGGGCAGTTAATAGGGGAAAGTAGGCATCAGGAGGGAGAGGGGGGATGAGGGATGGGAAGGTAAAACTGTAAAGAGAGACCAAGACTTGATATAACAAGCAGGTTCAAGTGGATGTAAGGCGCAGCAACTATGCGGAGCTGCACAGTGTAAACGAGCTTTGAGAGCTACACCAAACCAGTGTTTTCATGAAGACAATAACTAAGTTACAGACCAATAACATTAACGCCTGTCTGTAGTGACGTACTGCGTGGTTATAATTAAAGTGCAGCCACTCCCAGAGGTACGTCGTGGGCTGTAAATCGCATAGCAGCGAATCTTGTTGGATATTCTAATGCATTACTGCAGAACGAATTTGCACTGGAAAAAAAATTGTCGTGTCACCTTCAGACACCACACTTGCTAGGTGGTAGCGTTTAAATCGGCCGCGGTCCGTTAGTATACGTCGGACCCGCGTGTCGCCACTTTCAGTGATTGCAGACCGAGCGCCGCCACACGGCAGGTCTAGAGAGACTTCCTAGCACTCGCCCCAGTTGTACAGCCGACTTTGCTAGCGATGGTTCACTGCCTACTTACGTTCTCATTTGCCGAGACGATAATTTAGCATAGCCTTCAGCTACGTCATTTGCTACGACCTAGCAAGGCGCCATTATCAGTTACTATTGATATTGTGAATCATGTACCGTCAAAACCGACGTTCATCATTAATGGATTAAAGTTAAGTATTCCACCAGCTACTCCGTTTTTCTAAATTCTAATTTCCTTGTCATGTTCCAGACCTCACGCCAGCCTGCGTGAGCTAAAACGCGTACATTTGGGCCTCCTTTAGTAAAACGGTGTTGGCTCTCTTGCCAGTCACAACAAAAATAGTTCCAATTTTGGCCACTAGGTGAAAATCTGGCGCTGTAAATGCAAGAAAGACGTATAGAAATGTTCCCATTTGTAATCGATTAGGAACCGCACGTGGGCACAAAAGGTCAAATAAGTGAGGAAGGCACAATGCTGGTTTTATTATTAACTGCCTCTTACACAATTTTTCCAATATGAGTACTGGAGACGTCGACAAGATGCTGTTTAGCGCCAGATTTGCTCCTGGCGGTCCATATTGGAACTAATTTTTTCCAGCATAAATCGGTTCCGCATTAGTGCATTAGCATATCTATCAAGCTTCGCTGTCATCAGCCCACACTAGACCTCCGTAAGTAGGTGAACTTCAATTTTAACAGCCCTGTACTGACAGAGAGAATGATTAATAGGGAGGGAGGGAAAGAGAGAGAGAGAGGGAGACAGACAGACAGAGAGGTTGAGGTTTATCCCCAAAAGTAAGCGAAGGTTTAGGAGCATCTCTCACATGACTGATTTCTCGCAGTGGGTCACCACAACCTTGGTAAATTTCAAGAATATTTCGTTTTCGCCAAGGTTTTCAACTAAAATAAATAAGTTTTCTCTACTCTGCACCTTCGATAGGTTTCGGAATTTGTTCCATTGTCAAGTGCGCATGGATCAGGACACATACTAATTTCTCCTCAAAAATAAATTCATAACTTTTTTACGGATAAATGTGCATTACCAGCAAAACACGTCTTGTACAAACGCTAGCTCTATGTGCTGATCACCACAGTGAGCACGTGAAATACAGTTAGAGGTTTTATCACATGGATATCACATCTTTGTAGACGCATACAGGAAGTTTTGCTGTTTCTAGGTTTACGATGGGTGATATAAATAGTACCACATTTTCGAGTGACAACTGAGATACATGTTTACGGTCCATTTCCGAAAATATGATCTTCAAAGAATGTTGCCTGAGGGTTTCCAATCATCTAGAGAGCTCTCCACGGAGATACGATACAATGCTCTAAAACAGTTTGGCTTACTCACATTAGCTCTCAACGGCGTATGGGTCCTAAATTTCCGGAATCGATAGACATCCAAAGGACACTTTCAACAAGTCGTTGTCAGTGCGATGGGGTCAGTCTGCCGTATGTTAAGTGCTCTTATATCTTTTGTCCACTGATACGGAAACAGCCAGAACAGTGTAAAGAGGAACTATCTCCATGATTAATGTTCTTGGTCTGTCCACTCCGATTGCTAGCACTACAATATAAACGATTTTTAAATTACGTCTGTCTGTGTGCAGAGTAAATGTTGCCACTATGCCAAACTCATTTCGCCGTAATTTGTTGAGGGACGTGGCCGAGCGGTTCTAGACGCCTCAGTCCGGAACCGCGCTGCTGCTACGGTCGCAGGTTCGAATCCTACCTTGGGCGTGGATGCGTGTGATGTCCTTAGGTTAAGTTAGCTTTAAGTAGTTCTAAGTGTAGGGGACTAATGCTCTCATATGTTAAGTCCCATAGTGCTTAGAGCCATTTGACCCTTTTTTTGTTGAGGCATCTTTACTGGCCTGAAATAGATATACATCCTCATTAATCAAGCACGCAAATAAAAGTGTATTGAACAAAAAAGTGTTTGGTTAGTTGGTTGAATGGGGGTGAAGGGACCATACAGTGAGGTCATCGGGCCCATCGGATTAGGGAAGGAAGTCGGCCGTGCCCTTTGAAAGGTACCATGCCGCTATTTGCCTGAAGCGATTTAGGGAAATCACAGAAAACCTAGATCAGGATGGCCGGACGCGGCTTTGAACCCTCGTCCTCCCGAATGCGAGTCCAATGTGCAAACCACTGAGACACCTCCCTCGGTAAAAAAGTGCCTGACCGTAACTATAGTTTATAATTACAGTGTCACAAAATGTCCATTAAATATGCGGTATTAGGTAAGAAGAAGTACGGTATTTCAGGCAACTGAAAATGCCTCTACAAATTAAGGGTAAAATGAGCCCGCCCGGTTTGTTGAGCGGTATAACGCACGGCTTTCCGGAGCGGGAAGGAGCGCCTAGTCCCCGGCACGAATCCTCCCGGCGGACTTGTGTAGAGGTCCGATGACACGGCCAGTCTGTGGATGATTTTTAGGCGGTTTTCCATCTGCCTCAGCGAATGCGGGCTGGTTCCCCTCGTTCCGCCCTCAGCTACATTATGCCGGCGATTGCTGCGCAAACAAGTTCTCCACGTACGGATACAGCACCATTACTCTACCATGCAAGCATAGGGGTTACACTCGTCTGGTGTGAGACGTTCCCTGGAGGGGGGCTGCACCGGGGGCCGAACCGCACAATAACCCTGGGTTCGGTGTGGGGCGGCGGAGGGGTGAAATGGACTGCGGTAGTCGTCGTGGGGTTGTGGACCACTGCGGCTGCGGCGGGGATGGAGCCTCTCTTTCGTTTCTAGGTCCCCGGTTAACATACAACATACATACAAGGGTAAAATCACAGGGCGAAACGAAAAACGCATATATTCAGATCTACGTTGGCAGACGTAACGTACAAAACGTTAATATAATATGCCTAATCGATAATGATATTCGAAAGTTCTCGGAAAGGGTAGTACAATTGTATAAAATATGGTTTGCAGTGCGAGTGGAGACGTGTGGAGGGGGGGGGGGGGGGGTGATGGACAAGGTTGCCGGTAGATGTGGTTTTCTGTTGTCTCAGGATCCTCAACGTAAATAAATGTGACGTATTGTGGAGTAACAGGAAAGGAGATATCTAGTGGTGGTACAAGGTACCTACCGCCATGCGCCATGCGGTGGTTTGCGGAGTACCAAAGTAGGTGTAGAAACTACGAAAAACAGCGCATACCATAATAATACCTCCTCCATAATTCACTGTTGGTACTCCACATGATGACAGGTAACGTCCTCCAGACATGTGACAAATTTAAACACTTCCATCGGATCGCCACTGGGTACAGTGTGATTCCTCACCAGAAATCAGTTGTTTCCAGTCATCCATTTTCCAGTGGCGTCGCTCTGTAGACCAGCTCAAGGGTCGCTTAGCAGTGACTACAGAAATGTGTGGCTTATGAGGGGCTGCTCGTCCCCTGTAGTCCGTTCGCCTGTACTCCCTACGGACAGTCACTGCGTTAGCTGGAATAGCACTTTGGCTCTCACGAGTGATTGCTTCGCTGATTTCACGCTATATTTCACAGCCACTCTCCGCAATGGTCGACAGTCGCCACCCGTCAGTACACGAGGTGTGCCCGGCCTTGGATTAGCTGCGGTGCTCCCAGCGCGTTTCCACTTCAGAGTCACGTCAGCGGCAGGCGACCTGGGCAGCATTATAAGGGCTGAAAAGCCCCTGATCGATTTGTTAATCAGGCGACATCCAGTAACAAGTCCACGTTCCCAGTCGCTGAGGTAAGGCACTAAAAGCACTCCGTCTTCAGGCCACAAGTGGCCCATCGGGACCGTCCGACCGCCGTGTCATCCTCAGCTGAGGAAGCAGATAGGAGGGGCGTGTGGTCAGCACACCGCTCTCCCGGTCGTTATGATGGTTTTCTTTGACCGGAGCCGCTACTATTCGGTCGAGTAGCTCCTCAATTGGCATCACGAGGCTGAGTGCACCCAGGCTGAGTGCACCCCGAAAAATGGCAACAGCACATGGCGGCCCCGATGGCCACCCATCCAAGTGCTGGCCACGCCCGACAGCGCTTAACATCGGTGATCTGACGGGAACCACTGCGGCAAGGCGATTGCCCGCTGACGCAAGGTAAGTGGTAAATTCCTATGGGACCAAACTGCTCAGGTCATCGGTCCCGAGGCTTACACACTACTTCATCTAACTTAAACTAACTTGCGCTAAGGACGACATTACACCCATGCCCCCAGGGAAGACTCGAACCTCGGGCGGGTGCACTGTCACTGAGATATTCTGTCCGATCTATTCTTCAGTTTCTGCCACTCTACAGACAAGACAACACTCCCCGATCATTTTATAATGACGGGTCCGCTTCTTGTGACATTTAGTGGTTCAGCTCCACAGTACATAGGGGTGTCTGGACAGTTTCTCTACATCTACACTTACATACAGAGACCGCAAGGCATTTTGCTGCGAGTGGTGAAACGTACCCTGTACCGCTACCAGTCATTTTCTTTCCTGCTCCCCTCGCAAATAGAGCGAGGCAAAAACGATTGTCTGTATGCCTCGTATGAGCCCCAATTTCTCCTATCTCATCTCCGTAGTCCTTACACGAAATGTATGCTGCCGGCAATAGCATCGCGTCAGCCGGCTCCCTAAATTTTTTTCTAAATAGTGTTCCAGGGAAAGAGCGCCGCCTTCAGGATTTTCCATTTAAGTTTCCGAAGCATCTCCATAGCAATTGCGTGTTGTTCGAACCTACCGGTAACTAATGTGGTGTCACCACCAGACACCACACTTGCTAGGTGGTAGCCTTTAAATCGGCCGCGGTCCGTTAGTATACGTCGGACCCGCGTGTCGCCACTATCAGTGATTGCAGACCGAGCGCCGCCACACGGCAGGTCTAGTCTAGAGAGACTTCCTAGCACTCGCCCCAGTTGTACAGCCGACTTTGCTAGCGATGGTTCACTGTCTTCATACGCTCTCATTTGCAGAGACGACAGTTTAGCTTAGCCTTCAGCTACGTCATTTGCTACGACCTAGCAAGGCGCCATATTCAGTCACTATGAATGATTTCTGAACAGATAATATTGTGAATCATGTACCGTCAAGAGCGACGTTCATCATTAATAGATTAAAGTTAAGTATCAAACTAATTACGTCCGCTTTCTGAATTCTAATTCCTTGTCATGTTCCAGACCTCACGTCAGTATAGTTATTCTCTCCTCACGCCAGCCTGCGTGAGCTAAAACGCGTGCATATCGGCCTCCACTAATAACACGGCGTTGACTCTTCTGCCAACACAACTAGTAGCCCACTTCTGAATTGCCTCGATGTCTTCCTCTAATCCGTATCCCAAACGCTCGAGCACTACTCAAGAACAGCTCTCACTAGCACCCTATATGCCATCAGGTGAAACACACCTTCGCAGAATTCTCCAAATAAACCGAAGTCAACGTGACTGTGTCATGCAGGACACTACTAATGCTGTGTCCGAACATTGCGGGTTTGTTTTCCCTACTCATACGCATTAACTTATATTTCTCTACATTTAGAGCTAGCTGCCATTCGTCACATCAACTAGAGATTTAGTCCAAGTCATCTTGTATCCTCCTACAGTAAACCAACTTCGACACCTCCCGTACACCACAGAATCATCAGCGAAGAACCGCAGATTCCTGCCCACCCTGTCGGTGAGATCATTTGTGTACGAGGGTGAGTCAAATGAAAACCTTAAATATTTTTTTCAATATTATTTATTGTGCAGAAGTGGTACAAAGCTGTATCACTTTTCAACATAATCCCCCCCCACGCTCAATGCAAGTCCTCCAGCCTTACAATGTGCATAAATTCCTTTAGAAAAAAATTATTTTGGTAGTCCGTGCAACCACTCATGCATCGCGTGGCGTACCTCTTATCAGAACGGAACTTCTTCCCTACCATTGTGTCTTTAAGTGGTCCAAACATATGGAAATCACTTGGGGAAAGGTATGGTGAGTATGGTGGATGAGGAAGACTCTCAGAATGCAGGTCTGTGATTGTTGCAACTGTTGTACGGGCAGTGTGGGGCCTCGCATTGTCATGTTGCAAAAGGGCACCTGCTGACAACAATCCACGTCGATTTGGTTTGATTGCAGGCCATATTTTAGGAGATCTGTGTATGATGCACTGGTGACAGTGGTCCCTCTAGGCATGTAATGACCCAAAATGACGCCAAAAGAGAGTCAGCAATACCTTCCCTGCTGATGGTTCTGTTCGAAACTTCTTTGGTTTTGGTGATGAGGAATGGCGCCATTCCTTGCTCGCTCTCTTCGTTTCCGGTTGGTGGAAGTGGACCCAGGTTTCGTCCCCAGAAACGATTCTTGCAAGGAAGCCATCACCTTCTCGTTCAAGGCTCCGATTAAAGTTCTTCACAAGCATCAACACGTCGTTCTCTCATTTCAGGAGTCATCTGCCGTGGCACCCATCTTGCAGACACTTTGTGAAACTGGAGCACATCACGCACAATGTGGTGTGCTGACCCATGACTAATCTGTGAACATGCTACAATGTCATTCAGTGTGACTCGGCGGTTTTCCTTCACAATGGCTTCAACTGCTGCAATGTTCTGTGGAGTCACAACTCGTTGTGCCTGACCTAGACGAGGAGCATCTTCCACGAAATTCACACCGTTTGCGAACTTCCTACTCCATTCGCAGACTTGCTGCTGTGACAAACATGCATCACCGTACTGGACCCTTCATTTGTCGATGAATTTCAATAGGTTTCACACCTTCACAACGCAAAAACCGATAACAGAACGCTGTTCTTCCCTAGTGAAAGTTGCAAGTGGGGCGGCTATCTTTATACTGATAATGCGACGGTATGCGTGCATTTGCACTATGCTGCCACCTACAGGCCCATTCTGCACGCTGTTTGTAGCACGCTTACCAACTTACTGGATAACGGCGCGAAATTTCGATTTGTTATTACAAATTTAAGGTTTTCCTTTGACTCTACCTCGCACATGAAGATAATACCGGTGCTATGACACTTCCCAGGGGGGGACTCATGACGATTCCCTAGTCTCTGATGAACACTCGCCGTCGAGGACAAGAAGTCTTCGACTCACTCTGACCTATTCCATATGATCACACCTTCGTCAACAGTCTGCTGTGGTGCGCCGTGTCAAATACTTTCCGGAAATCTAGAAATATGAAATCAGAGAAATTCTTTTCTAAGCGGTATTTTAGTAGCTTAGTCTTAGACAGATTCATACTGTCGTATTTAACTGAAGGAAACTCCACCTTTTCGAATGGTTTGAAAGACTCACACATGAGAGTTTCCGAGTTGTGAAGAATTACAGCCGTCATCGCGAGCCGGTACAAACAACAAGAGCTGCAGGCTGATTTTGGAGGCCACACGGGACGAACGTGCTGTTGCGGCCACGCCCGCATGCGCTCACGCCTGCCGGCATTTACAAAGGCGCCGCTAAAGTTACGGGCCCACACACCTGTCAAACGGCTGGGGGGAGACAAGATTCCATATAGAACCGCCGACAGTAAATGTCTCCCTCATGCAAATGAGTCGCTTAAAATAGTGCTTCTTCGCCTTAAAAGTCCGCAGTATTCCCAGCAAGCAGTTTGCGCCATGTGAGGAAGAAGGCCGATGTGGTGGACGCGACCGACTCACCGGCTATTCGCTTGAGTGACCGCGGCCGGTCGCTCCTAACTGGAAGCCCGTGTGCAGTGCAGGGGCCAGGCTTTTAGCGGCGAGGGGTTATCTCGCAGGTCTGCCCAGGAAGCGGCCGCCGCCGCAGCACCACACCTGTTGCGCAAACCCACACTGCAGACTGTGCGCAGGCGCGACCGCTTGTCGCAAATACGCGGTAAACACTACGGCTGCGAGCGTTTGTGACTGTAGTCTCGACCGGAAGCAACAGGTGTCAGTAGGCGCCTGCCATCGATGGCGAATTTTATCTCCCGGTTCGGTGAGGCTTCCTCCGAAAACATCGATAATGCGAAATCCAACTCGCGCTCTTCACACATCACACCATCAGTGGTATTGATAGTGGGAAACGTGTTAATTCGGTCTTTCCAGACAACTGAAAATCTTTTGATTCAGCACGTCAGACTTCTCTAGAAAATACGCAGGTGCGCAAAACTTAAGAATGAAAGTAGGTCTCACACGATATGCAGTGCCAAATAACACAGCTCGATGACACGTGGATCATATATAAAAAGAACAGCTACAGTGTGGTACTATGGAGTGTAGCCATGTATGGAAGTGAAACATGGACGATAAATAGTTTGGAAAAAATGGTTCAAATGGCTCTGAGCACTATGGGATTTAACATCTATGGTCATCAGTCCCCTAGAACTTAGAACTACTTAAACCTAACTAACCTAAGGACAGCACACAACACCCAGCCATCACGAGGCAGAGAAAATCCCTGACCCCGCCGGGAATCGAACCCGGGAACCCGGGCGTGGGAAGCGAGAACGCTACCGCACGACCACGAGATGCGGGCAATAGTTTGGACAAGAAGAGAATAGAAGCCTTCGAAATGTGGTGCTACAGAAGAATGCTGAAGATTAGATGGGTAGATCACATAACTAATGAGGAGGTATTGAATAGAATTGGGGAGAAGAGAAATTTGTGGCAAAACTTGACAAGAAGAAGGGATCGGTTGGTAGGACATGTTCTGAGACATCGAGGGATCACCAATTTAGTATTGGAGGGCAGCGTAGAGGGTAAAAATCGTAGAGGGAGACCAAGAGATGAATACAGATTCAGAAGGATGTAGGTTGCAGTAGGTACTGGGAGATGAAGAAGCTTGCACAGGATAGAGTAGCATGGAGAGTTGCATCAAACCAGTCTCTGGACTGAAGACTACAACAACAACAACAGTGTAGTACAGAAGGTAGCTAAAAATTACTCAATGAAACGAACAAAAATGTATATCTACACGCAATCTTTGCAAATCACACTTAAGTGCCTGGCAGAGGGTTCATCTAACCACTTTCACAATAATTCTCTATTATTCCACTCGCGAACTGCGGGCGTGGAAAACGAACACGTATATCTATGTGTACGAAGAATGATTTCCCTTATTTTATCATGGTGATAGTTTCTCCCTATGTAGGTCGGTGTCAACAAAATATTTTCGCATACGCAGGAGAAAGTTTGTCACTGAAATTTCGTAACAAGATTCCACCGCAACGAAAAACACGTTTGTTTGAATGGTGTCCATCCCAAATCCTGTATCATGTCCGTGACACTCTCTCCCCTATTTCGCGATAATACAAAACGTGCTGCCCTTCTCTGAACTTTTTCGATGTAGTCCTTCAATCCTACGTGGTAAGGATCCCGAACCGCGCAGCAGTATTCTAAAAGAGGATGGACAAGCGTGGTAAAGGCAGTCTCTTTAGTAGATCTGTTACTCTTTCTATGTGTCCTGGCAATAAAACGCGGTCTTTAGATAGTCTCCCCCACAACATTTTCTATGTGTTCTTTTCAATTTAAGTCGTTTGTAATTGTAATTCCTAGGTATTTGGTTGAATTTACGGCCTTTAGATTTGACTGATTTATCGTGTAACCGAAGTTTAACTGATTCCTTTTAGCATCCATGTGGATGACCTCACACTTTTCGTTATTTAGGGCCAACTACCTATTTTTGCAACATATATATCTTTTCTAAATCGTTCTGCAATTTGTTTTGATCTTCTGATGACTATACTAGTCGATGAACGACAGCATCATCTGCAAACAACCTAAGACGGCGGCTCAGATTGTCTCGTAAATCATTTATACAGATAAGGAACACCACAGAGCCTATAACACTACCTTGGTGTACGCCAGAAATCACCTCCGTTTTACTCGATGACTTTCCGCGATTACTACGAACTGTGACCTCTCTGATAGGACATCACGAATCCAGTGACATAACTGAGAAGATATTCGATAAGTACGCAAATTCACCACAAGCCGCTTGTGTGGTAAAGTGTCAAAAGTCTTTTGGAAATCTATAAATACAGAATCAATTTGAAATCCCCTGTCGATAGCATTCAACACTTCGTGTAGATAAAGAGATAGTTGTGTTTCACAAGAAAGATGTTTTCTAGATCTGTGTGGACCGTTCTCTTCGAGGTAATTCATAATCGAACACAATATATGTTCCAAAACCCTACTCCATATCCACGGTAATGATATGGGCCTGTAATTTAGTGGGTTAGCCCCACTACTTTTCTTGAGTATTGGTGTGACATGTTCACGTTTCCAGTCTTTGGGTACGGATCTTTCGTCGAGCGAGCGGTTGCCTACGACTGGTAAGTATGGAGCTATTTTATCAGAATACTCTGAAAGGAACCTAATTGGTATACAGTCTTGGCCAGAAGAGTTGCTTTTATTGAGTGATTGTTGCTTCACTGCTCTGACCATACAGCACGTGTGGGATGAGTTGGGGTAACAGCACGTCTAGATGGAACAACAACCATGCAGCAGTTGTCAACCTGCTGGTGGAGGTTCAAATGGCTCTGAGCACTATGGGACTTAACATCTGAGGTAATCAGTCCCCTAGTCCTAGAACTACTTAAACCTAAGTAACCTAAGGACATCGCACACTCCATGCCCGAGGCAGGATTCGAACCTGCGACCGTAGCAGCAGCGCGGTTCCGGACTAAAGCGCCTAGAAACGCTCGGCCAGAGCGGTCGGCCGCTGGTGGGGGACTGGAACGTCGTATCACAAGAACTCTTTAGCAACCTTGTGATCAGCATGGAAGCAAGTTCCAGAGCGTGTGTTGCCGTCCGTCATATTCGCACACCCTAATCACCATATCCCGCTTCTTGTAATGTCCATGGGACCATCATGAATTACTGTCTTTGAATAAAAGGGTCATTTCTGTTCGTCTCAATGCAACTCCTTTTTCTGTTACCTTCCGTACTATACTGTAGCAGTTCTTTCTATGTATCGTCCAAGATTCATCGAGCTTTCGTCTTACAGTTTTCTATACCAGCGTGTGTTCTTATGGTACATACCAGGTGAACCTGAACACCACCGACAAAATATCGGTTCTAAGTATTTTGGTAGAAGGGAGCTGCATTCTCCAGTGGCTCCTTAGAAACAACATTTCGTTCGATTGTCTTCTTTGCACCTGCTTTGCGCAGGAAATACCAGCACAACAGAGCTGACGTCTGCGGTGCAAGCTGTGTGCCTTGTTCGAAAACAAACTTGTTCCGTTGACTCGCGCCACTTGTTCTTTAGAAACTAATGTCCACGATTAGTCTACCCCCTCATGTTTGCATTCAGTACTGTTCGGCGCTGTTTCCGGTTTGCTTTTTTGGCAGAACTGGTTGTTCATCAACAGTGATACAAGGCAATGTGAACAGGTTTACTGACGAAGAGATGGCCGATGCTGGCGCAATGGAATAGCGACACACCGCGCGGAGTGGCCGCGTGGTTTGAGGCGCCATGTCACGGATAGCGCGGCCTCTCCCCCCGGTCGTTTGAGTCCTCTCTCGGGCATGGGTGTGTGTGTCGTTCTTAGCATAAGTTAGTTTAAATTAGTTTAAGTAGTGTGTAAGTCTAGGGACCGGTGACCTCAGCAGTTTGGTCCTTTAGGAATTCACACACAGTTGAACAGTTGAATAGCGACACTACGATCTATCCTGAGCTGTTCCCGAAATGACGGCAGCCACATCACGCTACTTTTGTTTCATCTGACGATGATTGCATCACTCTGTCTTTTGCATTGTAAGTTTCGAAATTTATATAAAACAGGCTTCTTCACTGTTGTTGAGGAATTTTCACAGAAAGGAAGGTAACTGTGGTAAAAAACCGATTAAATTATAATTACGTTATGAAATGCTACACGGCCGGCCAAGGGTCCCTTGTACCAAAGTACAAAGAAAGTGTACCCTCAAACAGCTTTCGAAATTTTACCGATGGAGTCGAGTATCACCTTGCGTGACCAGGCTTACGACTGGATCGAAATTTTCCTTGTAGGCAAGAGGCAGCCCTTATCCTGCATGGAAAGCCATCTTACAGTAGCTGAAGTACTACTAATGCTGGAGTAATATCTGTTGTGCCCCAGGGGACTGCGCCGGCCGGAGTGGCCGAACAGTTCTAGGCGCTACTGTCTGGAACCGTGCGACCGCTACGGTCACAGGTTCGAATCCTGCCTCGGGCATGGATGTGTGTGATGTCCTTAGGTTAGTTAGGTTTAAGTAGTTTTAAGTTCTAGGGGACTGATGACCTCAGATGTTAAGTCCCATAGTGCTTAGAGCCATTTGAACCATTTTGAACCAGGGGACTGCAATGACACCGTTGCTGTTCATGTTATACTTAGTTATTAGTTGTAATCTCAAGCTTTTTGCAGATGACCCAATTACCTACGAGGAAATTGTATACGGTAAAAATTTAAAATATTATCCAGTCATACCTCAAAAAAAAATTAACCTTATGCGAAGACTGGCAACTTGCTCTTGATATAGTTAAGTGCAAAGCTGTACCTGAAACGTAAATGTTAGGCACCTTTTGACTACCGTACTCGTTTGGGGAAAAAAGTCGAGATTCATTGATAGGATAGCGGGAAACTGCAGTTTCTCTACAAAATACATTGTACACAAACTACTTCTACAGTAATGGTCAGATATATCAGATCGGGGTAAGTAGAGAGGTGAAGCGTATACAATGAAAGACAGTGCGAATGGTCATGGTTTGTTTGGTTGTGCAAAGAGAGTAAGAGAAATATCAAAAAAAATCTCAACTCACGGACACTTAAAGAAAGACGCCGTACTTCTCATCAGAGTCCTCGTAGAAAACTGAAAGAGCCATCTTTCAGAGCAGAGATCACCAATTTCTTAGCCATCACCGTGTCTATCAGGCAGGCCTAGCACAGATAAAATCAGGCACAAAACAGCTCTCTCAGAGGCGCACAAACACTCATTCTTTCGACGCTCAATCAATGAATGAAACGAGCGGTAAGCTTACAGTAAGGCAGAACAGAAAGTACTCTCCACCACAGACTACACAGTGATGCGCAGAGTACAGATGTAGATGTAGATATATAAGAACCGACTACTCTTTATCGGAAGTCCTTGACTGGAAAAAATTGTCACATGCAGAGAGTTAGTAGATTTTAGTTTGCGTCTACTGCATGAGTTACTGAACATAAGTACGCTGTTAAATCCGTGGCAGTGTGTCTGGTTTTCTGACTCCGCGACAGTTCAGAGATGAGATTTAGGTTTTCCTAACTCTCTTCATGCGAGTGCTGAGATACTTCCATAGAAAACTACACGCTCCGTTTCCTGCGTCATTTTATACAAGCTGAAATTATGCTCTGTTCCTAATGTCTTTATTGTCCACGGGATTTCAGACCCTTGTTTTGTTTTCCCAGTGTTTCTAATAATTCAGTGACACCCTGACCGCTAACAATGTTCACGTGTTTAATAAAGTCTAATTCTGAAATTCATACACGAGCTTCTGCGTGTAGTCGCAATATCTCGGAACGCAGTGGACCCTCAAGCGTACCAGAATTTGTTTATTTTTAGGACTATGTTTATCAATAAATTCAAACGTATGGAATGGGGCCCTCCTGTTCCTATAAGCGCCCAAATGTATTTAATTAATTACAGAGTTTACATTACAGTAAAGCCTTTGAGAAGTATTTCACAGTATTTTCTAAGTTGCTCTCTGATAGCGCCACATTTACACCAGAGTTCCTCGCTTCACACTATTTTGCAACAGTAGAAGGTCAATGAGAGTTATTCTACCTCCTATGTGTAGTCCGTCTTCTAATTCGAGATTTTACCCACACGCTTCATCTTTAAACGTGGACATGTTAGATTAGGCGTAAACGTGAAAGCCACAACTATTAGCTGAAATATACAGTAAGGACAGAAATTGACGCAATGAATTTAAATTTGTGCCACGACTGGGTTCTTGAACCAAGGCCTCCTGCTTATTAGGCAGATGTGCTAACCACAACACCACCGCAGCATTGTGGGTCCAAGTCACGAACGTGGCACAAATTTTAATCCATTTTTTCAGCTTGTATCCTTATCGAAGATGAAATTGAGACTCATATGTCTCCAGGAAAATGTAATTCCATCAGATGAAATAGACAAGCAACTGTAATCAGTCACATTTATTGACTTTCCCCTTACGCATTTCCTAGGACTGTAACTCCATCACTAAGTGGATATATTTCAGTTAAGAAGTTACAGACTACTTCTTTGACCAACCTGCTGCACGCTCTTTCACTCACTATCAGAGATGTAAATAAGCAAAGATTACGTATGACGTTCCGAAACATATAGTGGAGGGATCTATAGAAATGAATACTTATAGTTACTTGTGTACCTTAGCTGAACTGGTTGTCTAGTTTCCTCTTATCATGGTCACGAATATCATTACAGGTCCCTTATTATGAATACATACCACATCGTCTTTAAAAACATTAGGCAAATCACTATTCTTGGAAAATGCCACACACTCTGACACGCGTAGGGAGTGCTGGTCCTTTCTCCTCGTCACTACCAAATAGGAAACTGAAAGTAAATGGCACTCGAGGAATAGTGAAACTACTTCCGGTGAGTTTTTTCATTACACGCAAAGCGGCTGTGGACAGATGAAATGACTTTAGTGACATTCACGTTTCAAACAGTGGTACTGTTGAATGATTTAGGACTGTTCTGAACCTCATACGAATTGTGAAATCCAGAACGAGTGAAGAAAGGAGGAAACTTCGTTACGTAATTCTGAAGACAGTTGTTTTGAACTGCTTGATTTTTAATTGTATGGCCCGTGTAAAAAAGGGTCACACCTTTAAAAAGGACAGAAAACGGCGAAGCTGAAAATAAAGGAAGACTTGTCTAAGTGTCTACTATTTCTTTCTAATTTCGTAAAGAGTACAGAATAAGACGAATTTGACATTCAAGAAAGCGCTACAAGATGTCAGCTGATTTTGACAGCTTAATGACAGGGTGCCAAACTCGCCTGCTCTGGTTACGACATGTGTGGATGACATTATTGGTTTTAAAGTAACTGGTACGATTAGTTCAAAAGACTGAGATTTGTGGGAAGGTTTTATTCTGAAGCTACACTGAGACCATCCGCTTAGTAATAATCTAGTGCAGCAAGGGAAATCTGCCATTCTTAGTACTGCTCTAGAGAACGGAGTAAACTCTCATAATTCACGCGTAAAACTGTGAGTGTAACAGCATCCAAAATTGCAAATGATAAATAGTTATGTTGTTTTCGCTTCGCTCGTTTCTATTTTAACTGCTGTTCAAGCCCTGTCGACACAGAAAACCTGTTTAGCGGCGCAGACGCAGTTTCACGAAAGGTCTCTGCAAGCCATGACGTCACCATGACCACAATTCTGTTTTGAAGAGACAACTAACGACGTGAGTCAGACACTTTGAAAGAACTGCACCATTGGAAAGGCTCGCACAGAAATACGTTACGATTTTTCTCTGAGGAGTGGGTTAACAAAAAATTGAGGTGGCGAAGAGGTTACGAGAAAGGGAACCCGTGCTCATCGGACGCCAGCTGCAAACCTCTGCCTTTGCGTTCTGACTTGCTTTACTATGCCAATAGTAGGTTAATTCCGTTAGCAGGAAAATACTCTCCAGTTGTCCCCGAAATGAGCTACGTAATCGGGCGAAGAAGGAGTGAGCTAATAATGGCAACATATTGTCGATACTGTGAATTCGTGCTACAATGGCTTGTAAGGGGTTTATTTTGTGGGAGGTGTCCTCTTTTGACGTTTGCTATTAACTGCAGATAGTTATACTCGGAACTCTGTTTCTTCGTAAGATATTAGTCTGATAAAGCTGGAAGGCAAGTGATGTGGAAGAGTTAGAAGTGCGGCAGGCATGGACAAAATCCTGTTCTTCGAGTGCGAAACAAATTTAATTTTATCCATAATTCGCAATTGTGAACTAGTCTGTATACGTGGGGCTCTGTAGATGGGAAGTATAATAATCAACGCACTGAGTTACAAAAATTCGTATTTTGGTGTGTTGCAGGGAATATCCCGGGCCCTGTGGGTCAATCAGCAGCTGCAGTTACATTCTTACATCAACTCTGTCGCTCTTGTGAGAGGTGACATCGCAGAAATATGCGTTCCTATTATGAAAAGGTGATATGCTAAATTTTCGGAAAATCACGAGTCACAGAAAACGGAAAATATGAGGAAATCTGACGTGGAAACACATGACAACATTTCTCCGATTTCATCTCTCTCAAGAGCTACGTGGTTGCTGTAAGAACCTAATTACGCCTGCAGTGCTTGGAGCTGTATACACATTAAAACGAAAAACACGAACATTTGTGAATGGAGACGTTGGTTACCATTTGTTTCTTCATATGTACCGAACAAGCTGATTGTTTTAATTTAACAGAATCTCTCTGCGCACAAAGTAGAGCGATTTTGTGGGGTCCCTTCTTGTTCTTCAGGTCTTGAAATAAGCAGGTGAGTAAACGAGAAATTTCGAAACAGCTTAACGTGCGCAAAGCTTGCAAGAGAGTGTCTTAAAAGTGCGAAAATGTCTATATAAAGGGTGAGACAGAATACTGTTGCTGGATAATCGAATGAGTAGTACTCGTCGTTTTAGTGTAAGGTGTGACCTTCCATACTGACTGGAAGCCTGGAACTATCTACTTGGGCTCGTGCTTCTTCGGATGTCGAAGACGTGAAGAACTGCGTTCCTCAACTAATGCTATGAATACTGGTACAATATTAATTTTGAATACTTTTAACAGTGCAGTAGAAAACATAGATGGATCTACTAACACTAACATTACGAAATTAAAATGCTATTCTGCAAGAATCTGCTGAAAGTAGCAATGAAAAGTGGAATCTGCGTGTTTGAGAGCTCAGTTATTGCATGTGTAAACGCAGTGTTCCTCTATGAAAAGGAGTGAATAACTTCACTTCTAGGAGGCTGCTTAAAAATTGCAGCAGTGTACAAAACCTCTGTGAAATGCACAGCCTCAAGTGCAGCAGTGCGTTCACTAACACAAATTGCTGCAATGTATGCTGAAAAGAAAATTTCAACAGGAACATTCTGTTGTAGTGCAAACTGGGTACTGAATTGCACGCATTACAAAGGTCTAGGAATATAGAACTGATTGAAGTGTCAGTTAACCTGGTATGGTAGTCTGCAACAAATTTAATATTTGCCACAGTGGCTGGACAGCATTCGGATTAAGAGGCGCTGAGGTTAAGTTCCACGTATGGTAGTTTAGCGAGTGAGTGGAGCAAATATCCGATATGCGGTTCTCCTGTACTGAGCAGGAGTATCACCGGAATGATTCAGTCATTAGGAGGGTAAAACTAAGTCGTCTCACGACGGTCCAAACCGAGCTCACATTCCATCTAGCGCTATGAGAATTGTGGTGTGCAGTGGTAGGAAGAACCGTCATTTCGATGACGTCGTTAGCAAGAGAGAAATTTAGGAACAGCTCGATGTTAAAAAGTCCCAGACAGACGGTGACGGAGCGGAGTACCAACCTGAAGCGGAGGCAGAGAGCGTCCAGCAGGTATTTCAGCCGCTACACACGCTAAAAGCCATACTCTGTAAGCAGCAAAGCGAAGCGGTTCCTCAGCAGGTGTGGTCACCACGGAAAGCACTGAGCACTTGAGGCACACTGAGCACTGTACAGCATGAGGAGTCCCGCGGGGTCCGGCGCCGTGGGGCGAGCACAAGGTACGAACCTGGGAGCGCTGGGTGCGGCCGCGCTGCCGTCCAGACGTCGAGTGCCGCGGCTGGGGCTGCGACTGCGGAGGCCCAAGGCTGGCCGCCTCCAGCCCGGCTCCAGCCGCGGCGCTGGAGCAGGTTTGGCCTTCCCTCCCGCCCCCCGCCCCCCGGGGCCGGTGCCTTACGTGCGCCCTCCCCGCCCCCCGCCTCCTCCAGTGCTTTACGTGAAGCCCGACTGCGGGCGACGCCAACACGCGGCGGCCCACGCCGGTGACGCCGCGCCGCCGCCCCGCGCGCCGCTAAAGGAAGCCGAGCCGCCCTTCTCCGGCGGCCTTCGCCCCTTCCGTGCAGTATGTGCCGGGAATGGCCGTCGCTTCAATGGTGCATTTCTTTTTTGTACGCCTCCGCAGTTGCAGCTGGCGCCGTGCGCACTGCCGAATGCGCTCCATTTGGAGATGCAGCCTGTCCACACCCGCACCGACCGACCTCGCGCATTGCAACACCAGCATATCGTATCATCAGAGGCGTTTACGAGCGGTGAGCATCTGCACCATTATTGGGAATGACAGATGGGAATTAACGAAAGTGCAGTCGTACAGGGCATCAAACGAAGCCGACGACTAGATTGAGAAATGAAACTTCCTGGCAGATTAAAACTGTGTACCAGACCGAGACTCGAACTCGGGATCTTTGCCTTTCGCGGGCAAGTGCTCTACCAACTGAGCTACCCAAGCACGGCTCACGCCCCCTCCTCACAGCCTTACGTCTGCCAGTACCTCCTCTCCTACCTTCCAAACGAGTCTCGGTCCGGTACACAGTTTTAATCTGCCAGAAAGTTTCGTATCAGCGCACACTCCGCTGCAGAGTGAAAATCTCATTCTGGAAACATCCCCCAGGCTGTGGCTAAGCCATGTCTCCGCAATATCCTTTCTTTCAGGAGTGCTAGTTCTGCAAGGTTCGCAGGAGAGCTTTTGTAAAGTTTGGAAGGTAGGAGACGAGGTACTGGCAGAAGTAAAGATGTGAGGACGGGGCGTGAGTCGTGTTTGGGTAGCTCAGTGGGTAGAGCACTTGCCTGCGAAAGGCAAAGGTCCCGAGTTCGAGTCTCAGTCTGGCACACAGTTTTAATCTGCCAGGAAGTTTCATATCAGCGCCCACTCCTCTGCAGAGTGAAAATCTCATTCTGGAGATTCAGAATTTTTGGTAGGAAGGAAGCAACACGTTGTTGGATAAGAAATCATCGACACATATAGAAAGAACTGCAAGCTTGCCCCAGGGGAGCGTATTGGGATCTTTGCTGAACTCTTTGTTTACTAATGACCTGTGGGAAATCTTAACAGTTACACGAGACTTTTCGCAAATCACGCCATTATCTGGAGCGAAGAATTGCCTGAAAAAGAAAAAAGCTGCCGAAATATCCAGTCAGATCTTGATAAGATTTCGAAGCGGTGCAGACACTGGTAACTTGCTTCAGATGTTCATAAATGTAAAATTGTGCACTTCACAAAATGGATTAACGTAGTATCCTATTCCTAAAATATCAACGAGTCGCAGCTGGAATCGGTCAACTCATATAAAAACCGAGGTGTAAAAATTTATAAGGAAGTGAAGTGGAGCGATGGCAGGTGGCCGACTGGTTATCGATGATAGAGTGCTAGAGAAATCCAATCTACAAAGCAGATTGCATGCAAAACACTCGTTAGACCTAACCCAGAATAGTGCTCAAGTGTCCGCCGCCTTAACTGAGTGGTCAGCGCGTCTGACTGCCACACAGTGAGCCCGGTTCTATTCCCGGCCGGATCGAAGATCCTCTCCGGTCAGAGACAGTGTATCGTGTTGTGCTAATCACCATTTCACCATCACGCAAGTCGCTCAATGTGGCGTCAACTGAAAAGACTTGCAACTCGACAGCCGAACTTCCCCTGGTGGGGACTCCCGGCCATCGACGACGTACGAACATTTCATTTGCTCCACTGTGTGGGTCCCGAACCAAGCAGGACAAACAGGAGATGTTGAATGTATATCAACAAGGGCAGCAGAGCGTCACGGAAATTGTATAAGAACTGTAGTTGCAGATGGTTGAGGACAGACGCAAACTGTCCCGTGGAGGCCCACTTGCAAGGTTTCAAGAAACACAATTAAGAGAGGAAATTAGGGATATATTACAGTCCACAACGCATTGCTCCCGTATGGATCGGGAGGAAACCAAAATTATTAATAGTGTGGGAATTACCATCTGCCATGCACTTCACACTGGCGTGGCGAGTGTCGATGTCGATCTAGAGGATTCTGTATATATTTGACAACTAGTCAGGGCTCTGGTCGTTACCAGATTTCTGACTGGTTGGATGCGAACCGCAACGGTTATCTCTCCTGTACCAATACCGTCGCAAGCTCCACCAAATTCCAATATTTATAGACAGGATGCAACGTCCGAAGACTGTAACGAAATGTAGGAAGACTCACGAGTGGCAGTTGACTTTGTACGTCGATACATGTAAGTATTTTGTATAAACAGCTGAAGAGATCCATTACTGTGCGTTTACGCCATAAGCGGTAAACAGCCGGCCGACGGTGTGGCCTAACAACAGGTGTTGGGCCCTGTAGCTTGGACGCACTGCGGAGTTGTTATATGGCGTTTCTGGACATGTTTTCCCAAACTCACTTTGTTCCTCAGGACACACTCAGCAACGGTGGAAGTTTATCAGTATCGTTTCGTTACTGCCTGCATAATGTATCCTTTCATAAAGGATTATTTGTAAGTACCTCCAGGGTTTCAGCAGACTGATGCGCGAAGACTACAACACGTAGAGACAGATGACACACATCAGTGGATACAGCGCCTCTCCTACTTTCGACTCGTAATAGCCGCCGTGGCGCTGTTGCACTAAAGGACATACGTGTCAGTAAAAATAGAGAAAAATCATCCGTTCCGTATTGTCGCAACGAATTAGTTCGCGCCTGCAAATAGGTAACCAAATAAACGGATTTCCAAAGCGAGCTGTTGTCGTACCTTGGCGAGCAATTCGTATGAGCGACTTGAGTGAACTGCACTCACATACTGACACACGCTGCGTCACAAATAGTGCCCATATTGAGCACCTGAAAGGTGAGGTAAGAATCTGGAGACATGCTCTGTCCACTGCTATGTGTCTATCTTCCACATGTCTTCTAATTTTAGCACTCGTCTTTTGAAACCCTGGCAGTACTTACAAATAACCCTGTACTCATCTTTCACGATAATTGGTGGAGTTACATTACAAATTGTCAAGTCTTCTGTGGATGTTTAATTTTCAGTCTCAAAGAAACCTACCGAGAAGGAGGACCATCGTGTTTGGCGCATGGCTCTGGCGCATCGTATTGTATCCGCAGGAGCAATCTGAGCAGCAGTTGGCACCATAGTGACACAACAAACTGTTGTTACGAATCGGTTACTGCAAGGACACCTCCGAGCCAGGCGCCCTGTAGCATTCCACTGACCCCAAACCACCACCATTTGCGACTGCAGTGGTGTCAAGCGAGAGCTCATTGGAGGGCAGGGTAGAGGTCTATTGTGCTTTCTGATAAAAGCTGGTTCTGCCTCGGCCCCAGTGATGGCTGTGTGATACTTACAAGGAGGCCAGGTGGGCGCCTGTAACCAACCTGTGTGCGGCGTAGACGCACCGGACCTAAACCTGGAGTTATGGTCTGGGGTGTGATTTCGTATGACAGCAGGGGCACTCCCTTGGTTATCCCACGCACTCTGACGGGAGAGTTATACGTCAATCTGGCGAATAGACCCGTTGTGCTGCCTTTAGTGAACAGCATTCCGGGAGGTGTTTTCCAACAGGATAACGCTCGCCCACATACAGTTGTTGTAACCCAACATGCTCTATTGTCGACATGTTGCCTTGGCAAGCTCTAAATCGCTAGATATGCCTCCAACCGAGCACAGGGCATCGTCAGATGGCAGCTCCAGCGTAATCCACGAACGGTATTAGCCGTCCCTGTGTTGACCAACCAAATGCAACAGGTATGGAACTCCTTCCCACAAACTGATGTCCGGTACCTATACAACACAATGCATGGATTGATTTTGCAATGTTAATCACTTACATACACTCCTGGAAATGGGAAAAAGAACACATTGACACCGGTGTGTCAGACCCACCATACTTGCTCCGGACACTGCGAGAGGGCTGTACAAGCAATGATCACACGCACGGCACAGCGGACACACCAGGAACCGCGGTGTTGGCCGTCGAATGGCGCTAGCTGCGCAGCATTTGTGCACCGCCGCCGTCAGTGTCAGCCAGTTTGCCATGGCATACGGAGCTCCATCGCAGTCTTTAACACTGGTAGCATGCCGCGACAGCGTGGACGTGAACCGTATGTGCAGTTGACGGACTTTGAGCGAGGGCTTATAGTGGGCATGCGGGAGGCCGGGTGGACGTACCGCCGAATTGCTCAACACGTGGGGCGTGAGGTCTCCACAGTACATCGATGTTGTCGCCAGTGGTCGGCGGAAGGTGCACGTGCCCGTCGACCTGGGACCGGACCGCAGCGACACACGGATGCACGCCAAGACCGTAGGATCCTACGCAGTGCCGTAGGGGACCGCACCGCCACTTCCCAGCAAATTAGGGACACTGTTGCTCCTGGGGTATCGGCGAGGACCATTCGCAACCGTCTCCACGAAGCTGGGCTATGGTCCCGCACACCGTTAGGCCGTCTTCCACTCACGCCCCAACATCGAGCAGCCCGACTCCAGTGGTGTCGCGACAGGCGTGAATGGAGGGACGAATGGAGACGTGTCGTCTTCAGCGATGAGAGTCGCTTCTGCCTTGGTGCCAATGATGGTCGTATGCGTGTTTGGCGCCGTGCAGGTGAGCGCCACAATCAGGACTGCATACGACCGAGGCACACAGGGCCAACACCCGGCATCATGGTGTGGGGAGCGATCTCCTACACTGGCCGTACACCACTGGTGATCGTCGAGGGGACACTGAATAGTGCACGGTACATCCAAACCGTCATCGAACCCATCGTTCTACCATTCCTAGACCGGCAAGGGAACTTGCTGTTCCAACAGGACAATGCACGTCCGCATGTATCCCGTGCCACCCAACGTGCTCTAGAAGGTGTAAGTCAACTACCCTGGCCAGCAAGATCTCCGGATCTGTCCCCCATTGAGCATGTTTGGGACTGGATGAAGCGTCGTCTCACGCGGTCTGCTCGTCCAGCACGAACGCTGGTCCAACTGAGGCGCCAGGTGGAAATGGCATGGCAAGCCGTTCCACAGGACTACATCCAGCATCTCTACGATCGTCTCCATGGGAGAATAGCAGCCTGCATTGCTGCGAAAGGTGGATAAACACTGTACTAGTGCCGACATTGTGCATGCTCTGTTGCCTGTGTCTATGTGCCTGTGGTTCTGTCAGTGTGATCATGTGATGTATCTGACCCCAGGAATGTGTCAATAAAGTTTCCCCTTCCTGGGACAATGAATTCACGGTGTTCTTATTTCAATTTCCAGGAGTGTATGTTACCTAGACAAATGCATGCTTTAAATGTCATTGATCTAAACAATTATTTTTTGGTCTTTCGCTATTAGTATATATCCTTCCAACGTCTTATGTTTAAAAAATGCGCGAGGTTGCTTGCAGGTCGACGTGTTTCTATACAGAGATGGTGACGGAGCGATCAAGAACTTATTTAAATAAAAGTCGAAAAAGAAGTAAGAACAACAGTAAGGCAACGCGACATAACAGCACAATGATTGCTTGGATAGTAGCACGAGGAGGCCAGAATGACAGTACGGTTTTATTCTTTTCTGTTTTGAGAAAGGCGGCTCTTCCTCGTGTCGTCTACGTCTGCCTACGCCACGCGCGAGCGAGGGGTGGGTGACTGGGTGTTTGGGGGAAGTCAGTAAAACCTGGCTGTCACACTGTTTTATAGCGGTCGGGTCGCAAATCGTGCTCAGCCCTTAACCCGTCTCTGAGGAGATTAACGTCGAAGGCGATCCGAGTCGCGCTTCGTGACGTAACAGCTAACAGGTGGGCGGCTAAGCTGGAAAGGGGGTCGGCATTTCCTGTCCTCGCCCCCCCCCCCCATCCCCCCACCCGTCTCTTTCTCTCGCGAAATATGGTAGCAGGAAAAAGAAAACAACGTGACGCCGGTGCACAAAGAAGTGAAAGGAGGGGGTGTTTAATGGACTGTCTATTCATGTCATCCGCGCCCTTTCTGAATTGCACAAGCACGGCAACATAAATATAGTGAACATAACATAGGACCTGATTACTCTTGAACATCGTCAGCACATCACATCGTTTAAGAATCGGATATAATACCAAGAACCGCTATGAAATGGAACGGACACACAAAATCGTTAGCAGGGAAGCCGACAGATGAGTTAGGTTTGTTGGAATAACTCTGGGAAATTGTAGTGCATCCGTAACGGAAACTGCATACGAGACGCTAGTACGAGCGATTGTAGAGTATTGTCTCAATGTCTGGAGTTCTTATCGAGTGCACACGACAGTAGATATGGATATGGAACGACCTGAGTGCCGCACTGCTGGATCGTAATAGGTCGATATAGCCCATACGAATCCGCAGTGGCTCTCGCGCAAACTGATAAGAGTTAATTTAAGCAAGCTGTATTCGTAAAAGATGTGTGACCATTCTCCTGCCACCAACTGGCTTGGGGATCACGATACTAGGACAAGAGACTTCAGGGAGCGTGCAGAGGCATGTAGACAAACATATTTATCTCGATTACTATGCGAATGGAATACGGAGTGCAGCTGAGTCGTCGATTCCATTTTAAGCACAATATTTCCACAGTCAACCTGGTCGTCTTCTTCTGTTGCTGCGAGCTATGTTGTTATGTTTTCTGGCTGTCGGGACTCAAACGCCATTGCAAAACCACAACACAGAGTGTAGTGGACTGACAAGACAGCCAGTCCACATTGACGGGTAACCGAAAGGCACGCGTTTACACACGCCGGGTGGCGTTAGGTCTGAAACAGGATACGTAATGAATGCTATAAAGAAAAGTACGTAGCTGCTGGAATACTTAACTTTAGTCCATCATTTGTATACAGCATTCTTGATGATACAAGTGAGACTCTCTCTAGAAATGGTTAATGGCGCCTTGCTAGGTCGTAGCCATGGACTTAGCTGAAGGCTATTCTAACTATCTCTCGGCAAATGAGAGAAAGGCTTCGTCAGTGTGGTCGCTAGCAAAGTCGTCGTACAACTGGGACGAGTCCTAGTACGTCTCTCTAGACCTGCCGTGTGGTGGCGCTCGGTCTGCAATTACTGACAGTGGCGACACGCGGGTCCGACATGTACTAATGGACCGCGGCCGATTTAAAGCTACCACCTAGCAAGTGTGGTGTCTGGCGGTGACACCACAAAGAGCATCTGAAGAAGACTAGTGAGTCGGTGGTCGAAATATTGTGCTTAGAAATGGAATCGACAACTTAGCTGCACAACAAAAAGCACATTATTAATCAATAATACCGAGAAAACCTGACAGATCACAGTCCGTACGTAGAAGTCACGCAGAACGGCTGAGTGATATTCGTATGCCAGTCACTCTAATCTGAATGCGCCATCTCGTTCGGCAGTATAAGTAGGCTTAACCGTCGAATGATGTAACTGTTCCGAGTGGAGCCACCGAGAATGCCACTTGTAGAAGTGGGCAACGTTATTTGAGAATCCGAGATCAGTGGAGTAATATGTGGCGTTATGAAATGTTCTTCACTTGACAAAGATCTTTGATTGAACAAGCCCATTCGTTCGATACCACTACCAAAGCGGAGAACTTTAAGTGGCATTTCACCGCAGACTCTACCGGTGTAAGGCTTTCATACATCATCACCGAAAGCCGCTCTACACATTAGGTCTGCGGGTCTCTTCTGAGCCATCGTCTTCCTCTGTTTTGCCGCAGATCTTTTGCCTGTCGGTAGGTATTCAGTACATTCAATGTAAGAAATTACATTTCTCCTAGTAGAGAGAAAGGCTTGAATTCATTTGTGAAATATTAATTGATCCAGTCTTCAATAACCTTTGATTTTTCCCAGAAACTTTATTTCTGCCGCTCGAATTCGAGTCGTGGTGGTACTGGTGTCACCGCCAGACACCACACTTGCTAGGTGGTAGCTTTAAATCGGCCGCGGTCCATTAGTACATGTCGGACCCGCGTGTCGCCACTGTCAGTGATCGCAGACCGAGCGCCACCACACGGCAGGTCTAGAGAGACGTACAGCACTCGTCCCAGTTGTACGGACGACTTTGCTAGCGACCACACTGACGAAGCCTTTCTCTCATTAGCCGAGAGATAGTTAGAATAGCCTTCAGCTAAGTCCATGGCTACGACCTAGCAAGGCGCCATTAACCATTTCTAGAGAGAGTCTCTCTTGTATCATCCAGAATGCTGTATACAAATGATGGACTAAAGTTAAGTATTCCAGCAGCTACGTACTTTTCTTTATAGCATTCATTACGTATCCTGTTTCAGACCTAACGCCAGCCGGCGTGTGTAAACGCGTGCCTTTCGGTTACCCGTCACTGTGGACTGGCTGTCTTGTCAGTCCACTACAGTGGTAGTCTTCCGAATCCATACTTCGCTGCCACAAAGGGGAGCTTGGCCAGCCACTGTCTTGTGCAATTTCATCTGAGTCTGTGCGGCGAAATCCGGAGCACTCGGCTGTGTCTCTCTTCCTTGCGATGCCAGGAAACTTCATATTTGACCGTATTCATATGTCATATTGCTGCACAGGTAATTACAGTTTCACACTTGTTCGTGATAGATACCGCCTAGGTGCACTCCTCATATAACTCTAATGAATAGAAAAATAAAAAAAATAAATTCAAGACGCACCGCCAAGGCATCATTTCTTTTCCTGCAAGGATCATAATTGTGATTTTCGTTAGCCAAACAACGAATACAGTTTTATCTTGATCGAAATTTGTGTGTTAGTTCCTCCTCCTTACGCATTTCTACCACAACCATCATCAGATGATGAAAATAAAAGCTGATGCCCAGATACGATACACCACATGGATAACGTGTGAAGGCTGTTATCAATGCAAAGTACAATATCAGAACTACAGATCTTGTTTTGATATGTTGATGGCTATGATAGAAACGCGTCAAAAGAATCGCGATCTAGATTTGTGCGTAACAGCTAAAATTATGGCCGACCTCTACAAACATGTACAATGCTTTGTAGTGAATTTTAGATTTAACTTTTAAGATTTCTCAGTTGTATTTTTTGACTATTTTGGGCAAGAGATGGAGTGCTTTGTGTTAGTTATCTGAAGAAGAGGAGATAACAGCCTAGATATAGCCACAGAGTGAAGTATCGGTAGCTGTACGTTGTTGAGGCTGAATACCTGGTGAAGATATTATTTTCAGCAGTTTCATCACGTCGACAAATACAGGACGAATAAGACTGTCGACCTGCAACAAACATGTCTAACTCGTTGATTGGTTATTATTATAAAGTTCAGCTTCTCGTCGTTGGAAATGCCTAGGAGAAAGGACGTTTGTAATACGTTTATCAGATGCAGGAGTCTAGATTTGAAGAGGACAACACCACATTTGAAAAGTTTTTTTCCAATACAACAAGCCCGAGTTGGATTCAGTGCGTGTCCAAGAAGACGCTTTCGTTTCTTGAATTTGTAATCTTTTCTGTTCTGTGACTGCGTCAATTCGTAAGTTGAGATCAACGTTTCCAGAACACCGTGTATTCTGTCCATCAAGAGTAGGTGTAATTGACTGGACGTAACGCTATCCGTGCTTCCTTATATATGCAATGTCGCTGTCGTCACACCTTGATGACGTCAGCATTACGTGGCTGAGTGGGCAGGAGTTGCAACAAGCAGAGAAGCAGAACTTGTCTGCACTCTACCCCCCTCCCAAGCACCCCTCCCTCCCCCTCCACTCTTTGACCGGCGAACCATTTCCCTCTTGCCGGGTGTAGCGAGGGGGGCAGGAAGAAGGCTCGCGTGTGGTCACGTACGCACGCAAATCACGCCTTCTCATGTTGGCGTCACCAAGAAACGACCAACAGGGCCACTGAGCATATAAGGAGGCACGCGCAGATGCATTCCTCGCCGGTCGGTTGGCGGTTATCTCCAAAACCTTGACCTCAAGATGCGAATTGTCGCAGCTGGGACACTGAGGACTCTCTTATACATGAATGATGGCGCAGAGAGATCTCATGATCCCGTTTAATGGACTCTGATAAACGTACCGGCCTCAAGAATGCCAACCTCCCAGCGACACCGAGTGCCATTCACAGACAGTTTTACTAAGAGCGCTGGGGTCCTGAAGGCTCTTCTTAATCGCCAGTACGATTTGCGTGATCTCATTTTATGGACTGAGATAAATATACGGACGCGAGGATGCAAGCCTTGCAGCAGTATTAAGCGTCATTCACTGTCACTGATACTAAAAGTGCGGTATGTCGAGAAAGTGCTTTCTCGGTCACAAAATCGACGTGGAGGTTTACTAGCTCCTTCCGCCATAGCGCTAACTTTATCTGAGAGCAACCTTCAGAAACATTGAGGCCTGCTTGAGTAGTCTTCCACTTGAAGTTCTGTATACATGTTATTTCCACCTACCTCTATACTGAGTTATTTCCTCATAAATAGCGTGAATTATCGTAATGCTTTCATTTCTAACTAGATCTCCTCTGCTGCAGTCCTTCACACTCCTCAAAAATCTCGTCTCTGCCGCTTCTATTTTTATTAAATCTATCATTTGCTTATCCAACTCTGCTTGCGTACAATATCGCCGTAGTTTAAAAAATTCTTCTTCTGTGCTTCTTTCAGATTTTTTATGTTAAGAGTTCTGTTTATTGCAGCACATAGTGCTGGAAATTTGTGCAGATTTTCATCTTTATCATTATCATAAGCACAGCGCGTATCACAACCTACGTATTTAAAATGGGACACCTGTCGAATTACTTCGTTATTAACTACTGGGTGTTTACCCTGTTGTCATTGAATTAAGACGCCAACGTATCGTGGAAGAGAGGACGGACTTCAATAGTATAACATGTTTGTCCTACCCTCTTACATCAATTTCAAATATGCCCTTAAACTGAAGTACGAAAATAGAAGAAAATATAGTAATTTAAGAATATTTTTAACAATTCCACAAATGATGAAACTCTAATGCAAAATTTGAAAACGAATCCACACAGTCTTATCAAAAGCATTGTGCAGTTTTTTTTTCTTTCTTTATTGAATTTCAATTTCCTACCGGGGCTGGCTGGCAGCAGCATATGCGCTGCTCTTCAGCCAAAAGACAATAATAATATGACAGAAGACATTTAAAATTACAAAGGAGAAAATATGGGGGACAAAAATATAAAAAAGAGCGAACATAATGGACGAGAACAGACAAAAAGGGAGCGACTGTAAAATGGAGACAAAAACCTTAAAAGGTATTGGGCACAAAAAACCACACACTGGGGCAATTGAAAGAAGACAAGGCGAAGTATGGCTCCAGCATACAAGTATCGATGGACGGCATAGCACATAACGATGACTGACAGTAGCACTGTGTACAAGTCCAGTACATAACTAAAATCATAGCTATGGACGCAGAGGAGAACAGCATCAAACACAACACTGGCGTAGCACACTGATGACGATGAGCAAAACACGGGGTCTGCCAAAGCATTGTGCAGTAGTGAATATTCTGTCTCGTATGTAAATGCCGACATGAAAAAGAGATTGAAGCATAAAATGATAATGAATACTTTGTGGACTTTTGGCTGATTTTGTCCAACACGGCAGTGTCAACAACAGGAAAGGTCGTAAACACTCCAGTCGCGGAAAAAAAAAATGAAGCGACAGACGTACAAAAATTCCTCAGCTGCTTCGTTCGTCTCGTGCAGCAAAACACAACCACCACTTTGTGAAACAGTAGTGCCATCTGGCGGCATTTTGGGAGATGCAACTGGCGCCAGCCAGAAAGGAAACATTTCGTGTGCAACAGCCTGATCCTTTCCCGCAGACTAAGTGCACTGCGGAAAATAAAAGGGAACGCAAGTTATTGCCGGTTCAGTAGAAAGAAAAGAAAAAAAAAAGCGAAATTCCTCGTCGCTGGCTCCGGGTGGCGGTCTGACAAAGACGCGAGGCCTCAGCTTTCCAGCGCCAAAATGGCATGCAAATGAGTGCAGGGCCACCAGAAGAGCTTCTCCATTTGGCCAGCACTGTCGCAACGCCGGCGCAGCGGAACGCCCGGAGCAGCTGCAGGCGCGCGGGCACCGGCCAGAAGCAGTGCGCGCTACGTCACAGCAAGTGTTGGGACGCCGGAGATGTAGTGGAACGTGTATTCCTGTTCCGTCAAGTGGCCTCCTGAGACATTAATTCGGGGGAATAATTCGCAAATTTGGATTTTAATTGAGCCACGCCAGTACATGCCACAAATACCTCACACCTTGGAAGAAAACTTAATCCCAGTTTACACTTGACCGTTCAAACACGTATGTATACAGTACAGCGATGGCGAGTCATGAGAGAATCTCTGACCAGAGAGTTATTTATCGTTGCTAGTCTGCGCTTGACCGCGCGAGAGTTCAGTTCTGTTGCATGTAGGGAGTCGGTAGTTACAGTTGCGAGTTAGCTGTTGTGTGTAAGGAGTCGGCGGGCGTCGACATGGCTCTATGGTCGGGATTCAGGACGAGGTATATTGTTAAATAAGGTAATGAAGCAGCATTGCGCTCATCTGATAATGTAATGGATCTTAAGTGTAATTAATTTGTTCAAGAATCGCCCCAATAATAATTTTGTTTTCAGACCAAGTATTTTAACAAAACAAACATTTTATTGAAAGAAGATTTCCTTTGCCTTTCCTCCAAGAATCAATTTATCACGCTGGTTATTGCACAGGGACTAAGGTTAGCGCAGCTGGCCTTATAAGATTTATCAGGTTTAGCATAACGTTAATTTTGTGGGGACTTAACATTTTTGCACATTTTTATTATCATTGACTTTTATTATTGTGGGAAGCTAACATATGGGGCTATTTGCGTAGTTTATTCAGTTCATATCATTTAAAAAATTACGGGGAGGTTACACTTGGCTCTATGTCCATTGACATTTAAATTATTTTCTTTTACATTTCTCTGGGGAGGTTGCACCGTATGGAAGCGAACACAAGCGGACGAGTACTGGCAAAAATTCGCCGTTGTGTACTACTATTCGCTTGTATCCGTGAACAGGCATTTATACTAGACGGAACGGAAGAGAATACGAGATGCAAAACCTCGATATTCTTAGAGAATTATTTCGTATTGCGAGCGCACAGTTACTGACGAAGTAAACAATAAGTCGTAGATAAAGAAGAATGTAGGTGTCTGATTTTGTATGTAAGTGTGAAATGTTTGTAGGTAGTGTACTTGTCATCGAATTGCAGCTTCGACTTTCCTTAGGATTAATGCAGTACTTTGCACATGCACTGACGAGCCAAAACATTGTGACCACCTGCTCAATAACTGGTGTAAACGATAGGCAAGCGCGAGCAAATTGCATTCGGTCGTGTTCGGTTCGAACTCGCTAGTGTTCGCTCGTATTCCACTTGTTGTCGGTCTATCAGCGAACCATCAAGGGAAATTGGCGTCTTCTCCGTTCCGGCGCTAGGAGTAGGGCTCCTACGCTATCGTCTACTATCTTGCCAGCTTCTCTTCTTAACATGAGTTACTTGAGCGACGGACTGATATTAAGAGAATGTAATGTTGCTGGTGGAAGATATTTGGCATATCCGAGAGATGCACAGCACAAATGCCGAAGGAAGAGAAGAACAACTGGTAGAAAATTGCAGAAGCACCCAAAGGTCATAAGAAACACGAATTCATTAGACGCTTGCATCAGCGGGAAACAGAGTGAACAAAGAAAACCTTTGCATTTCTTTTTATTAAAGAGAAAATGCACAATAAATTTCATGAAAGTAAGCAAATGACAAATATGTATATTATGCTGGTTAAAATTATAAGTACACGAAAATCCTGAACACTCATGTTTCTTATGTTTACGGTAGCTGCAATTACATGGCTGATGTGTCACTGATACATTTAGAGATATTTGATGCTACACAAAAATAGTTTTACCTCGGATCACGCTACCCGCTCTCTAACAAACCATACAGTAATTTTTTATCATGTAGCCTATGCGACAGGTTGCATGTATTATTTTCCACATTTATTTAATCATGGCTTATTGCCATTATCTTCCGTGTACGTACTTGAACAAACTGAAGGGCTTCGCATGTGTCACTGCAGACATGAGAAACAATCTGAGATACAGCAGCTATTGAAATGTGAAACAATCATTACACTAACGCAAATATCTCGAGTTGTTAATAATCAGAGTGTTAATCCTAGCCCTCCTTCAGGTCATATTTTCTCTTCTGCTTTTAAATTTTGTCCTCAGTTGTAATGAGAGGCCAGCGAAAAGTGTGAACAGAATACACTAATAAGCCAAAACATTGTGAACGCTGCCCACCGCGAGGTTAGATACCAACTGGTGACGCCGTGGACACGCGACGTGCTATAAAAAGTACATAAAAGCAGCAGAGATGGACGGGTTCAAATGGCTCTGATCACTATGGGACTTAACATCTATGGTCATCAGTCCCCTAGACCTTAGAACTACTTAAACCTAACTAACCTAAGGACATCACACAACACCCAGTCATCACTGGACGGGGGATCACCCTAGCGAGGATATGGGCTACAAATGGGGAAATGCACTGAGATAACAGACTCCCTCAAAGGACAGATAATTATTATTACGCAAAGCTCGTGACCGAATATCTCGAAAACGGCGAAACTGGTCGAATGATCACGTGCTACTGTCGTGAGCATCTACGGCAAGAGGTGGCAGGACAGTAAACTACCACTAGGCGGTAAATGGTGGGACGTCCGCGACTCTTCACAGAATGTGGGTTTCGGAGGCTTGTCTGCTCCGTAAAGTAGGATAGATGGCGATCTGTGGCATCTCCGCCGAAAGAGCACAATGCTGGTACACGCATAAGTGTTTCGATGCACACGTTCATCGTACTTGTTGAAAATGGAGACACGCAGCAGACCACCCTGAAGTGTCCAGTTATTGACAAAACGACATCGTCAGTCACGATTGCAGTGGGCACGGGACCGTCGGAATTCGACCGTCGATCAATCGTAACGTGTCGTCTCTTCATGTGAATCACATTTTCGCCACACTAGGTCGGTGCTCGTCTCCACAAACGCCGTCATCGGCGTGAAAGGTGGCTCGAAACGCGCATCGCTGCACGAAGGCAGGCTGGTGGGACCAGTTTTGTGCTACGGGAGACATTCTGCTGTGCTTGCATGGTACCTGTGGCAGTAATCGAAGACACGCTGACAGCTGCGAAACACCTGCATCCCTTCGTGCTTGATGTCTTCCCGCAACGGCAATGTCATCGTTCTACAGCATAATTGTCCGTGACTCGGGGCCAGAAACGTGCTACACTGGTTTGAGGAGCATCATATTGAACTAACATTGATGTTTCGGCTATCGGGTCTCATTACCGCTCGTTCGCTTGTGTTCGCTCAGATGTAGACGCAAAGCAACACGCAGTGCGAGGTGTGGTCATGGTGGACATCATTCCAGTCACGTAAATGAAAAGAGGTGGCTCTAGCAAGACCGAGAGCAAAGCACTGCCCTATGATACACGGTCATCCTCTACATGAACGGCCGGGGTTGTGGTTCCTGTGGTGTGCCGCATCTCGACTGATTGCTTTCTGGATTCAGGAAAAGAAGCAGAAATTCGTTTTACATGTTCGTGGACTTCTGCGAAACTATTAGCTCCAACTGGAAATTTTACTGTCTTCGAAAGCGTAAGTTAACACTTTTGTATAGCTAGAGAAGGCCGAAATGCACGCGTTAAATTCAAGCAGGCTGGCGTGAGGTCTGAAACAGGATACGGAATGAATGCTATAAAGAAAAGTACGTAGCTTCTGGAATACTTAACTTTAATCCACATTTGTAGAACATTGTTCTTGATGATACAGAAGTATTATAGCAATTGAATACGGCGCCTTGCTAGGTCGTAGCAACTGTAGCTGAAGGCTATGTTAACTATCGTCTCGGCAAATGAGAGCGTAATTCTCAGTGAACCATGGCTAGCAACGTCGGCTGTACAACTGGGCGAGTGCTAGTACGTCTCACCAGACCTGCCGTGTGGTGGCGCTCGGTCTGCAATTACTGGCAGTGGCGACACGCGGGTCCGTCGTATACTAGCGCACCGCGGCCGATTTAAAAGCTACCACCTAGCAAGTGTGGTGTCTGGCGGTGACACCACAAACACAATCCTCTCCGCACCTTAGAAATTTATTCACACTTTTGAGTGTTTTTATTTCACGTTTCTTTGTTAGGGGTTTACACAAGACAACTTTATTAGACCTATATGCTTTTTAGCATCGGCATGTATAACTGCACTTACGTGTCTTACATCACATTACTTAACAATAGTAGCAAGAAACAAAAAAGTATGAAATCTAGAACCGTGTGTCCTAATTAAACCTATCTGTCCATCCGTAGTGCAGCGATTTTATTTTGTTTGCAGTTCGACACTACAGACAGCAGCGTCCGACGGACGTCAGTTTCGGAGGCGTTTCAGGGACCTCTTCCCTTTGCCGCGGGGTAGTGATTTACGGCGCTGCTATCTCGTTGCTGTTTGATCAAGTTTAAAGCATGTTACGTCGTTCAAAGTCCTCCTCGAAGGGTCTCTTCAATGACACTGAAAGAGCGAAAACCGCACCTCGACTTATTTCCTAATTGTGGAAATATTTGAGGTGATCTGTTTTCGGTGTTTCATCCTATACAATTATCGGCTACTGTCTTTTCTCTATGTACTAACATAGTTTTATTGTAATCAACAGTTGTAGTATGCTGCCAGTTAGATCGTTTGTATACATAATTGCAATAAAATCAGATACAAGCCATTATAATTCTGAAGACGTTTGAAAGATTTGAACCTTCATAACGAGAGCATGGAGCGCAATCCGCTGTGCCACAGTTGAATATATGATGTAGACACAAGAAGATGTTTTAATGGCCGCAGTTCCAGAGATGAAAAATGAGTCAGTATTCTGGGTGGGAAAGGAAAGATAGTAGCCAAAGGGAAGAGAGTACACGAATATTGCCTAATTGCTAAATACTTAGGAAACATGTACACCGTAACAAGAATGGACTCTCAATAGCGTAGAAAACTATTAACTTAAAGGGAGGTTTGCTTCTTTTTTTAAAATTTCAGTTTTGGATCCATAAAAGTGTTTAGAATCCACCCCTGAACCGGTTTTTCCGAATGAGGAAAGGAAATATTTGTTATTCGCGATTGAAAAAAAAAATGTATCTGCCTGAAATCGGCTTTTTTCACGCACCAGTTATTTTCTTTCCTAGGACGACTTATTGTACCGGTGCTTGGGAGGAAACACACAAAATTCAATGAAAGTTCGAACGCGTGTGTCTGGAAATTAGCCGCCAAGCATTTGCATTCTGGTCCGAAGACTGTGGAGATTGCGACTTTCCTGGCAGTAAGCAGCTTCAACGAAGGGTATTCAGCAATTCTGAAGACCATGACAAGGATGGACGTCGCCCTGGGACTCTATTCGACGCAGTTCGCCAAGCATTCGGACGACCACCGGATTCAAGCGGCCGAAAACTGCTTGTCACCGGCCGTACGAGTGGCTCTGGAGCAGCGCAGGATGGCCCAGATCGAGCAAAACGCCCTCTATGAGGAAGAGGAAGGACTAGTTTATGGACCCGGAATAACAGATTGAACGTAAGCTGCATAATATTGCATTTGTATGTAGTCAAAGCTACAACCGCGTTTTTCTCTAAATGACTTTTTTTTATCGCGCGGTATGGTAACTTCAAATCTACTGAACCGATTGGCGTGATTCTTTGTTTCCGACGAAGCTAACTAAATTTTCTAGGAGTTGTACCACTTTTATTCCGATCCATCTACTATAAATACTTTTACTTGGCCGACGAAGTCGAAAAATCGATGAAAAAAACCCTATTTTTTAATGGCCGCCATTTTGTTTACTATGGTCCAAATAACTTAAGCAAGGTACAGCTCCTAAAGAATCTTATATACTTCGCTAACGTCAACTCAATTTTGTTTTGAGACGAGCCGGCTGACCTGTGACATACGGCGCGTGGAGGTCTACATCGAAATTTTGTTTCGTTCCGACGCCACTTTCGCCTTTTCTCTTCGACATTTCCTGTCTAAAAAATTTCAGTTTGTAGAGGACATATCAATAAACATTTTGACAAAATTTGACATTGACATCTTTAACACATCACGAGAAAAAAATTCTCAAAGTACATGCTTTTTTCGGGCCAAAGATAGTAAATCTCCCCTTAAATGAAAAGTGGAAAAGTCAAGAAGAGAATAGATGCCTCTGACACGTGATGCTACAAAAGAATGCTAAAAATTAGGTGGGTCGATTTGATAATTAATGAAGAGGTAGTGAACAGAATCAGAGAGAAAATAAATGTGTAGCACATCTTGATTAAAAGATGGGGTTGGTTGACAGGAGATGTCCTGAAGCATCAGTGAATTGTCACTTTGGTAATGGAGTGTGAGGGGTAAAACTTGCAGATGGCGACCAAATGTTGACTGTAGTAAGCAGCTTGAAGTGAGTGTAGGTTGCAACAGTTACGTAGAGATGGAAAGGCTCGCACGGGATAGACTAACGTGGAGAGACCACAAGATGAACAACAGCGAGAGTGGAGGATCATCTACGTAGCAGATTTACGATATTCATTGAGGACGTGTTGTTTCCGTGTGGCACTTGTGTTTTTCGCAAGGCAGCCAGGCCTTGGCGTGCGTGCGAGGTTGCAGGGCCCGTGGTGCCGCGAGAGGCTTTCAATTACACGGTACTGCCCGCCCTGGGCGCCGACTTAACGAGCCACCGTGGCCTGCATTGCGTGATCTCCTCAGGACAGCCCGTGTGGAGGTCAGCAGGCGAGAGGCGTGATTAGAAGACTGCAGCAAGAAGGTCAAGTGCTCCTGGCAAGCGGAAAACTGTGTGTGTGAGAGGGTGGGGAGCGGGGGGGGGGGGGACAGAGAGAGAGAGAGGGGGGGGTGCGTCTAATTCATCCGAGGTCAGAGATCCCTTACTGTGTCAAAGTAAACTCCAATTATTACTTCTGCAAAATGTAGCTTCATCCATCACGCGATGCCCTTCAGACATGTCTCATTTGCAGGTATTACAATCTAATGTGCGCACTCATTACATCGACTGATGGTTTCTTGGAAAATGTTCGACGAGTTATTCGGAATTTGTTCTTCCACGTCTCAATTAAAACTTACGTAAACAAAACTCCAGCCGAAGCAATGCATGCGCCAGCACAGTGATTTTTGTATTTCATTTAGACAGACACCGTTGAAAAGAAACCAACTGTCACCTGTGGCTGTTCTGTAAGCTTTTATTTCTCGCAATGAATATGTTTCGCACCAAAGTCCACTTTCAACACCTGTTCTGTCGAAGAAAAAAATTAAAACACCAGTGCAAAACACACTTGTTATAAACAGTTACGTATGCACAAATAAAAACAACTATGTCAGAAAATAAAGGCATAAAATAAAGATTCGAAAACCTACCTTAACTTGGCGACATCATATCGCAACTAGGTGTATTTAAGAGCCCCGTACCCAAATGTACAAATAATTACCATGATTTGTATTCCAAATTTCACCACTTCAAAACACAAATCTTCTGACTTGGACTGACTTCCACACGTCATATAACGAGCAATTCAACCTATTACTTACCTAACGAGGCGCCACAGATTCTTCATTATAATATGCATACGGGAAAGGGAGCAACGGGAAACATAGTATTGACATGAAGTTTAAGGAGTAAGGGGGTGTGGGCAGGTAATATCAAGTGAACAGCTGACAAATCAAATGTAAGTGACAGCAGTCTGTACACACAGAGAAGACGTTTCTTCCAAAGATCTTCCTGTAGTGTAAAGAACTAGTCGTAAACTAATATACGGTCTATTTCTACATCTATCCACCGCAAACCACCTTTCTGTGTGTGGCGGCGGGTACATCGTAATAGCACTTCACTTGCCCCCTTTCCTCTTCCAGTCGCGAATGGTCCGCGAGAAGAACTATTGCCGGTAAGCCTCTGCGTGGGCTCGAGTATCTCTAATTTTGTCATCATCTTCCTTTCGCCAGGTGTACAAAGGAGGAAGCAATATGTCTATTGACTCTTCTAGGAACGTAAGCGCTAGGAATTGTAACAGTAAACCACACCTATTTTCCAGCATCTGCCACTGGAGTAGGTTGATTGTATCCATGACACTTTTGCGCTCACCAAATGAACCAATAACGGTACGTTCTGCTCTTCTTCAGATCTTCTGTGTTTCCTCTCCTTTCTGGTACGAATCCCAGACTAACAAGCAATATTCAGGTATTGCTCGAACGAGGGTTTCGTAAGCCACCTCCTTTGTTGAAGGACTACATTTACTGAGGATTCTACCAGTGAATCTAATTTTTGCATCTGCCTTTCCTGCGGTTCGTTTTATGTGGCCGTTTCATTTTAAATCACTCCGTGCGCCTACTCTTAGATATTTTATGAAAGTAACTGCTAACAGTGACTGTTCTGCAATCGTGTATTTATACAGTAATGGGTGCTTCTGTCTATGTACTCTTAGGGTCAGTTGCCACTCCATGTACCAGCAATCGATCCTCTGATAAGGCAAATGAATTAAATTTTATTATATCGCAAGCTTTTGTGTGGTGTGTGTATTGCCCATCAAATCCAAAGTAATTAGAAGCTAAAAATGGTTCAAATGGCTCTGATCACTATGGGACTTAACATCTGATGTCATTAGTCATGTAGACTTAGAACTGCTTAAACCTAACTAACCTAAGGACATCACACACATACATGTCCGAGGCAGGATTCGAACCTGCGACAGTAGCAGGCGCGCGGCTACACACTTAAACGCCTAGAGCCCCTCAGCCACAGCGGCCGGCTAATTAGAAGCTAAATTGTAGGCTGAGAGGTTCAGGCTATTTTAGCAAAATGTTATGTAATACGACCTAACATCACTGGAAATAATTTGTAATATATATTTGCAATTGCTCTGGAGTCAGGTGTCAGGTGAAGACGATATCGATTGTTTCCATCTTCGATATCGGAGGTGGGTATATGATATCGTGTTTATCCAACACGTCCGATGAGCGTTCTTTAAGGAGGTGAGATGAAACCCGTCAACATGATTTTCACTATCAGCTTTACCAAACAGGGACTTTCTCCTAGCCCGATTGTGGAAAATATAATAATTGCTTTTCCAATGAAGGCAGATGCTAACAGTTGTTATATCAACGAACCAGTTTAATAAGCCATGGTTACGAAATACAAGAACTTAATCGAACTACTTAGAGAAGAACAGAAAATCTGGTCGAAGCCCACCTCGGGGAAGATCAGTCTGGGTTCCGAAGAAATGTAGGAAAGCGTGAGGAGACAGTGGCCGTACGACTTACCTTAGAAGACAGATTGAAGCAAGACAAAGCTATGTTTATCGTATTTGTAGATTTGGAGAGAGTTTTTCGCAATGTTGACAGCAGTGCACTCTTTGAAGCTATGAAGACAGCAGGATAAAATACAGGGAGGGAAAAGCTACGTCCAACTTGTGCAGAAACCTGATTGCAGTTCATGAACGAGACTACAGTTGTAACAGTTGAAGGGCGTGAAGAAAAAGCAGTAACTATGAAAGGAGTGAAACATGTTTGTAGATTGCCCACAACGTTATTCAACCTTTAGAGTGACTGAACAGTAAAGGAAACCGAGGAGAAATTTGGAAAGGGAACTGAAGTTAAGGGCGAAGTAATGAAAACTTTTAAATTTTTGCTTGTGACATTGTAATTCTGTCAGAGGTGGCAAAGGACTTGGAAGAGTAACTGAACAGAATGCATAGGGGTGTTCCCAGGGCTCTCGGGTCTCCAGCCGGATGCGATCGTTGATGGAATTCCATCAGAATCACCTGATGATGGCGGAAAGGTTATTCGCCGAAATACCGTGGGACTTCAACGATCGCATCCAGCTGGACACCCAAGAGCCCTGGAAACAACACATACGCCGGGAAAGCCTCCGATCACATAGAATGCATAGTGTTATAAGACGAACATTAACAGAAATAGAACAAGGGTAATGGAATGTATCCGAATTTAATCAGGTGATGCAGAACGTATTGGATTAGGAAATCATACAATAATAGCAGCAAAATAAATGACGATGGCCGTAGTAGAGAAAATATATACATGGTGTAATGGGTATAAATAACGGTCTTGCCGCAGTGGTAACACCGGTTCCCGACAGATCACCGAAGTTAAGAGCTGTCGGGCTGGGCTAACACTTGGATGGGTGACCATCCGGTCTTCCGAGCGCTGTTGGCAAGCGGAGCGCACTCACCCCTTGAGAGGCTAACTGAGGAGCTACTTGACTGAGAAGTAGCGACTCCGGTCTCGTAAACTGACATACGGCAGGGGGAGCGCTGTGCTGAGCACATCACTCTCTCTCCATATCCGCATCCAGTGACACCAGTGGTCTGAGGGTGACACGGCGGCCGGTCGGTACCGTTGGGCCTTCATGACCTGTTCGGATGGAGTTTAAGTGGGTATAAATGCAGATATTTTTAGACGTGGTCACTTAATACCAACTGGAGAATGGTGAAGACTAGATGGGTAGATCGAATAACTAATGCAAATGTAAATATCGTGTGATTAGGGCCTCCCGCTGGGTAGACCGTTCGCCGGGTGCAAGTCTTTCGATTTGACGCCACTTCGGCGACTTGCTCGTCGATGGGGATGAAATGATAATGACTAGGACAACACAACACCCAGTCCCTGAGCGGAGAAAATCTCCGACCCAGCCGCGAATCGAACCCGGGCTCCTTAGGACTGACATTCTGTGGCGCTGACCACTCAGCTACCGGGGGCGAACGAATAACTAATGTGGAGATACTTAATAGACATGGAGGAATAGAGACATTTATGGCACAACTTGACTAAGGGAACGGATTAATTAATGACATCTATCTACATCTACATCCATAGTCCGCAAGCCACCTGACGGTGTCTGGCGGAGGGTACCTTGAGTACCTCTATCGGTTCTCCCTTCTATTCCAGTCTCGTATTGTTCGTGGAAAGAAGGATTGTCGGTATGCTTCTGTGTGGGCTCTAATCTCTCTGATTTTATCCTCATGGTCTCTTCGCGAGATATACGTAGGAGGGAGCAATATACTGCTTGACTCTTCGGTGAAGGTATGTTCTCGAAACTTTGACAAAAGCCCGTACCGAGCTACTGAGCGTCTCTCCTGCAGAATCTTCCGCTGGAGTTTATCTATCATCTCCGTAACGCTTTCGCGATTACTAAATGATCCTGTAACGAAGCGCGCTGCTCTCCGTTGGACCTTCTCTATATCTTCTATCAACCCTATCTGGTACGGATCCCACACTGCTGAGCAGTATTCAAGCAGTGGGCGAACAAGCGTACTGTAACCCACTTCCTTTGTTTTCGGATTGCATTTCCTTAGGATTCTTCCAATGAATCTCAGTCTGGCATCTGCTTTACCGACGATCAACATTATATGATCATTCCTAATGCGTACTCCCAGATAACTTATGGTATTAACTGCTTCCAGTTGCTGACCTGCTATTTTGTAGCTAAATGATAAAGGATCTATCTTTCTGTGTATTCGCAGCACATTACACTTGTCTACAGTGCGATTCAATTGCCATTCTCTGCACCATGCGTCAATTCGCTGCAGATCCTCCTGCATTTCAGTACAATTTTCCATTGTTACAACCTCTCGATACACCACAGCATCATCTGCAAAAAGCCTCAGTGGACTTCCGGTGTCATCCACCAGGTCATTTATGTATATTGTGAATAGCAACGGTCCTATGACATTCCCCTGCGGCACACCTGAAATCACTCTTACTTCGGAAGACTTCTCTCCATTGAGAATGACATGCTGCATTCTGTTACCTAGGAACTCCTCAATCCAATCACATAATTGGTCTGATAGTCCATATGCTCTTACTTCGTTCATTAAACGACTGTGGGGAACTGTATCGAACGCCTTGCGGAAGTCAAGAAACACACGTGCTGAGGCGTCAAGGACTCGTCAATGTGCTAATGGGGAAAAGAGAGTGAGTATGGGTGTGTGTGTGTGTGGGGGGGGGGGGGGAGGTTTAATGGTGTGTGAAAATGGATCTAGGTTACAGAAGTTACGCATAAAATACACTGTTATGACTTCCTTTGCACGCTATGTGGTTCTCTGGTGGCTACGGGAGAGAGGAACAGATGCCGTTCATGAACAGAGAGTTCAGATAGTAATTCATTCTAATATCAAATAGTAAAATTAATAGAAAACTTTGTTGGTGTACTTGAAGCGCCAGTTCCTAATGGTAGATTTGAATGTTGAAATATCGATACAAATGATTTGCAGTTCAGTCTGTCTTCAGTAGTATGGATATTCAGTAAATGACGAGCCGAGACCACAGTGAAAATCTATAAATGTTATTCAGTTGGTAAATACACAAAATGGGGGTCAGTATATGAATTTTCGGACTTAAGTACACACGCCGCTGGAGATACGGAAAGGGGATGCTTGCATCTCATTGGCAACGGCGTAATTGTCAGTGGCAGCGCCCTCGTACCACGTTGGAGGCTGTAGGAAACGCGGCGGCGTAACTGGCGGCGCACGTATTCGAAAGACTGTTATGGAGAGCTACATGAAACCGGTCTAGTACTGAAGACCACAACAACAACATAATAATCAAACCCGAAAATTCACGGACAACTACTACGACTACACGACTTACTAGCCAGTTTGTAAATACTGTCATAGCTAGTGACAACGATCGATTAACTCACAGTGCTTCCTAATGCGCTGTGTAGTTTGGAATTCATTCTTCAGTGAACTGCAACGACGCAGGTACGTGGGAAGTTGAATTGCCGCCGGGCTAAGTGCCGAGTACTTTCTCCTGCATTCATCCGCTGAAATGACGCGGACGCGGCGGGCATCTGCATTGCATGAAGGCGGCGGCAGCGGCAGCGGCAGCGGCTGCGAGAGCGGGCGCCCGGGCCAGCCATATATGGCCGCCGCTCAGGACGCGCACCGGTCATTGTCTGCTGCAGCGGAGCGCGGCCAGCGGCTAGAGGCTAGTAAGTAGGTAGCAGGCACTAGGCGTGCCCCCCCCCTCCCTCCCTAACTAATTAGAGCGGGCCGCGGTTCACTCGCGCTAGCGCAGCAGCCCGCTGCTAACGGGGCGCCGCCCACGGCGCCATCTTGAAAACAGACGACGAACTGTTACTGTCGGGAATTGGCGTTCCTCTGTACGACGAGGTAGTGCCTGCGATTTACATTAAGGTGGGGACGTCAAACGGGCCGACTTGGAGCAGGAGAGGCACCGCAGGGCATTTTAATTTCCAGTGTCTATACTTTTACAAATAAATTCATGAAACTTTGTCAGCATGACCAGGAAGGATTCAGGATTCACACTCACTGCAGTGGAAGTTCGAAAACGTAACAACTGACAAACAATATGTGGTGTGCGTACTGTAAGACCTTCGGTACACACACCATCAGATTATTTGACTTGTCGCTCTAACGAAGTAGGCGAGTGTCAGCAATATGTCTCGTGGTCTTACCGTGGCGTGTTTATCTTCTGCCGTTAGGTCAGACGATAGAAATGCCACTTGCACGCTGTGACCAACTTTAAACAGAACTTGATTAATTTTCACACACATTTATTAAAATAATAAGAAGCATAGAATTACTTAACTCGGTTCTGGATGCTATTTACAATCGACATTCTGAAGTTCCTTTGGTATTGGTACGTTAATCTTATTCTCACATATCTCTGATACTTGACAAAGTGTCTATTCATTTCTCTTCATGGCTATGTACAGGAGTATGGTAATCTTATTAGGTGCAGACTGAAACTTGACTACAGACTAACGCAGACTGACTAATCGGAGGTCTGTACACTCGTTATAATACCTCGCGCATTCATGTATCACTGTGCGAGTGTGGTCCGCGAGGAGAAAAGGTTCTACGTTAGCAGCAATGTAATTGGCTGCGTTACATATTAATACGTGGTTCGGCGGAAGCAGAATTTGGTCCGTCTCTAAAGCAGCGCCATCTCGTAGTGCGGAGACGAACGAGCGCTGCGCCTGCGCTGTTGTGCTTAGCGGGGCGCGCTCTAGTGGGAAAGTTGTGTACTCGCTGACTACGCAGAACTATATACACAACAAACATAAATTTTTTTATGTGTTAAATTTCATCATTTTTTTCAATTACTAATGGCTGCATTTGTTGCTACAGGTACACTTTTCTTCATAAGTTAGAGAGATTTTTCGATGACTTTTGCACAGCATACATACCATACTTACAGGTGTATGAAACTCTAGAATTTATTTAATTTATGAAAAAACGAATGAGCTGTTGTATTTTAAATTTCATGTTTAGAAAAAACACAAATTTTGTAGTTAATCGAAGAATCTTTCTTACTTATGAAGAAAAGTGTAACTATAGCAGCAAATGCTGCCATTACTAAGTGAAAAAAATATGTAATTTCACATGCAAAAAAAAATTATTTCGTTATGTTTTACAATTTCCACTGCTAAGAGTGTGAATTCTGAATCCTTCCTGGTGGTGCTGACAAAGTTTTATAAATTTATTTGTAAAAGTACAGACACTGGAAATTGAAATGTCCTGTGGTGCCTCTCCTGCTCCAAGTCCGCCCGTTTGACGTCCTACGCCCCTTAAATATAGACGCACTGGTCCTCCGCCAGCCCTCATAACTGTAATGGTCGCGGGGAGCCGCGGTGGGGGATTGGAGGGAGGAGGGGGGAGCACTCACAAAATTTTATCACGTCTAAAAAATGAAAATACTGTTTTTTTAAAAAAAAAAAACAATCACCTTATTTCTTAAGCCATCCCTGATGTTTCCGTCCCAATTATGTGACTGGATTCGTGATTTTCTATCAGAGAGGTCACAGTTCGTAGTAACTGACGGAAAGTCATCGAGTGAAACAGATGTGATACCTGGCGTTCCCCAAGGTAGTGTTATATGCCCCACGCTGTTCCAATCTATATAAACCGTCTTAGGTCGTTTGCAGATGTTGCTGTCTTTTGTTGTCAAGAAATCTCACCAGAAGATCAAAACAAATTGCAAAACAATGTAGAAAAGATATCTGCATGCTGCGAAAATTGGAAATTGACCCTAAATAATGGAAAGTTGGAACTCATCCACATGAGTGCTAAAAGGAATTCGTTAAACTTCTCTTACACGATAAATCAGTCAAATGTTAAGACCGTAAATTCAACTAAATACCACGGAATTACAATTACGAACAATTTAAATTAGAAAATATACACAGAAAATGTTGTGGGGAAGGCTAACCAAAGACTGCGTTTTACTGGCAGAGAACTTAGAAAATGTAACAGTTCTACTAAAGAAACTGCCTACACTACGCTTGTCCGTCTTCTTCTGTAGTAGTGCTGCGCGGTCTGGGATCCTTATCATATAGGATTAACGGAGTACATCGAGAAAGTTCACAGAACAGCAGCACGTTTTGTTTTATCGCGAAATATGGGAGAGAGCGTTACGGACATCATACAGGATTTGAGGTGGACATCATTAAAACGAATGTTTCGTTGCGGCGGAATCTTCTCAGGAAATTTCAATCACCCGCTTTCTCCTCCGAATGCGAAAATATTTTGTTGCCGCCGACATAGGTAGGGAGAAACGATCACCACAATAAAATAAGGGAAATCAGAGCTCGCACGGAAAGATGTATGTGTTGGTTATTCCGCACTGTTCGAGAATAGAATAATCAAGAAGTATTGTGGGGATGGTTCGATGAACCCTGTGCCAGGGACTTAAGTGTGATACGCAGAGTATCCATGTAGATGTAGAAGTAGATAATGGAAGCAACAATGAAGAAAAATCAAATCACGTTCATGTGAACTTTAACTTATAAAGCATTTGACTATGTGAAATGGCGGAAGATGTTCCAAATACTCAGGGAATAGGTGTAAGCTAATGGGAGAGGCGGATAATATACAGTATGTACTAGACCAACAGCGAAAAATAACAATAAACACAAAGAACGAAGTGCTCAGATTGAGAACGGTTTAAGCTAGGGACCCAGGCTTTCACTCCTACTGTTCATTCTATAAATCGAAGAAGCGATGATGGTAATAAAAGAAATGTTCAAGAGTGCTGTTAAAATTCAGGGTGAATGGATATCAATGATAAGATTCTCTGTGACATTGTTATCTTCAGTGAAGGTAATTTTTATTACAGGATCTGTTGAATAGAATGGATGGGTATAGAATAAGGACTGAGAGTAAACCAGAGAAAGATGAAAGTAATGAGGAGCGGCAGAAATGAGATTGGCGAAAAACTTAACATCAGAATTGGAGACCACGAAGTAGACGAAGTTAAGGAATTCTGCTGCCGTGGAAGCAAAATAACATACGACGTATGACGCAAGGAGGGCATAAAAAGCAGATTAGCATTGGCAAAAGGCGCATACCTGTCCATGAAAAGTCTGCTAGTTTCAAATACGAGCCTTAATCTGAGGAAGAAATGTCTGGTCATGTACTCCTGGAGCACAATCATTGTGCGAGTATGATTGTGAAAGATGGAGTGCGGGAAAACCGGAACGAAAGAGAATAAAACATTTGAGTTTTGATGGTAGAAAAGAATGTTGAAAATAGGGTCGAATAGTAAAGTAAGGAATAAGGAGGGTCTCCATAGAATCAGCGAAGAAAAGAACTTACGGAAAACACTGACAAGAATAACGGACAGGATGGTAGGAAATTTAAGACATCATGAAATGACCACCACAGCACTTACGGGAGCAGTAGGGCGTAAGAACAATAGGGGAATAGAAATAGTGGAATACATCCGACAAATAATTGAGAACGTAGGGTGCAAATGTTGACACCTCCGTCAGAGGTTCGAGTCCTCCCTCGGGCATGTTTATGTGTGTGTGTGTGTGTGTGTGTGTGTGTGTGTGTGTGTTGTCTTTAGAGTAAGTTAGTTTAAGTTAGATTAAGTGAGCCGTACTTGTGTCCGAAAAGCGCGCGAGGCGGAGTGCTTTCGCTTCGCGTCTAGTGTTTGCGGTGGCGCTTTCGGTTTGGCGCGCTGTTTGGATCGCTACCGCCCTCTGGCGGGAGGTGGAGCAAGTGTACGGTCGCGTGACGATCGAGGATTACGTACTGGGCTGTGACCGAGAGAGGTGGTGGCGCGAGCGGGGCCCTGCTGTTGCGGGTCGTCAACTGTTCACCGCGTGCTTTGGCCGACCTCTTGGCTGTCAGGGGCTGAGTCTGCCTTACCCGCATGTACGTGGCTTATGAAGCTTACAAGCCGTGGTGCAGCAGATAAGCGCGTCGGACCATATGTCTTCTTATCGGCCGTTGAAACCACTGGCAGCGGTTGGCTCTGAAGAGCATTTTGGAAGTGCAACGTGTTCCCGGCGGAGTGTGTGGTGGAGTGTGAGAAATTGAGTACTGTTTATATACAGGGTGTCCCAGCTATCTTGTCCACCCAAAATATCTCTGGAACAATAACAGCTATTGGAAAACGACTTTCACCGGTATCAATGTAGGGCTGGGGCCCATGAATGTACATATTTGGAAACATTCTAAAACGAAAGCATATGTGTTTTTTAACACAAACTTATGTTTTTTTAAATGGACCTCCTATATTTTTTCTTCAGCAACCCATAGCATGACAAAGCACATACACAATGGCGTTGATTGCATCGCAATATTCCCATTACATCCCGAGATATTAAGACGCGAAGTTGACGCTTGAAACATCCGACATGCGCTGCAAGCGCACGTCCTGGGGCTCAGGCGTGAACCCCATGCTGCCCGTAATCGCGATGTGATTGACATGCGTAATCACACTTCCATACTTATCAAGAGGTCCGAAACGAATAATACGGTTTGCTGCCATCCTGCTGCGATTACGGGCAGCATGGGGTGCACGCCTGAGCCTCAGGACGTGCGCTGGCAGCGCATGTCGGGTGTTTCAAGCGTCAACTTCGCGTCTCATTATCTCGGGATGCAATGGGAATATTGCGATGCAATCAACGCCATTGTGTATGTGCTTTGTCATGCTATGGGTTGCTGAAGAAAAAATATAGGAGGTCCATTTAAAAAAACATAAGTTTGTGCTAAAAAGCACATATGCTTTCGTTTTAGAATGTTTCCAAATATGTACATTCATGGGCCCCAGCCCTACATTGATACCGGTGAAAGTCGTTTTCCAATAGCTGTTATTGGTCCAGAGATATTTTGGGTGGACAAGATAGCTGGGACACCCTATATATATATATATATATATATATATATATACGGTTGGTGTCGCGTGTCTCTGTGGTTCGGAGTCTGTGCAGCCACCGCCCTTGCTACATCTTCGTGTTTTGGGTAACTCGGGGAGGTGGTGGCTTGTAATGCAAGTTTTGGGGCTGATCTGCTGTGGCCCTGTAGACCACCAATAACTATTCCGCCTATTGTGATTTGGGCCCCTTTACACGTGTCACTCCCTCACCGAGTTAACTGCCTTAATGTGAAAGTTTGTGTGCTGGCTTATTCACATTTATCTTGTAACAACTGACAGGTGTAATATAAGTTGTGTAACTGACGAGAGACAACTATTTTAGCTTTAGTACAAACTAGCTACTTAAAGGTGTTTTGTTAAAGGAATTGTTCTCTTATAGACATAACAAATTTAAAATCTTATTATTGGGTAGTTGTTAACGTCATACCTTGTAATATCCTTTACATAGAGAGAATTTGCTAGCTGTTTAAAAGAGTTTTTTTAATTGTTCTCTTATATATATACATGTGAAGTTAAAATCTTACTATTGGGGACTTGTTAACCTCGTACCTGGCGATCTCCTTTTCATACAGAAAATTTGTCAGCTATTCGAAATTGTTTTTGAAACTGTTTTTTTTAAATGCCAGACTTAAAAAATTATTATTGAGAAAGCCTTTTAAAATAAAAAGATAACCTTAGCAGTGTGTGTTATTTCACCAGCACCACCTGGCGCTAATTGCACGATAACGTTTTTGGAATAACTTGTGTATTTAAGTTGTTGTTTGTGAACAGCACTAATTGTTGCTTCATTAAGGAGTGCATAAGCTTAGGAACCGATGACCTCAGCAGTTTGGTCCCATAAGATCTTACCACAAATTTCCAAATGTTGGCACAGGATAGCCACTCATGGCAGGCCTCATCGACCCAGTCAGAAGACTCAAAACAAAGAAAGGAAACAGTAACGTGGCAAGTCACTAGAGGGCTCATAACAAAACAATGCATCTGAAACGTCGAGGCATCTGCTCTCCGAGGTGCTGGAATCATTCCGGAGACGTGCGCGAACCTTGCAGTGCGTACATGGGCATCGACAGAATCCGATCGGTGCTCGATTGGGTGTGGCAATGGGGGTAAATCTCAGCCGTCAATTCACTGGAGTGTTTATGAAGCCACTTACATGCGACCAGCCGGCCGCTGTGGACGAGCGGTTCTTGGCGCTTCAGTCCGGAACCGCGCTGTTACTACGGTCGCAGGTTCGAATCCTGCCTCGGGCATGGTTGTGTGTGATGTCCTTAGATTAGTTACGTTTAAATAGTTCTAAGTCTAGGGGACTGACGACCTCAGATATTAAGTCCTATAGTGCTCAGAGCCATTTGAATCATTTGAACATGCCCCCAAAGAGCAGTGAAATGCCACGCTGACCTGCTCAAGTAAGAAATCTCTAGCAGGGTACTGTAGTGCCAGAAAAAGGCGTAGATAGTCTACAAGAATGTCTACATAACGTAGGCTAATCATTGGGCCCTGCAGCTGGATAATGAGGCTTAATTGTGGCTATATGAAGACAGCCCAGACTATAAATGAGGCTACTGCTCCCCATATATTTTATCGACATGCTGGTTCCATAGCTTCATGGAGCATTCACCACACTCTCACGCCCCCATTAGCTGGACGCAACCGAAACCGGGATTTATCAGACGATGCTACACGCCGCCAGTGTTCCACGGTAAAGTGGCGATGTTGGCGGGATTATTCTAGTCGTTGAGCTGTGCCGAAGTGTCAGAACAGAGCAGTCGCTCATCCGCTGCTGAAGCGCATGCGTAGCATTTTTCCCTGTACAATTGTGGTAGAGGTTGCTCCAGACGCACCAATTTCAAATCGACGGCGAAATGATGACTACAGACTGTCAATCGCCCAGCATGGCTCTGGGGAGGCGTGGTTGTCGTGTGCGGCGGTTTGCGCCTCCGGAAAACACTGTCTCCGTAATACTCAAGTTTCTTTCCACACACCAGTGACCTCGAAAAGCTGAGTTCTTGCGCAATTTCCGATATGCTATGACAAATGCGGCTTCCGCCTTATCATCCCACGCGAGGTGCTGTCTTGTTCACTACACATGCGTCTGTAACAGACTGTTCCGATAACTTGTCTACCCTTGCACCGTATGCTGCACGTAGCCGCAAAATTCAGGCGTTGTGCACGGAACGTCTTCAGATGGGAACGCCGTTCCCGTGACTTTCGATCTCTCAGTTTATAAAGTTCGCTACAAACACTTCCTTGTGGTACTTCAGCTTTTTCCCTCCAAATATTACAAAGACAAGACCTGTATCACTATAAGCTAACAGCTCACGTATCCAAGTTGCTGACGAGAACGGCAAATAAAACCTAGGATCTGTTATATAACGGTCGGTTTATGTAAAGGAAATGTACAGGGAACCAGAGAGGCAGTTCTGACGTTGCCTCGATAATGGAGGCAAGAGTAGAAATGTCAAGACACCATCACAGAATAGGTCGACCTAAAAGAAACGTTCGTCTACGTAACATGTTGCAAGATCTTTCAAATTCTCACAAAAATAGATATAATCTACACAGAGACTTGAGTAATGTACAATATGTAAAAGAATCAAGAGCCCGCATCTCGTGGTCGTGCGGTAGCGTTCTCGCTTCCCACGCCCGGGTTCCCGGGTTCGATTCCCGGCGGGGTCAGTGATTTTCTCTGCCTCGTGACGGCTGGGTGTTTTGTGCTGTCCTTAGGTTAGTTAGGTTTAAGTAGTTCTAAGTTCTAGGGGACTGATGACCATAGATGTTAAGACCCATAGTGCTCAGAGCCATTTTTTTGAAAGAATCAAGAGGTCACAACGAGAATGAAACAAGTGCTACGAATAAAACGTATACAGGGTGAGTCAGGAGGAAAGGTACATGCTTTTAGGGGTGATAGAAATAGTAATTCTGAACAAAAAACTTCATATGGACGTACGCCCTATTCCGAATGACTTCCGAGATAGAACACATTTAATATCACTTTTGTACGTTTTTCTTTAATAACTCGAAAACCATACCCTCCAGCGAAAACGTGTTCCATTACAAAATTAAACAATATTCAATTTCCTACAAAAAAGGTCCTATTCATTTTTTTTCTAGAACTGATGGTTTGTGCGAAAAGAGCGCAAGAATGTTGAAAAACTTGTTCGACGCGCATGCATTATAGCTTACGTAATTTTTCTAGGCCAATTTGAGATAGTTTCCCGACTTGATAGACTACAGGTGTCCCGTATCAAGCTGTTCGTCTCACCTTGCTACCTCAGTATGCTACCTCAACTTGGCCTACAAAAACCACGTAAGCTACAGCGCAAGCGCGTCGAGCAAGTTTTTCAACAATCTCGCGCTCTCTTCGCACAAACCATTAGTTCTAGAGAGAAAAATAAATAGGACCTTTTTTGTAGGAAATTTAATATAGTTTAATTTTGTACTGCCACACGTTTTCGCTGGAGGATGCGGTTTTCGAGTTCAAAAGTGATATTAAAAGTGTTCTATCTCGGAAACCATTCGGAATAGGACATACGTCCATATGAAGTTTATTGTTGAGATTCACTGATACTGTAACCCCTCAAAGCATGTACCTTTCCTTCTGACTCACCCTGCATAAGACTGAGGTGCCTTCTGTCTCTCTTGTTGTTAAACCTGCGCTTCGAAGGAGCAATAACGAAAATGAAACAAAGATTCAGGAGTAGGATATAAATTCAGGGTGAAATAATATCAATGATAAATTTCGCTGATCACACTGCTGTCCTCTGCGAAAGTGAGGAAAAATTACAGAACTTGCTGAATGCAGTGAACAGTCTAATGAGCACGGAATATGGACTGGCTGTAAGGCAAAGGAAGACGAATGTAATGACGTCACGGAAATGAGATTAAGGATCAGTTTAACATCAAAATTTAGGACCACTTAGTAGACAAACTGAAGGAATTCTGCTGCATTCGAAACAAAATACTGCATCACGGACAGAGCAGGGAGTGTGGACTAAGCAGGCCAGCACAGACAAAGAGGGGTACTTGTGTCAGACGAACGCCTTGAGAGGATGAAAAAATTTGTGAGAACGTGTGTGTATGGAAGTGAATCACAGACAGTTGTGAAACCGTAAAATAGAAGCGTTTGGGAATTGGTGTTACAGAAGGACTCTGGAAATGAAGTGGCTTGATAAGACAATGAATGAGAAGGTCCTCCGCGCAATCGACGAAGAAAGGAACATGTGATAAACACTGACAAGAAGAAGGGAGAGGGTGATAGAACACGTGTTATGACATCAGGGAATAAGTGCATTGGTACTAGAAGGAACTGTAGAGAACTAAAACATTACGGGAAGACAGACTGAAATACATCCAAAAAATAACTGACGACCTTGGCAGAACACTGGTGATAAGAAAAATACAATAACAGGAGCTGTCATCACTTATCTCCTTCATTAACCTTGCAAGTTCGTCTTCCGACATTCACTGGATGTATCCAAAACAATGCTTAGTCTTATCGAGAAGCTTTACATTTAAAATTTTTCGAATGGTGCAAAGCAGAAAACCTGGTATTTAATATTGTGGTGGCAGAGTGGAGCACAAAGTAACCCCCTATAAATTGGGAAGACGATGATGTATCCTTTCTCATGGTTAACAAATGAGATAATCGTGAGCTCAGCGAACACAGAGATATTAGATTAAAGGTCGAAGACAAATTGGAAGAAGGGCAACGTCAGTTTCATTCATACAAAAGGACCCAAGTTCGTATCTTCACTCTTAGGATGGGCAATCAAACGCTTGCTTGTAGAGACATAAAACACCTTCAGGTCTGGACCTGAAGCAGATGTGGGGGTTGTTAACATGAGTTTAACTGTGGAAGTCCACAGAGGAATGTGAACGTAGCCAGGCTTTATGTAGAGCTTCCAGGAATCTGTACACGAACTGTGGGAACTACACGGTGGCAGGATATCAGACAGCTGCTGCATTCAGTTGGAGGCAAGGAGTATGAAGAGATGTAGCTTCAAAGTAAAACACCTGGCTGTAGGAAACTGCCTGATGAAAGCCGTTCAATTGTTCATCTCAGCTTTTTTGCAATGCTTTCTTGATAGTAGCCTGTTGTGAACTATACGTGCAACGCAACATCATTGTCTGTTTGGAGGAGTCAAAATTATTGGAAGTAAACGTCTAAAAAAACAACGATTATAAACAAAAAGGAAGGAAGGAGCAATACTACAGGTGTGGGAAGTCATTAGAACAGTTTTGAAATAACATATCAATACGGATGGAAGAATAAAGAAAGAGTTGGAACAACAGGCCGTATAATTAACGCAGTAGGACGGAACTTTCTCGAAAAGAAAGAGAGATCGAAAAGGACAAAGTTACTGAGCCGTGCTGCGGCTCGCGTTGGTGCTGTTTGTAGGTTTCCACCCTCTGCTGGAGGCCAGACGGTATCGTTTAGTTGTGTAAGTAGGCTGTTTGGGTTTTTATATTGGTAACGCCACGTAGCGCTCTCTAGGAAAATGGGCAGTTAGATGTGAACAGCGTGTAGCGTTGCGCAGTTGGAGGTGAGCCGCCAGCAGTGGTGGATGTGGGGAGAGAGATGGCAGAATTTTGAGAGCGGACGATCTGGACGTGTGTCCACCAGAAAGAGTAAATTTGTAATACTGGATATCATGAACTGATATATATATATATATATATATATATATATATATATATATATATATATATATATTGATGACTGTTGAACATTATTAAGGTAAATACATTGTTTGTTCTCTATCAAAATCTTTCATTTGCTAACTATGCCTATCAGTAGTTAGTGCCTTCAGTAGTTAGAATCTTTTATGTAGCTGGCAGTATTGGTCCTCGCTGTATTGCAATAGTTCGATTAACGAAGATTTTTGTGAGGTAAGTGATTCATCAAAGCTATAGGTTATTGTTAGTGTTGTATAGCTAGAGAAGGCCGAAATGCACGCGTTAAACTCAAGTAGGCTGGCGTGAGGTCTGAAACAGGATACGGAATGAATGCTATAAAGAAAAGTACGTAGCTTCTGTAATACTTACTTTAATCCACATTTGTAGAACATTGCTCTTGATGATACAGAAGTATTATAGCAATTGAATACGGCGCCTTGCTAGGTCGTAGCAACTGTAGCTGAAGGCTATGTTAACTATCGTCTCGGCAAATGAGAGCGTAATTCTCAGTGAACCATGGCTAGCAACGTCAGCTGTACAACTGGGGCGAGTGCTAGTACGTCTCACCAGACCTGCCGTGTGGTGGCGCTCGGTCTGCAATTACTGACAGTGGCGACACGCGGGGCCGTCGTATACTAGCGGACCGCGGCCGATTTAAAAGCTACCACCTAGCAAGTGTGGTGTCTGGCGGTGACACCACAGTTAGTCAGGGCCATTCTTTTGTAGGGATTATTGAAAGTCAGATTGCGTTGCGCTAAAAATATTGTGTGTCAGTTTAGTGTTGATCAGAATAAGTAAAGAGCGAAATGTCTGAGTACGTTCAGTTCTGCTCAGCTGTTTGAAAATCAAATACCGTAAGGGATTTATCAGCACCGTCATTCATACATTTTTCTAAGGGGAGGTTTCAGTTAGTATGGTTGCGGTTGTTAGTCTTCTCCTTGTGTTGACTGGGACCATTCGGTTTGGCAAGCGTTGCTTGTCCGCTAGTGGCAGCAGCGGCGGCTATCGATATGTAGGAAGTGTTGCCCTCTCTTTGGGGCGACGTCGTTTTTTTGCCGGTGAGTGGGCGAGTTCGGTTGGGGACTCAGTAGAGGCCAAGTCCGCCCGCATCTCGTGGTCGTGCGGTAGCGTTCTCGCTTCCAACGCCCGGGTTCCCGGGTTCGATTCCCGGCGGGGTCAGGGATTTTCTCTGCCTCGTGATGGCTGGGTGTTGTGTGCTGTCCTTAGGTTAGTTAGGTTTAAGTAGTTCTAACTTCTAGGGGACTGATGACCATAGATGTTAAGTCCCATAGTGCTCAGAGCCATTTGAGCCAAGTCCGCGCAGTGCGCGAACACGCCGGGATCGCTGGCGGCACGCATGGACTGCCGGATGGAAGGGCTGTGGTCAAGAGGGTGCACGACTTCGTCGTAAACCGGATCCAGCAACCTTTAAGATGAGTGCATTTCAAAATCCAAGTAGAGAAACCTCCACCATTGTGATATCTCGTGATTCTCCATTGACTTGGGTTCGTGCTGCTGCTCGTAGTGTCGCCGAGGTTAAGGGCAGAGGGTGGAGTGCTTGGGGAAGGCAGATCTCTCGACTTCTCATTACTGTTTACTGCGTTCAACTTGTTACAATTTGTTAAGTTCGAACAGCGGTAATTTTTCTTGCCTGGTGACTGCTAACGCCCCAGTTACCTGCCCTGGGGGTTAGTGTATGTAACGGCAGTGTACGTTTCCCCGCCTTGCCGCTGCTGTCCGGTAAGGCGTGTAGTTTTGACAGCTTTCTTGATTGTAGGCCGGTTGCTGATTCTTCTACTTGGGTGGTAGTGATTCCTTTCTCGTTCCGGGCGCTCTAAAAATGTGTGTGAAATCTTACGGGACTTAACTGCTAAGGTCATCAGTCCCCAAGCCCACACACCACTTAACGTAAATTATCCTAAGGACAAACACACACACCCATGCCCGAGGGAGGACTCGAACCTCCGCCGGGATCAGCTGCACAGTCCACGACTACAGCGCCCCTAGACCGCTCGGCTAATCACGCGCGGCGGGCGCTCTAAAAAAATGGTTCAAATGGCTCTGAGCGCTATGGGACTTAAACACCTGTGGTCATCAGTCCCCTAGAACTTAGAACTACTTAAACCTAGCTAACCTAAGGACATCACACACATCCATGCCCGAGGCAGGATTCGAACCTGCGACCCTTATTACTATTTACTGCGTTCAACTTGTTACAATTTGTTAAGTTCGAAGAGCGGTAATTTTTCTTGCCTGGTGACTGCTAACGCCCCAGTTACCTGCCCTGGGGGTTAGTGTATGTAACGGCAGTGTACGTTTCCTCACCTTACCGCTGTTGTCCGGTAAGGCGTGTAGTTTTGACAGCTTTCTTGATTGTAGGCCGGTTGCTGATTCTTCTACTTGGGTGGCAGTGATTCCTTTCTCGTTCCGGGCGCTCTAAAAATGTGTGTGAAATCTTATGGGACTTAACTGCTGAGGTCATCAGTCCCCAAGCCCGCACACCACTTAACCTAAATTATCCTAAGGACAAACACACACACCCATGCCCGAGGGAGGACTCGAACTTCCGCCGGGATCAGCTGCACAGTCCACGACTGCAGCGCCCCTAGACCGCTCGGCTAATCACGCGCGGCGGGCGCTCTAAAAAATGGTTCAAATGGCTCTGAGCGCTATGGGACTCAACTGCTGAGGTCATGTCCCCTAGAACTTAAACCTAGCTAACCTAAGGACATCACACACATTCATGCCCGAGGCAGGATTCGAACCTGAGAATCGTAGCAGTCGCTCGGTTTGGACTGAGCGCCTAGAACCGCTAGATCACCGCGGCCGGCAGGGCGCTCTAAACACAGTATTCTGGGCGTAGTGCAGACCGCCTGTTCTGGCTTTGCCGTATTGTTCCATCGTTGCATTTGGTTTATCGGATGTCAGGTAGCTTCAGCAAGATTATCATTATTTATTCGTTAGACTGCCACTAGTCTGAGTTACCATCTAGTGAAGTGAATGAAACTCCTGGCTGCCTATCTCATCGCTCGCGAAAGTGTTTGTAGCTGGACCTTCTCATAGGTCGATTCCTGGAGCACTGCCTGGATAAGTTGCTTGTTTTTTTAAATTAACGATTGCTATTGTATTTGATGTTTTACAGTAGGTTTCAAATTTTTTTGATATTGTTGCCGTTCCTGGCGTGTAAGGGCTTCAGCCGTGATTGTGTACATTTGCCTTTAAATTATAATTTGGTATTTGTATTTTAGTGGTAAGCCTTAAAATCTTATTTAGTGCCATTCCTGGCGTCTGATGCCTTCTGCTGTGTTTGTGGCGACTTGCCTTTAGTATTTCAATACCTGGAATTTTGTAAGTTGCAGCGAGTTTTAAACAATTCTTAATTTATTGTCATTCCTGGCGTGTGAGGCCTTCTGCCCAGATCACAGTGGCTTGCTTTTAAAACATTATCTGTTATATCTGTATTTAATGGTGATTTGCTAAATTGTAACGCACTGAAAACACTATTTTTACACAGTTGTTTATTCCTTCATTAATAACGTGTGGTATTTTTTATTTATTGGTTTATAAATTGTGTGTAGCTATGAAAGGCAACCAATACTAACTGATTACGGCCCCGTCCACAATCGTAACCGAATCCTGCCTTCCCTTGACTACCAGGTCTCAGTTACCTACACTGACCTGTGACTGCGAAGCTTGAATAGTAAGTGAACAAAACGTCAGATCGAAACAACAGAAATGGCAACTGCTAAGCGAAAATAATTAATGCTGCTTCATACTGTTGCGATAGATCGCACTTAGTCTCTACTGCATACAGCTCTGCACTCGTTCCGAACTGAATCTTTATGCTTAAGTCATCAGTCATGATGTATAATATTAAAGCCTGGCGCTTTAATGGGTGAGGAACGATGTTGGAGCTACTCGTAATAGGCACGTTCACCACTCTGCACTGGATGGAGCTAGGACTGTTTCTTGTAGAAACCAAACGAAGCAACGTTGTATTTCTCTTTAATATGCAGTTCGCATCACATTCTTAAAGCCACTGGAACGTACTGAGTGTAGCTGATGAACCTGTTCCGTTGCGTCATTCTTTGACTGCTTCCTCTGCAACGCAATCGAAATACGTGGCTGTGTGCCGGCACGGAACTCAAAGGAACTATTTTCCTCGTTCTTAACTACACGAGCAGTGAGCAATTTTGCTGTTAGCGACGCTTTATTTACGTTAACGTAGGTGGGATCTCTGACAGCCAAGTGCCAGAGGCAGTCCTCTTTGAGGTCACCTCCTTCAGACTGCGACCTTCCTAAAAGGTTGCAGGAAAGAGTAATAACACCAGCAAGCAGCGTGAAATAGCGTGAAGCAGCAATGGTCCTCCAAGTACTATACTAGCATTACCGCCGCATTAGGCGTGTCTCGAAACCTACCAGGCCACAGCAACTTGGCGCACACCGGACTGATGGGCTCAAACGAAGGACGTCTGCGATTCCTGACGCCATTACCAGACATTAATATGGGTGTGCTCACCCTTCGCCCCTGTAATGGCTTTGCTGGGGACACTGTTAGTGGGCTGTCCGAGTTTCTGTGGGGGAATGGCAGCCTACTTCACCTCAAGAGCCGAAACCAGACAAGATTGTGATGTTGGATGCTCAAGTCTGGAAAGAAATCGACGTTCAAACTCGTCCCAAAGGTTTTCCAATGGACTCAATTCGGGATTATGGGCAGCCCAGTCCATTTCCGGAATGTTATTGACCACAAACAATTGCCTAACAGACGCTGCTTTGCGACAGGGTCCACTGTCATGCCCATACAGTTATCGTCTCCAAACTGTGTACGCAGTACACAATGCTGCCAAATGTGTTTATATACTTGCCCATTAGCGTCCCTTAAGCTCAATAAGGGGACTTCGCCCTAACTACAGAAAACACTCTCATACTGTAACATCACCTCAGTACTCCATTGCTGGCGCTACACATGGATGGGAGTCATTAATCAGAACCGAACACTTGAATATGATTACCACAGCGAATAGCGTCATTCATCATTCCAAATCACTCGTTCCCAGACATCCACTGTCCAGTGGCGTCACTGTTTACACCACCTCCAGCGTCGGTTAGTACTGAGTACAGAGATTTGTGGCTCATGAGGAGCTCCTCGACCATTCTACCTCAGTCTTTTCTTTTACTCCCTGCGCACAGTCCTTGTGCAAGTTGGACTGTTGGTATCACTTTGGAACTAACGAGTAGTTCCTACCTCTGATTTCATGCGAGATTTGACAACCACCCTCCGCAAAGGTCGATGGACCCTTTCCGCCAGTATATGAAGTCTGCCCACTCTCGTTTTAGCTGTGCTTTTGGTCCTTGGCGTTTCCAGTTCACACTCACATCACTTGGCGGCTTTAGAAGGGTTGAAATGTCCCTGATGAGTTTGTTACACAGGTGATATCCAATGACTAGTCCACGTTCCCAGTCACTGAGCTCACCTGACCGACCCATTTTTTCTAATGTCACCGCTTCTCTCATAGCAACACAATACTGGTCGTCTCCTTATATAATCGTTCGGATACATTTGGTCAGATAGTGTATTCAATGTGGCAAGATTAGAGCCATCAAGCACCTTTTTTTGCATCTAACTTGGCACTCTACATATTTTACATAACATTCATTACGACCAGGGTGTTCATCTACATCTACATGTACGTGGGCACTCTGCAAATCACATTTAAGTGCCTGACAGAGCGTTCATCGAACCACCTTCACAATAATTCACTATTATTCCAATCTAGTACAGTCCGCGGAAAAAAACGAACACCTCTATCTTCCCGTGAGAGCTCTGATTTCCCTTATTTGATTATGATGATCGTTTCTCCCTACGTAGGTCGGCGTCAACAAAATATTTTCGCATTCAGCGGAGAAATCTGGTGACTGACTTTTCGTGAAAAGATTACGCCGCGGTGAAAAACGCCTTTATTTTAATGATGTCCACGTCAAATTCTGTATCATTTCAGTGACACTCTCTCCCCTATTTCGCGATAATACAAAACGTGCTGCCCTTCTTTGAACTTTAGCGATTTACTCCTTCAATCCTATGTGGAAAGGATCCCAAACGGCGCAGCAGTGTTCTAAATGAGGACAGACAGGCGTAGTGTAGGCAATCTCTATAGTAAATCTGTTACACTTTCTAAGTGTCGTGGCAATAAAACGCGGTCTCTGGTTAGCCTTTCCCACAACATTTTCTATGTGTTCCTTCCAATTTAAGTTGTTCGTAAATGTAATTCCTAGGTATTTAGTTGAATTTACTGCCTTTAGATTTGACTGATTTATCGTGTAACCCAAGTTGAACTGATTCCTTTTAACATTCACTTGCATGACCTCACACTTTACGTTATTTAGGGTCAATTGCCTATTTTTGCACCATATATATCTTTTCTAAATTGTTCTGCAATTTGTTTTGATCTTCTGATGACTATACTAGTCGATGAACGACAGCATTATCTGCAAACAAACTAAGACGGCTGCTCAGATTGTTTCGTAAACCGTTTATACAGATAAGGAACACCACAGAGCCTATAACACTACCTTGGTGTACGCCAGAAATCACCTCTGTTTTACTCGATGACTTTCCGTCGAGTACTACGAACTGTGACCTCTCTGACAGGAAATCACGAATGCGTCACATAGCTGAGACGATATTCCATGAGCAGGCAATTTCACTACTAGCCAGTTGTGTGGTACAGTGTCAGAAGCTTTCTGGAAATCATGAAATACGGAATCAATTTGAAATCCCTTGTCATTAGCAGTCTGCACTTCGTGTGAGTAAAGAGCTAGTTGTATTCCACAATAATGATGTTTTCTAAATCCGCGTTGACTATGTGTCAGTACACCGTTCTCTTCGAGGTAATTCATAATGTTCGAACACAATATATGTTCCAAAATCCTGCTGCATATCGACGTTAATGACGTGGCCTCGTAATTTAGTGGATTGCTCCTATTACCTTTCTTGAATGTTGGTGTGAGCTGTGCAACTTTCCAGTCTTTGGGTATGGATCCTTCGTCCAGCAAACGGATGTATATAATTGTTAAGTATGGAGCTATTGCATCAGCATACTCTGAAAGAAACATAACTAGTATACAGTCCGGACCGGAAGACTTGCTTTTGTTAAGTGATTTAAGCTGCTTCACTACTCTGACGGTACCTACTTCTGCGTTACTTACGTTGGAAGCGGTTGTTCATTCGAATTCTGGAATATTTACTTCGTCGTCTTTGGTGAAGAGATTGTGGAACAGTGTGTTTAGTAAGTCTGCTTTGGCAGCACCGTCGTCGATCGTATTTTCATTTCTATCGCGCATAGAACGCATTGACTGTGTCTTGCCGCTAGCGTACGTCACATACAACGAGTATCTCTTTGTATTTTGTGCCAGGTTTCGAGACAAAGTTTCGTTGTGGAAACTATTATAAGCATCTCGTATTGAAGTCCTGGAGATTTTGCGTACATTTAAATTTGGCATGTTTTTTCCGTGTTTCTGCAACAGTGTTCTGACTAGTTTTGTGTACCACGGAGGATCAGCTCCGTCGATTGTTAATTTGTTTGACATAAATCTCTCAATTGCTGCCAATTCAAGCAACATATGGTCTATACTTACATTGTTTATTTGGAAGGAGTGGAGATTGAGTCTCAGGAAGGCGTCGAGTGAATTTTTATCTGCTTTTTTGAATAGGAGATATTACGTCTAACATTTAGAAATTGGTTCAAATGGCTCTGAGCACTATGGGACTTAACATCTGAGGTCATCAGTCCCCTAGAATTAGAACTACTTAAACCTAACTAACCGCCGGCCGGGGAGGTCGAGCGGTTCTAGGCGCTTCAGTCCTGAACGGCACTGCTGTTACGGTCGCAGGTTCGAATCCTGCCTCGGGCATGGATGTGTGTGATGTCCTTAGGTTAGTTAGGTTTAAGTAGTTCTACGTCTAGGGTACTGATAACCTTGGATGTTGTCCCATAGTGCTCAGAGCCATCTGAACCATTTTTTTGTATTCTGTGGTAAGTTTTTGATTACATCACCTTCCTGAACCTTCCTGCATCATCTATGAAGAGTCGCCAGGACTACAGACTTAAACCGCCACGTTAGGTCGTGAAACAGCGTTTCAAATAAGAAAAGTATCCAAACTCAAATAAACTGATATTGAATAGGTAGCAAAGATAGTTTTAATAGTTGAACATAGCTGCCGTAAGAGATTCCCCGGAACATTCCAGCGTTCAAAGAAACCTCGGTCTTATTTCGTCCGTTCTACAGAATTTCTACTTTGTTTGTAAGGTAAAGCTCAAAAGCCGGCCGCTGTGACCCAGCGGTTCTAGACGCTTCAGCCCGGAGCAGTCCTGCTGCTACGGTCGCAGGTGCGAATCCTGCCTCGGGCATGGATGTGTGTGATGTCCTTAGGTTTGTTAGGTTTAAGTAGTTCTAAGTCTAGGGGACTGATGACCTCAGATGTTAAGTCCCGTAGTGCTTAGAGCCATTTGAAGCTAACTAACCTAAGGACATCACACATATCCACGCCCAGGGCAGGTTTCGAACCTGCGACCGTAGCAGCAGCGCGGTTCCGGACTGAAGCGCCGAAAACCGCTCGTCCACAGCGGCCGGCTAACAAATGGCTCTGAGCACTATGGGACTTAACATCTATGGTCATCAGTCCCCTAGAACTTAGAACTACTTAAACCTAACTAACCTAAGAACATCACATAACACCCAGTCGCCGGCTAACATTTAGAAATAATGTAGCTGAAAAACACGGTTCATACTGGGTTATGAAAAGTAGAACGACAAACACAGGATGATACACTTAAACTGCCATGGTGAGCTAAATACACTCCTGGAAATGGAAAAAAGAACACATTGACACCGGTGTGTCAGACCCACCATACTTGCTCCGGACACTGCGAGAGGGCTGTACAAGCAATGATCACACGCACGGCACAGCGGACACACCAGGAACCGCGGTGTTGGCCGTCGAATGGCGCTAGCTGCGCAGCATTTGTGCACCGCCGCCGTCAGTGTCAGCCAGTTTGCCGTGGCATACGGAGCTCCATCGGAGTCTTTAACACTGGTAGCATGCCGCGACAGCGTGGACGTGAACCGTATGTGCAGTTGACGGACTTTGAGCGAGGGCGTATAGTGGGCATGCGGGAGGCCGGGTGGACGTACCGCCGAATTGCTCAACACGTGGGGCGTGAGGTCTCCACAGTACATCGATGTTGTCGCCAGTGGTCGGCGGAAGGTGCACGTGCCCGTCGACCTGGGACCGAACCGCAGCGACGCACGGATGCACGCCAAGACCGTAGGATCCTACGCAGTGCCGTAGGGGACCGCACCGCCACTTCCCAGCAAATTAGGGACACTGTTGCTCCTGGGGTATCGGCGAGGACCATTCGCAACCGTCTCCATGAAGCTGGGCTACGGTCCCGCACACCGTTAGGCCGTCTTCCGCTCACGCCCCAACATCGTGCAGCCCGCCTCCAGTGGTGTCGCGACAGGCGTGAATGGAGGGACGAATGGAGACGTGTCGTCTTCAGCGATGAGAGTCGCTTCTGCCTTGGTGCCAATGATGGTCGTATGCGTGTTTGGCGCCGTGCAGGTGAGCGCCACAATCAGGACTGCATACGACCGAGGCACACAGGGCCAACACCCGGCATCATGGTGTGGGGAGCGATCTCCTACACTGGCCGTACACCACTGGTGATCGTCGAGGGGACACTGAATAGTGCACGGTACATCCAAACCGTCATCGAACCCATCGTTCTACCATTCCTAGACCGGCAAGGGAACTTGCTGTTCCAACAGGACAATGCACGTCCGCATGTATCCCGTGCCACCCAACGTGCTCTAGAAGGTGTAAGTCAACTACCCTGGCCAGCAAGATCTCCGGATCTGTCCCCCATTGAGCATGTTTGGGACTGGATGAAGCGTCGTCTCACGCGGTCTGCACGTCGAGTACGAACGCTGGTCCAACTGAGGCGCCAGGTGGAAATGGCATGGCAAGCCGTTCCACAGGACTACATCCAGCATCTCTACGATCGTCTCCATGGGAGAATAGCAGCCTGCATTGCTGCGAAAGGTGGATATACACTGTACTAGTGCCGACATTGTGCATGCTCTGTTGCCTGTGTCTATGTGCCTGTGGTTCTGTCAGTGTGATGTATCTGACCCCAGGAATGTGTCAATAAAGTTTCCCCTTCCTGGGACAATGAATTCACGGTGTTCTTATTTCAATTTCCAGGAGTGTATTATGGCCAACGTCCACCGCCAGAGTGAACACCGCCTGGTGGAGCTGAGCGTACAGAGACCAATAGGGAGTCGTTCTAGCGACGGTACGGGTCGCAAATGGGGAAACCCACCGATATAAGCGACTTTAACAAAGAGCAAACTGTAATGGCCCGGTGCATGGGAAAGTGCATTTCAGAATGGCGAAGGTGGTCAGCCGCTCGTGTAACAATGTCGTTAGCGTCTATGGAAAACGATGAAACCACGATTAGCCGACAAAGTTTTGGAAAGCGCACGCCTCTGTACAAAACGTGGAAGTCGGAGGCTTACCCGCTATGTATAGTAGGCGGCGATGTGTCTCAAATACGAAGACCGCAAGAAAAAGCGGAAGTACTTCTGAGGACAACGTTCTGCGCACATTGTTGAACATCTCCGTAGCAGACGATCGCTGCGTGTTCCCATGCTGACCAAGCGACGCCTTCAGTTACCACAGCAGAGGGCACGAGATTGGACTGTGGGTGAATGGAAACGTGTCGCGACATTGGATGAATCAAGTTTTTTTATTGTACCAAGCCAATGTGCGTGTCCCGATACACTACCACGCAAGCGAACGGCTGTTTCATTGGTTGTTTTGGAAGTAAAGGGATCAAACTAAAGGGTCATCAGTCCCGGCTGCTTGAAATGTGGATCATGTCACAGATATAGGCCGGCGGAGTCAATATTGTACTACGTGGGACATTGACTTCGGCTCCCACGGGACCTGTGGTAGTAACCGAAGGCGCCGTGACAGCTGTGGAGTAGCAGATCAACAGCTTCCGTTCATTCTTGCTGGCTTCCCCGACGACGGCGGCGTCTTTCAGCAAGATAACTGTCTTCACTACAATCGTACTGGTAGTGAACTCGCACTGATGCCTCTGCCACCAGATTCGCTTGACTTAGACCAGATGGAACACACCTGGAACGCTATTTTGTGCCAGCTCCTGGCCAACAAACCACCCACCCGTTGCTTACGGGAGTTGCGTGACCTGAACGAAGATATCTGGTGACACATACCTCTGGAAACCTTCCAAGGACTTGTCGCATACATGCCACGCAGCATCGCTCCTGAACTGCATTCTAAAAGTGGACCAATACGGTATTAATCAGATGGTGACAGTGTTTCCGCTCGTCAGCGTATGACCATTGGCTGGCGGTGACACCACACTTGCTAGGTGGTAGCCTGTAAATCGGCCGCGGTCCGTTAGTATACGTCGGACCCGCGTGTCGCCACTATCAGTGATTGCAGACCGTGCGCCGCCACACGGTAGGTCTAGAGAGACTTCCTAGCACTCGCCCCAGTTGTACAACCGACTTTGCTAGCGATGGTTCACTGACAAAATACGCTCTCATTTGCCGAGACGATAGTTAGCATAGCCTTCAGCTACGTCATTTGCTACGACCTAGCAAGGCGCCATTACCAGTTACTATTGATGCTGGAAAACATGTACAGTCAAGAGCGATGTTCGCCATTTATGGATTAAAGTTAAGTATTCCACCAGCTACACCAGTTTTTTCTACAGTCTAATTTCCTTGTCCTGTTCCAGACCTCACGCCAGCCTGCGTGAGCTAAAACGCGTGCCTTTCGGCTTCCTCTCAAACCGGTGTTGGCTCTCCTGCCAACCCACAACAAGCTGCATTCAAAATAAGAGAGAGGCTAGGAAAGAAACAGGTGTGAGATCAACGAGAGCTTATGAAGATGGGTTAAAAAAGAGCAGCATGACTGACTGAGAAACGAAGAGAGGAAGAAGCGTAAGGAGGAGAATAGGCCAGTAGTTTCATTACTGACATCTTGGGTTGTCGGGTGTTCTGCCGGATATCAGCGTCGTACTTGCACCATATTTCGGTCACGTAGCTCGTGACCTTCATCAGGTGCGACCTGAGACTGTCTCAGGTCGCACCTGATGAACGTCACGAGCTACGTGACCGAAATATCGTGCAAGTACGACGCTGATATCCGGCAGAACACCCGACAACCCAAGATGTCATTAGATCGCCGGGAAAGCCTGAAGAGTTACAGTTTCATTACTGTTTGACAGAAGGAAACTGATCATACACGATTATTTTTTTTTGGGAAGAAGGTACGAAGTTTGAAGCAATTCTACAGACTAAAAAGTCGGCAGCAGTGATCGAGCAGTTCTAGGCGCTACAGTCTGGAACCTCGAGACCGCTACGGTCGCAGCTTCGAATTCTACCTCGGGCATGGACGTGTGTGATATCCTTAGGGGACTGATGACCTCAGGTGTTAAGTCCCATAGTGCTTACACCCATTTGAACCATTTTTTGAACAGACTAAAAGCGGGAAAGGCAACAAATGTAAACGGTGCGAGCAGTTCCCACGTAATGTTGTGTTGGCAGTGAGTCACAGAATAGCAAGATGGCGTCATTCGTTTCGAGACGGAAAGGTAAATGACAGTAGTGAGTGATACCAAGGCCAAGTGTCTGTAGTCACAGAAACGTAGCGGTGTTTGCACTGCCGCCGTAGTGTGGGAGAGGTAAGACGTGTTACCGTGGGCAGGGCCGCGGCCTCTTTATCTCAGCTGCAGTAGGCGTGGCTCCGTCGACGCGTCGACTCCCTGAGCGCCACGTCTCTGTCGCTCTCATGTTTTCATAAACATTGTTTGTTTCCCCCAGACTGTTGCTTGTGTCTTACGCTCTGCCACCTGTTAATCTAACAGCAGTTGACAGAGGATGTACGAGGGCAGTTCAATAAGTAATGCAACACTTTTTTTTCTCGGCCAATTTTGGTTGAAAAAACCGGAAATTTCTTGTGGAATATTTTCAAACATTCCCGCTTCGTCGTCGCATAGTTGTAAAAGACTTCCGACAGGTGGTAGCGCTGTACGGAGCTGTTAAAATGGCGTCTGTAACGGATGTGCATTGCAAACAACGGGCAGTGATCGAGTTTCTTTTGGCGGAAAACCAGGGCATCTCAGATATTCATAGGCGCTTGCAGAATGTCTACGGTGATCTGGCAGTGGACAAAAGCACGGCGAGTCGTTGGGCAAAGCGTGTGTCATCATCGCCGCAAGGTCAAGCAAGACTGTCTGATCTCCCGCGTGCGGGCCGGCCGTGCACAGCTGTGACTCCTGCAATGGCGGAGCGTGCGAACACACTCGTTCGAGATGATCGACGGATCACCATCAAACAACTCAGTGCTCAACTTGACATCTCTGTTGGTAGTGCTGTCACAATTGTTCACCAGTTGGGATATTCAAAGGTTTGTTCCCGCTGGGTCCCTCGTTGTCTAACCGAACACCATAAAGAGCAAAGGAGAACCATCTGTGCGGAATTGCTTGCTCGTCATGTGGCTGAGGGTGACAATTTCTTGTCAAAGATTGTTACAGGCGGTGAAACATGGGTTCATCACTTCGAACCTGAAACAAAACGGCAATCAATGAAGTGGCGCCACACCCACTCCCCTACCAAGAAAAAGTTTAAAGCCATACCCTCAGCCGGTAAAGTCACGGTTACAGTCTTCTGGGACGCTGAAGGGGTTATTCTGTTCGATGTCCTTCCCCATGGTCAAACGATCAACTCTGAAGTGTATTGTGCTACTCTTCAGAAATTGAAGAAACGACTTCAGCGTGTTCGTAGGTACAAAAATCTGAACGAACTTCTCCTTCTTCATGACAACGCAAGACCTCACACAAGTCTTCGCACCCGAGAGGAGCTCACAAAACTTCAGTGGACTGTTCTTCCTCATGCACCCTACAGCCCCGATCTCGCACCGTCGGATTTCCATATGTTTGGCCCAATGAAGGACGCAATCCGTGGGAGGCACTACGCGGATGATGAAGAAGTTATTGATGCAGTACGACGTTGGCTCCGACATCGACCAGTGGAATGGTACCGTGCAGGCATACAGGCCCTCATTTCAAGGTGGCGTAAGGCCGTAGCATTGAATGGAGATTACGTTGAAAAATAGTGTTGTGTAGCTAAAAGATTGGGGAATAACCTGGTGTATTTCAATGCTGAATAAAACAACCCCTGTTTCAGAAAAAAAATGTGTTGCATTACTTATTGAACTGCCCTCGTAAGTGGTATCTGGGGAAGCGGAGAGCCAGTGATGGTGACAGGTGTAGTCGAGGCGGGCCGGGTCGCTTACCAGCGTCGTGACAACGAAGCACGTCGTGTGCTTCAGTGGGCAGTAGGTACCGCCTGTTCTGCTGAAGGGACAGGATGCTGTGACACGAATATGAGGGATCTGCTGCCACGAGAAGCTGTCGCTGTGTTGCGTCCTTGGCAGTGTATGACTTCGAGCGAGTCACCGGCTACGTAAATACTCCGCAAGCCAGTGTGTACAGACGAGGTGTAACGTTTCAAGCCGTGTACCGGGTACTGCAGCACTGGTTGCCTAGCGTCAGGTATTACAACAACACGGTTTTCCACGCTCAAATGTGGGCAAATAAAACCCGTAGATGAAGAATTACTCGTCAGAATACTACACTTCGTATTTATACTGCTACATTTTTATAATGTTCAATTTACATACTCGCGTGTTGATAAAATAAAGAAAGTTTTCTAACATATTGCAGTGACTACCATGTTTGCGACCATATTTAAAGATAACATCTTGAGAAGCAGTTAAATGGGAGGAAGATTAGAGTTTAATGTCCCGTTGACTGAGGCGTCATTGAGGACGGAACACAAGGTCGGTGGGGGGGTGGGGGGGTGGGGAGGGGGTGGGGAGGAATCGGCTGTGCCCGTTTCTGAGATTACTGAAATTAACAACCATTTTTTGATTTGTCGCAGCCGGCCGATGTGGTCGTGCGGTTCTAGGCACTTCAGTCTGGAACCGCGTGACCGCTACGGTCCTAGGTTCGAATCCTGCCTCGGGCATGGATGTGTGTGATGTCCTTAGGTTAGTTAGGTTTAAGTAGTTCTAAGTTCTAGGGGACTGATGACCACAGATATCCCATAGTGCTGAGAGCCATTTGAACCATTTGATTTGTCGCAACTAACAAAATCCGATACGCAAATTTCTGCAAACCTGCAACTACGAAACTGGAGATACTAACTAAGCATTTCTACTTTTTTTAAAAAAATCTCATTTTGTTCGTTTTCGTTCGTTGTATGTGCTCGGGGCGAACGTCGCAAGATACCCGTTTCAGTTCGCCGTTGATCCATTAACTCAGTTTTTTTATTACAGAGGGTAGCTAACCCTCTGACCGAACACGCTGAGTTACCGTGCCGGCTCTACTGGATCACTGAGAAAAGCAAAATATTTTTTGCTCCTTCGATTTGCTGGGGAGTCTGTAGCAGTGAACTCAGGTCAGATGTGACGGCACATCCGAATTTCAGTCGATAATTTCGAGGGAAGGGGAGGTGACAGTGCACAGTGTATTTCGTATCACTGTTGACGAATTTCTGTCACATTCCATTTGCGTATTGAGTGTTGCAAAATGACTACCTGTAACCTCCGTGCGTAGGCTAATCTGTTTTATTCACGTGATCCATATGCCACAGGTATGATGCAGACAGCAGAGCGGTGGAACAGTTTTAGTCACCGATTCTCTAAGGAAATCCAAAAGGGTTTCGCGAGAAAAACGTCGTCTTTCTTTCATAGATTCTCATTTGAGTTCTCCGAGCGTCCTCGTTACTGTTTGGTGACCTCTAGCAATTCGTCCCTGAATTCGTTGGATTTCTACTTCATAAAGACTCCAAACTCCAATCGCTGACATAATGCTCTCTTGACTTAATCGCAATAGCATCTTGCATGTGCTGCAGAATTCTTCCTACAAATCTAATTCTTCCATTCGCCTTCCCTACAACCGATTGTGAAAGCCGTAGTCACGAAGATCTAATCGTTGCCTCGAAAAGATAAAGGTTTCGTAATTATTGTTTTGTTTTGTTTTTGCAGGTTCATTAATGTGTGGTGCTTAGTGAAACCCCGTCTGTCAAAATACCGCAGCACACCGGCATAGAATCGAAAACAAAATGGCAGAGGTATTGATAACAGTGGACTTGGAGGGGAATGACGTTGCAAATCTTCATGCTGACTTGATGGCAGTGTACAGAAGCAATGCACGATCATGCGATAGAGTGGCTTGACGCTTCCACTGTGGTCAAAACAAGACCGGATGACGGGAAACATATTTGTGAAAAACCGGGAATCGCGAGAGAAGTGCACGCCCCGATGTTCAAACACGGGCGTATCGCAATCGAGACGACAGCGGAAGAAGTGAAACTCAGTCGTGCATCAGTTTTCAACATCTTGCACGACTTTGTGATCATGACAAAGGTCGCCGTCCGTTGGGTTGCGCGACTCTTCCCAACTGTTGGTAAAAGTATGCCGAACCGAGGCAGCAGCGGCAATGTTCCAGCTGCGTCAGGTCAGTCCAGACGTCGTCTGTAACCGCTTGACCAGAATGGACGAGTGCTGAGCGCATCACTGTGATACGACACAGGAGAGCTAAGGAAACGGTGGAAACAAGTGGATTCACCACTGTCAAAGGAGGTCAACACCGAACTGCTATCGGGCAAGGGGACGCTGAGTGTTTTTTGGGACTATCGTTAAGAAATGAGGGGCAAACTAGGAGTACAGTACAGTTCCGATATCTCCTGAACATGTTATAGAAGACTGCCAAGACGAAGCGGAGCGAGAAGCTGTCCAAGAGGGTGTTTTTACTCCTCACTGTCACACATGCTGGCTATAACCTATATTCTACGAAGATGGTATGGAGTGAAGTGATCTTTTTTTCTTACATGAAGATACCACTTCGAGATAGGCGTTTCGAGACTAGTTTCGACGTGAGGTGTTTCCTGGACAGCATAGTTCTACAGCCAATATCTCCGTCACATCCCCCATCGTTGGCAAAAATGTGTCGCGTTGAAGGCTGAATACATAGAAAAGAACCAACAACACCTTCACTAAGTTTCATGGTCGCATTCTGATTTTTTAGAGATCATTATCAAAACATTATGACACCCCTTCGTATGTGTTCATTGTATTTCTCGTCACGTTTCCCGTGTTCCCACAGCTCATCACTAGTCTTATGATTGAATGCTACTGGGTTCTTTATCTTTACTTCAGGCATTATCTTGTATTTATTCACATTAGACGCAGTGGCAACTGGGTCCAAGCACGTGTGCATTTTCTTGCAGTCGGCCAACTTCGATAATTTTTCTGTAGATAATAGCATCTTCAATGAACAGTCTGAGACAGTTGCCGATTATATCTTGATAAATCGTTTGCATGTACTGCGAACGTTAGGGGGACTGTTATGCCTTCTCCGGACGCACGGAATGATGCTTGAATTTCTGTAGAGCATTCCTCGTCCACTATAACATACTGGGTTCTGTTTGTTGTGTATGAGGCGGAACTATGGGCCTCATGGAAAAAAGGGTGATCCGGCTGAGTCACGCAATTTCACTCTTAGTCTGATCACGAGGTGTGGCCATTAACTGCACGCGTTGATCACGTAGGCTGACGTGAGGATCAATGAACTGTGCTAGACGGGATGTATGTGGAACATCTTAGGTGATTAGAAAGTTAGTAGACAGGAATGCAATTAAATACTTAGCAATAATTCATCATGAGCGGTGAACGTCTATCTTGACTTTGTACAATAATATTGACAAGTGCAGTTACAGACTGAACTGCGAATACGTCTTTACAATTCTGATTGCTTCACACATATAGATCAATTGACAAGGCCTAAACTGTATGTGGCGCCTGGCTAGATCGTACCTACTGACTTAGCTGAAGGTTATGCTAACTAGCGTCTCTGGAAATGAGATCTCTGAAGCTATAACAAGTGAACCATTCCTATTAAAGTCGGCTGCAGAACTGGGCAGTGCGCCAGATTGTCTCGTAAGACCAGCCGAGTGTTGGCGCTCGGTCTGCTGGCGTCGACAGTGGCGACTCGCGGGTCCGGTGTGTACTGACGGACCGCGGCCGATTTGAAGCCTACAACCTAGCCAGTGTGGTGCCTTGCGGTGACACTACACTGTTAGTCATTGAGCTAGTCGCATATCTGTGAAAGATAACTTCATACGACCGTAATCTGGTTATTAGTCCACGATGTGGTGCGGTGTCAGACATCTTTCAGAAATCTAAGAAGACGGAATCTAACAGTTTGCCTGTATCCAACGTTTGCAATATTCCTTGTGTGAAACAGACAAGATGCATTTCACACTAACGCTTTTCTGGAAACCGCTCTGATTCTTACTGAGAAACTCCTTTTCCTCCAGGTGCATCACAATTTTCGTATTAGGATACGTCCCAGGACTACGCAACAGAGATATTAGCAGTCTTGATCTGTAGCTCTGTGCAAAGTTAAAATATCTCTTGCTTTACTCCCCCCACTTAAATCCCATCGAGTATGTGTGGGACTCATTGGGAAGTCTTACTGAAGCACGCCCGCATGCACCAACGACCATCGGACAGTTACCAATCACGGTGGTGGAGGAATGAGACGCCGTATCACATGGGCTTCTTACCAATCTTGTGGTCAGCATGGGACACGTTCCAAAGGATCCATTGCTGTCCTTGGTGATCACGCAACCTATTAAGAAACATGTCTTGCCTTTTGTAATGTTCAAGGGACCATCTTGATTCGCGGTGACGTCTCATTGTGTATTTCTTCTAGTTACCTTCAGTATTGTACTACACTGTCGAGTTGTTTCCATTTGTGGTCCAAGTGTCATCTACACTCATGCTCATAATTTAAGGATAATTGCAGAATGTGGTGCCACACAACTTGGCACTACACAAAACTGGCGCTAATAGCATAGGCACATAGGGAACACACACGACACAGATCTCTAAGTCCACGGTATTGGTGATAAGTTGAGAAAACCGTCCCGAAACACATGTGCTACAAAACGCCACTGTTTCCTGCGCATGTACCCCGACATCAGTATTGAATAGGATCACCATGCTCACGTGCACAGGCCGCACAACGGGTTGGCATAGTCTGGATCACGTGGTCGAGCAGCTGTTGGAGTATAGCCTCCCATTCTTGCACCAGTGCCTGTCGGAGCTCCTGAAGTGTCGTAGGGATCTGAAGACGTGCAGCGATACGTCGACCGAGAGCATCCCAGACGTGTTCGATGGCGTTTAGGTTTGGAGAACAGGCGGGCCACTCCATTCGCCTGATATCTCCTGTTTCAAGGTACTCCTCCACAGTGGCAGCTCGGTGGGGCAGTGCGTTATCATCCATCAGGAGGAAGGAGGGACCCACTGCACCCCTGAAAATGCAGACATACTGGTGCAGATTGACGTCCCGATACACCTGGCCTGCTACAGTTCCTCTGTCAAAGACATGTAGGGGTGTACGTGCAGCAATCATCATCTCACCCTCACACCATCAAACCACGACCTCCATACAGGTCCCTTTCAAGGACATTAAGGGGTTGGCATCTAGTTCCTGGTTCACGCCAGATGAAAACCCGGGGAGACTCACTGTTCAGACTATACCTGGATTAGTTCGTGAACACAACGTGGAACCACTGTTCCAATGACCATGTACTGTGTTCTTGACACCAGGATTTACCGGCTCTCCTGTGACCAGGGGTCAGTGGAATGCACCTTGCAGGTTCCGGGCGAATAAACCATGTCCGTTCAGTCGTTTGTAGATTGTGTGTCTGGAGACAACTGTTCCAGTGGCTGTGGTAAGGTCCCGAGCAAGGCTACCTGAAGTACTCCGTGGAAATGTGCGGGCACTGATGGTGAGATATCGGTTTTCTTGTGGTGTTGTACACTGTGGACGTCCCGTACTGTAGCGCCTGGACACGTTTCGTGTGTGCTGGAGTCGTTGCCATAATCTTGAGATCACACTTTGTGGCACACGGAGGGCCCGTGCTACGACCTGCTGTGTTTGACGAGCCTCCAGTCGCCCTAGTATTCTACCCCTCATAACGTCATCAATATGTGTTCTTTGAACCGTTTTCAACACACAGTCACCATAGCATGTCTGAAAACGTCTGCACACTTACTCGCTACACCGTACTCTGACATGCAACAACACACCACTGCGTATGTGGACTGCTGCCAGCGCCACCGGACGACGACTGCGGGTCGAATGCATCGCATGGTCATACCCCGAGGTGATTTAAACCCGCAAACCGCCCACCAGAGCGTTGGTTCACCATGTATCAGCATTATCCTGAATTTCTGAGCATGAGTGTGGTTACGTTACTTGGTAGGGAAATATCAGTCGGAACTTACTTTTGTCCTTAGGTTTTGCACATTATTTATGTTCAGTATTCATTAAATTTGTGATCCTTTCAAACTTATTTTTCCGCTCCATTAGTCTTTATTCAAATACTCACACGTGTTCACTTAAGTACGATGTTCTCAAACGAATTAAGCTTCGTATGTCTTACATTTAAAACAGAGAGAAGGAGAGAGAGAGAGAGAGAGAGAGAGAGAGAATTTCTTTCAGCAAATGAAGGTACTATCTTTTTATTTTAAGACCAAGTTTTCAGCTAGCCAGGAAATTTCGTGTTGCAACAGAACTTCAAGGGAAGTGCTTGCTGTGCCGGAGATTCCGATATTTTGCTGTGGCAGTCTTTTTCAATTATTAGGTGTTGCAGGATACAAAGTGCATAGACATTTGCGTTGCACTAGTTAGACGAGTACCGGTACACGAACAGCTACTGCATGTTGTCTGTTGCGGGCCATTGGTGGCCGAGCGGCTCTAGGCGCTTCAGTCTGGAACCGCGCTACCGCTACGGCCGCAGGTTCGAATCCTGCGTCGGGCATGGATGTGTGTGATGTCCTTAGGTTAGTTAGTTTTAAGTAGTTCTAAGTTCTAGGGTACTGATGACCTGAGATGTTAAGTCCCATAGTGCTCAGAGCCATTTGACCCATTTTTTTGCTGTCTGTTGTAAGGATTTCCGTTTTCTCTTGGTTTAGCTTATATTACACACTCTTTCAATTACTCCTTTCCGCTGTGAGAAGGTCCATGTCACTGCGAAATATACAATACGATCGCCAGACTGCGTTTTGTCCACTTACTGGTCAGCTTTCACACAAACTGAGAATTTTAGGGCATTAAAACCGGGATTCATAGTATCTCATGAATGCCTTATGAACTCGCAGGTTGATGATGATGAAATGTGATCACGTGAGAAACTCTGCTTGTCTTGCAGTCTCCAGACAAGTTGCGTACCCGTTACTGTGCTCGGTAAAAGCCGGCCGCTGTGACAGAGCGGTTCTAGTCGCTTCAGTCTGTAACCGCGCTGCTGCTACGGTCGCAGGATGGAATCGTGCCTGGGGCGTGGATGTGTGTGATGTCCTTAAGTTAGTTAGATTTAAGTAGTTCAAAGTCTATGGGGCTGATAACCTCAGATGTTAAGTCCGATAGTGCTTAGAGCCATTTGAACCATTTTTGCGATCGGTACGCACATGTTATTTGGAATTCTGTTCTTCAGCTATTGTTGTACTTATTGTTATGATGTACTGTGTTTGCCCTTTATTGTTCTGTCTTTTCTATACGAGCTTATGTTCGTTTGTCATGTGTGTTTATATGCTAACTACGCCATGCTATTCTGCTTTTTTTTATTGTGCTTCTTTGGTATTTTATAACATTTGTTGGCTGTCTGGTCCTTGTAACCCAAAGCTAAACAAAGGAACAAATAAAAATAATCGGTAAGCACGAATTGTGTGAATTGAAGGTTGGGAGCGGGCTCAAATGGCTCTGAGCACTATGCGACTTAACCTCTAAGGTTATCAGTCGCCTAGAACGTAGAACTACTTAAACGTAACTAAACAAAGGACAGCACACCCATCCATGCCAGAGGCAGGATTCGAACCTGCGACCGTAGCGGTCGCGCGGTTCCAGAGTGAAGCGCCTAGAACCGCTCGGCCACAACGGCCGGCGTCGGGAGTGGGGATGGGAGAAAGGAAAGGGAAGGAATTATTGATGTCAGCTTCATCAGGACTTTATGCGGAATCAGCGACAACGAGTGAAAAATGTAAGCCACAACAGGACTCAAAACTGGGATATCCTGCTTACTTGGCAATTACGTTAATCACTGCACCACCCAGCCACAGCGCTTATCGCAAAATATACAGTCGATCTCGGCACGCTCCTTGGCCGACGCACACTCCCAGCGAGCGCCACCTGTCCGCCGTCCCCCTCCATGTCCTCCACGCATCCTACTTTGAGATTCCCGCAGAAGGCCTAATGTAGCTGTGCGTCCGCACTTAGGGTTGTGGATTCGTTGCCCATCGAGGTGAATCAGTTACACGAATGCGCCGTGTCCAAAAGAACTGACACCACGTGTTCGTACGAGCAGGCATTGATCACGGGACGATGAAGGTGAGCTGGGAGCCACGTGTCACTGCGACTAGGCCACGTGGCTCGGCGGCGGCACTGGTCGAGGCGCTCGGGCAGCGCGACCCGTGACGGGGACGGCTAGTGCAGCAACAGCCAGCCAGACAGCTCCAGGCCGTGCCGCGCCGCGTCGCTGCGGCTCGCTCAGCCGGGACAAGGGCCGCCAGGCAAAGAGCCGCCTCACGTTACACACACACACACACACACACACACACACACACTGACTGCTGGCCGCCGCGCATCAGGGCACCGCGCGTAGCGCCGACCCAGCCGACGCCCGAGGTACCCAAGTCTCCATGTATGAAACTACCCCGACGTAATAACTGCTTGGAAGGCTCTCGACAGAGTGAGGTGACGCGATGGTTAGCACACTGGACTCGCACTCGGGAGGACGACGCTTCAAACTCACGTCTGCCCATCCTGATTTTCCGTGATCTCCCACAATCGCTTCACGCAAATGCCGGGATGGTTCCTTTGAAGGGGCACGGCCGACTTTCTTCCCCCATCCTTCCTTAATCCGATGGGACCGACGGTCTCGCTGTTTGGTCCCCTTCCCCCAAATCACCAACCAACCAACGGCTCTCGGTCATTTTGTCCCATCGTACGGTTTTAACGTCATGGACACTTCGCTACAGTTAGTACAAGGATCGATCTAGAACAACGATTTGATCTGAAGAGTCGCTCAAATGACGTTGCTTCTCTATAGTATAACTTTTAGACACAGACGATACTTGTAGTGGACTGACAAGACAGCCATTCCACAGTGACGGGTAACCGAAAGGCACGCGTTTACACACGCCGGCTTGCTTAGGTCTGAAACAGGATACGTAATGAATGCTATAAAGAAAAGTACGTAGCTGCTGGAATATTTAACTTTAATCCATCATTTGTATACAGCATTCTTGATGATACAAGTGAGACTCTCTCTAGAAATGGTTAATGGCGCCTTGCTAGGTCGTAGCCATGGACTTAGCTGAAGGCTATTCTAACTATCTCTCGGCAAATGAGAGAAAGGCTTCGTCAGTGTAGTCGCTAGCAAAGTCGTCGTACAACTGGGGCGAGTGCTAGTACGTCTCTCTAGACCTGCCGTGTGGTGGCGTTCGGTCTGCAATTACTGACAGTGGCGACACGCGCGTCCGACATGTACTAATGGACCGCGGCCGATTTAAAGCTACCACCTAGCAAGTGTGGTGTCTGGCGGTGACACCACAATACTGGCCTAATGAAACCGATCGTGTGAAAAGCACCTATAGCGGCTTTTCGCTAAATAAACATCAGTTGCGGAATCAGTGGGCAACGGCCTTGCCGCAGAAGATACACTGGTTCTTGTCAGATCACCGAAATGAAGCGCTATCGGGCGTGACCGGCACTTGCATGGGTGTATGTCAGGTACGTTCATCGACTTTTGACTGATGAAGACAGAAGATAGCGAATGGGAACTCCAATGACGCTTTTCACTTCGTGTACGGGTGGCAAGGAGTTTTTGAACCATAGTGTTATTGGGACGGTTTTAGGTTTCGCATAAAAATCTAGAATCACAACGCCAGTCCATGTGACGACGTAATTTACTATCCACAACAACGCAAAGCATGCTAAACAAATTGTGATCACGAAAAAAGTTACGGCTGCTGTGCTTCGGTATCGAAAGAAACAACTAGACATCGACTTATGCGTAATACCTACTATAAGCGCAGCTGTCTACCCTCAGACCCTTCATCGCGCCGATCAAAACAAACGGCTTTTGGTGTGGTCTAGCGGCAGTGTCCTTCTTCACGATAACGGTCGCTCGCGTTTTGCCCCGTTGACAAACGATTTGTATTGACAGTTAAAGTGGGAAATTTTTTGACATTCGCCTGATAGCCCTAACTTAACTCCAAGTTATTGCCATCTCTTTCCCAAATAGCAGTCCATCTTTAGCCGCAAAGCACTATGTGTATGACAAATAACTAGAAGAGGACGTTAGTGACTGATTCAAGAACTTGGCGGCAGGTGAGTGTGCAGAAGGCATAGGAAAGCTTGTGGAGCGCTACGGCAGATGTTTAAATTTTAACGGCGACTGCCTGGAAAAACAGCTAATACACTCCCCGAAATGGAAAAAAGAACACATTGACACCGGTGTGTCAGACCCACCATACTTGCTCCGGACACTGCGAGAGGGCTGTACAAGCAATGATCACACGCACGGCACAGCGGACACACCAGGAACCGCGGTGTTGGCCGTCGAATGGCGCTAGCTGCGCAGCATTTGTGCACCGCAGCCGTCAGTGTCAGCCAGTTTGCCGTGGCATACGGAGCTCCATCGCAGTCTTTAACACTGGTAGCATGCCGCGACAGCGTGGACGTGAACCGTATATGCAGTTGACGGATTTTGAGCGAGGGCGTATAGTGGGCATGCGGGAGGCCGGGTGGACGTACCGCCGAATTGCTCAACACGTGGTGCGTGAGGTCTCCACAGTACATCGATGTCGTCGCCAGTGGTCGGCGGAAGGTGCACGTGCCCGTCGACCTGGGACCGGACCGCAGCGACGCACGAATGCACGCCAAGACCGTAGGATCCTACGCAGTGCCGTAGGGGACCGCACCGCCGCTTCCCAGCAAATTAGGGACACTGTTGCTCCTGGGGGATCGGCGAGGACCATTCGCAACCGTCTCCATGAAGCTGGGCTACGGTCCCGCACACCGTTAGGCCGTCTTCCGCTCACGCCCCAACATCGTGCAGCCCGCCTCCAGTGGTGTCGCGACAGGCGTGAATGGAGGGACGAATGGAGACGTGTCGTCTTCAGCGATGAGAGTCGCTTCTGCCTTGGTGCCAATGATGGTCGTATGCGTGTTTGGCGCCGTGCAGGTGAGCGCCACAATCAGGACTGCATACGACCGAGGCACACAGGGCCAACACCCGGCATCATGGTGTGGGGAGCGATCTCCTACACTGGCCGTACACCACTGGTGATCGTCGAGGGGACACTGAATAGTGCACGGTACATCCAAACCGTCATCGAACCCATCGTTCTACCATTCCTAGACCGGCAAGGGAACTTGCTGTTCCAACAGGACAATGCACGTCCGCACGTATCCCGTGCCACCCAACGTGCTCTAGAAGGTGTAAGTCAACTACCCTGGCCAGCAAGATCTCCGGATCTGTCCCCCATTGAGCATGTTTGGGACTGGATGAAGCGTCGTCTCACGCGGTCTGCACGTCCAGCACGAACGCTGGTCCAACTGAGGCGCCAGGTGGAAATGGCATGGCAAGCCGTTCCACAGGACTACATCCAGCATCTCTACGATCGTCTCCATGGGAGAATAGCAGCCTGCATTGCTGCGAAAGGTGGATATACACTGTACTAGTGTCGACATTGTGCATGCTCTGTTGCCTGTGTCTATGTGCCTGTGGTTCTGTCAGTGTGATCATGTGATGTATCTGACCCCAGGAATGTGTCAATAAAGTTTCCCTTTCCTGGGACAATTAATTCACGGTGTTCTTATTTCAATTTCCAGGAGTGTATATATAAATATGTTGTAAAATAAGTTTTCTTTCATTAATTTGAAGAAAAATGCTTGGAGATAGAAACGTTCTGCATCTTTAGAATGATGCTTACTATCTTTCTTTTTTTTTTTTTAATACGACGCAGACACGTGAGCATTTCACAATGTCATAACCAGTCTCGACGAGCCATTGGTCATCTTCAGACTACAGGCACACGCTCCAAGCGGTTTTCGTGGCGTTGACAACAGTTGTTGACCTGCTCTCTCTGTAAATGTTTTCAGCTGCTTGTGGTGATACGGTGTTGAGCCTTCGTATATAGTATGAAGGAAATACACGCACCTTCCTTTATTTAATTTGAGAGAAGTCGCATATGTCTTGGTCGTAGGTGTTAGTCTGATGTTTACTTTCGTTTCTATACTTTCCGTTTCAGGCTATTTACTGCCCGTTACGATTCCCTCCCAGCTTCTTGTTTTCTTTTGGTTTGCGTTTATTTATTTTTACTCAAAATTTGTCAGGATCAATTCTTTGTCGGTGATATTTTTCTTTTTTTACATTTTTGGTCACTTCTTAGGAACCTAATCTCAGTATTCTGAACATGGATTTCTTAATCCCTCTTCACCGCGCATCATTCACTTCTATATACTAGAGATGATAAAGGAACAGTCTTACAAAACTTTAAATGTGTACGCTTCAGAGTTTTATTTTTTAGACTATTTCGTCTTTGTTCCGACGGTCCTAGGCGCTTCAGTCTGGAACCGCGTGACCGCTACGGTCGCAGGTTCGAATCCTGCCTCGGGCATGGATGTGTGTGATGTCCTTAGGTTAGTTAGGTTTAATTAGTTGTAAGTTCTAGGCGACTGATAACCTCAGAGGTTAAGTCGCGTAGTGCTCAGAGCCATTTGAACCTTTGTTCCGAAGCCTGGTTTGATGCATCTTTTCACCCCTTTGTAAGCTGCACAGTCCTCCTTATCTCTGCATAACCACTGCGACCTACATTTACTTTAACACCCCTACTGTATTAGTCTCAGGGTCTCCCCCTACTATTTTTACTCGCCACACTTCCCTTTACCAAACTGATGATTTCTTGGTGTCTCAGAATGTGAACTATCAACCGATCCCTTTTTTAGTCAAGCTAAGCCATATATTTTCTTTTCTCTCCAATTCGATTCACAACCTCCACATCAGCAGTTATTCGATGTATCAACCTAATCTACACCATTCTTCTGTATTCTTTATCGTGCACGTTTCACTTCGGTACAGGATTTCATTCTACATAAATGCTTTTAGATATGACTTCATAACATTTAAATTTATATCCGACATTATCAAACTTCTCTTTTTTCAGAGTTACTTTTCTTGCTACTGTCAGTCTACATTTTACATCAGCTCCACTTTGGCCGTCATTACTTTTTTAGCAGTCCAAATAGTAAAATCCGTCGGCTGCTTTCCTTTAATGTCCTTTCACATTTATTATTGCTGATCTTTAGATGATAACCGTATTCTGACCCGACCAGACGTGCAGTTCTACTACCCACAGAAAATTACAAATTCTCACTGTTTCTATCTTCAGCGTATCCATCTTTCTTTTGAAATTCTCTAACCTACCTACCCGGTTAACGGATATAACATTGTACAGCTCGACCGGTAGAATTCCAGTTTTGTTTCTCCTAGTAACCACACCATCTGCGCAGTCTTTTCCCGAAGATCCGAAAGGGGGGGGGGGAGGGACTATTTTACCTCTGGACTGTTTTACACAAGAGGCTGTCATCATAATTAATCCACAAGGGCTGCTCTAAGTTCCCCTTGCTCTCAGCCGTTCGCAGTGGCAGCTTAGCAAGACCGTGTTGGCTAATGTTAAAAGGCCAGACCAATCAATCATCCACGCTGGTGTCCTGCAATTAAGTTTAAGGCTGCTGCTCCTTTTTAGGAGCAGTATATTAATGTGGCCTCTCCAAAGACGTGGTTGCACCTACAGTGCGGATGTCTGTATCGTACAGGCACGCAAGCCACCCTACCAAGGCAAGGTATATACTTCGTGATGAGTGTTTTTAGTTATCTGCTGCCGTCCAGTGTGGCCGAGCGGTTCTAGGCGCTTCAGTCCGGAATCGCGCGACTGCTACGGTCACAGGTTCAAATCCTGCCTTGGGAATGGATGTGTGTGATGTCCTTCGGTTACTTAGGTTTAAGTAGTTCTAAATTCTAGGGGACTGATGACCTTAGATGTTAAGTCCCATAGTGCTCAGAGCCATTTGAACCAGCCAGTTATCTGCTGATCATTTCTCAAATATGACTAAACGTATTCACTGTATTTTATGCGACTTTATCATAATCCTATGTTATATGATAAGGCAGATATCTGAAGTGTTTGGTTGTTTTATTATTTTATTGTTAACCACAATATTATTCCGAATTGGACGAGTGAATTTTGACGTTCTCAAGCTGGAGCACGCGATCTATTTGAAAAAGTAACTTTTAGTCACAGATGTCTTGGTCGCATTTGGTGGTTTTTAATAGTTGAACGATTTTGAATCTTGAATGAGAATGAGATTTTCACTCTGCAGCGGAGTGTGCGCTGATGTGAAACTTCCTGGCAGATTAAAACTGTGTGCCCGACCGAGACTCGAACTCGGGACCTTTGCCTTTCGCAGGCTCTACCATCTTTTTTTTATTTTTTTTTAATCTCATTTTGTTCGCTTTTGTTCGTTGAATCTGCTCGGGGCGGACGTCGTAAGACATCAGCTTTTAAGTTCGTTGTTGATCGAGTAACTCAGTTTTTTTTATTACAGAGGGTAGCGAACCCTCTGACCGAACACGCTGAGCTACCGTGCCGGCAACCATCTGAGCTACCGCAGCACGACTCACGCTCGGTCCTCACAGCTTTACTTCTGCCAGTATCTCGTCTCCTACCTTCCAAACTTTTGAATCTTATGTGTAACTTATGAATGCAACAAGATGCCTACCACTCATAGTGGTCTCTCAACATCAACTGCAATATTTTCATGTAACTAAAGGTCATGAGGGTATAAATCTAAACTCGTTTTTAATCTGTAACAAGCCACCGGATCCACGAATCCCTTACACCACAATATTCGGAAAATATCCCTGAGCCACCTATGAGATTTTATCGATGAAGTTCAGTTTCACCCTCTACTCATAACATACAGTATGTTATTCAGTTTATGAACATTTGACTCATCAGTGATTCATTTTGTATAATTGTACACTTGACGTACCTCGGCGAAAAAGGTGTGGAAAGCGACAAAACATTTTCACAGTGGTGTCCCAAGAGAATAGAGAGACGGTTATATCTGTTTCTCGATACTCGCTAACAATTTCTTCAATAAATTGCCGTGTATTAAATACGAGGGTTGGAACTTTTATAGTGGCAGCTATTTATTTACAGCTCATACAAAATAGATACGTGTTTCAAAGTTTTACTGACCTTCAAATCAGTCACCAGCAATTGTGTAAAACCCGTTTCCAACGATATGGAAGTCGTAGGATACTCTTAGCAGTGCCAGTTGTGTTGACAGTTCGAGTGGCGCGGTCTATTGCCCGACGAATTTGTAGCAGTTCTGAAGCTAATGCCGTGAAGTGTTTCCTTCAATTTAGAAATCGAGTTGAACTTACGAGGGCTGGGGGAGTGCAGTAGGTGGTATAGCACTTAGCAGCCCCATCAGTCAAACAAATCAGTAACAGCTTGCACTGTACGTGCTTGAGCATTGTCCTGCATAACGATGGTCAGGTCCTGCAGAAAGTGTCATCACTTCTGTCTTTAAGCTGGTCGTAGGTTGTTTTCCAAAAATGAACAGCATAGAGACAGAAGTGACGACACTTTCTGCAGGACCTGACCATCATTTTGCAGGACAATGCTCAACAACGTACAGTGCAAGCTGTTACTGATTTGTTTGACTGATGGGGCTGCTAAGTGCTATACCACGTACTGCCCTCCTCTGACGTAAGCCCTTGTAAGTTCAACCTGATTTCTAAACTAAAGGAAACACTTCACGGCATTCGCTTCAGAACTGTTACAAATTCGTCGGGCAACAGACCGCGCCGCTCGAACTGTCAACACAACTGGCACCGCTAAGAGTATGATACGACTTCCACATCGCTGGCAACGGGTTACACACAATGCTGGTGACTAGATTGAAGGTCAGTAAAACTTTGTACGAGCTGTAAATAAATAGATGCCACTATTAAAGTTCCTACCCTCGTAAAAACGAATTCCTGTCGTATGAATAACATAGCCGTGTGTAAAGATTTATTTAAATGACAACGTTTTCGCCAAATACGACTGTTCATCTTTAGCCAGTGTCCATCCAGTTGTGAATGAAGGCTTCCACCTGATTCTTTCGCTCCACTCGCTTCTGCGTTGTCAGGTAACCAATCACCGTGTTGCAGCACTTCTCTTCAGTTCAGAGAGCCATACTTCCTGATGTCTTCCAGTGTTTCTTTTGTGTGACCAAGGCCTCTTATGGGCCATTTAATTGCTCCTTCTGTTGGAGATACTCGTTGTTTACTATGTGCCTCTGCAGCTGAGGAAAGCAATAAAATAACGATCGACTAGACACTATTATTATTACTTTAAAATACTTTCGATATGTAGTGACATACTGCTAAGTGAACCAAACAAAGAAACAATGGAATTGATATATACTTGTGAAAAAGGTTGCGTCAGAAAATGAGCACTGAAACGCTTATGAAAAAATGGTAAACAGTCATTATCGACGTCTAACTCTACTGTTTTGACTGTACCAGAGAAATAAAAAATGGACTCTTTCTGACGTTGTCCGTAAGCCGAAGTTATTTTATGATGGTGTGTTACGTTTCGGAAGGTCAATCGCTGAGAGACGCTGAACAGAATTGCACAATATTTGCCGTGAGTCACACTGGAAATTTAAAAAGAAATCTAAAGAGTTGTCCTCGCCTTTGTTTGCTTTTAAATTACTATTCATCACTGTATAATATGTTGGTTCTTTCTTCGTGAAGCGGAGGAAAAGGACTCCTTTTTTGTCTTCGGGGTTACTCCGCAGAGAGTAGCCACTTAAAATGTGATTTAGGATGATGACTTGGCCGAATGGTTGCTTCTTGTTGCTCTGCAAATATCGAACGGAAGTAGGGTCTAGGAAACGGTGACATAGGCGGAACGTCATCATATTATTGTAAAAAATCTAATGCGAGCAGCGTTTCTCTTCTTAAAAAAAAAATAAGTTAACGAATTGATAGAAATAAAATAAAACTGACATGGAAGGAATGCTGACTTTGCGATTTCTTACCTTCCGTGAATATTCTGACCTAAAAATGACGGACGCCGTCTGACATTTGAGTTGTTGAATACCACAGCTGGTGAACACACGTGATAAATAAGAATGTAGTACCGACGTGGATTCTATAGGAATTCCTAAATAACGTGCTAATCTCCCTTTTTATACAGATGATGAAGAATCCTGTTTAAATATGAGATGGAATATGTATCACTGTATTAGAGAAGATAAACCTCTTTGCAAAGATCGCTGTTAACAACCTTTACTCTTGATAACCGATTCGGTAATCAATGCTACCATCTGCAGATCTCGACAGACAGGTTATTACAGATTCATCTTTTGGATCTCTAGCTCTTGTCTTTCTTTCCAAGTCTGCAGTTAAATTATAGGATATAGGGTCCGCCTTTTTGCAAAAAATGTGAATTCCATCGACGAGTTAACACATCCCTTGATTTTTAATCAAAATCAACATCAGGTTATTTTTAAATTAAGGGCTGTGTTAACGCGCCAATGAAATTCACATTTACATCGTATGGTTCGTGGATGACAAGCTACCAGTGCAGAACACCATACAGATAGTCCTGCAAAACCATATAATGTAAAATCACGGTAAGAAGCAAAACGAACCAAAACTTTCTTTAGTCCTCACTTTGTCAGATCCGTTACAACCTGAAGTGTGTTCACTTTTTACACTTTTCAATAAACAAAACCCACTGATAATGGCACAGAGGTGCCGAAACATGTCTGGTAAAAAGAAAAAAGTGTTTTTGCAAAAAGGCGGAACATAACTCCTATAATAAGGTTGTTACATATTTGTTAAAATAGCTGTAGAAGTACTCTTTCTCAATAATAAGGAATATTATCAGCGATCTTGGCAAATAACTTTATCTTCTTTAATGTATTATCACAGATCACCCCACGCGGTTCAAAATGAGTACACTAAAAAGTGTATATCAATGGTTAATAAGAGGGCGATGTGTTCCGAACTTGAATGAATATGCACTGAGACACTGCATATTGAGCCGTTACCACAGAATGGGGCAGTAGCCGAAATCGCAATTGTAACAGGCGGAAAGTGTCACTTCTAAAAATACCGCAGGACAACAGACATGAGTAAACGGCAGCGTACCTGCTCTAAATGCAGAAACACGGAGTCAAGATCCCCTGTTGATAAGTCTCGTTCAAAATGGTTCAATTGGCTCTAAGCACTATGGGACTTAACATCTGAGGTCATCAGTCCCCTAGAACTTAAAGCTACTTAAACCTAAGTAACCTAAGGACATCACACACAGCCATGCCCGAGGCAGGATTCGAACCTGCGACCGTAGCAGCAGCGCGGTTCCGGACTGAAGCACCTAGAGCCGCTCGGCCACAGCGGCCGGCCATACGTTTCGTCACTTGGAGCTAACACACAGGCAGATCTGATTATCTGAATCCGAGGTTGTCACGTGCCAATCAACCGTTTTCGTCGCTGCGTCTTTTCCAAATTCAGGCGCAGCATTATGCTGGAGTTCCAGGATGACGAGTTAAGTTTGGGCTCCACTGGGGGATTTCCTCATACGAAAGGTCAGCTGCCAGAGGAACAGCTGAGCGCCAATGAGAGATTTCGTGGCCGTGGTGGCTGCGGAGAAAGTGGTTCGTGGTTTGGCATTTGGCAGGCACCAACTGGCGGGGTAGGTAAACTCGTCCTGACAACCAGTCGCAGTGTGCATCCGCAGTAACTACGAACCACCGAATGCAAGCCGGTCGTGGCGATATTTTTTTTTTTACCCTCTATGCGCCAGTGTTTAGGCCTTTTTTTCATAAAGATATTTTAAGAGACCTCTCTAATGTTCGCCAGAAAATGACGTTTCTACCAATTTACATTATTTCTAAGAAACGTATCGTATTTCGTAATTACGTGCATCTTTAGTGTTATCTCTGCAGATTAAAAATAAATGTATGCCCATGGTTTTGGGTGTGAAAGAGAGAGATGTACGGTGTTGCATATTTGGTACCTGTATCTACTAATTATATTGCTCCATTAATTTCCATGTTTATGAATAAAAAACTAACAATAGAACTATATTAAAACCGTTGGTACTCGTGGTGTTACCATACTATTTTGAGAGTTGTTACCAGTCTCTTTAATGATTAAATTTTGGATAGAGCTCATAAAAGAAAATCTGTGAAGTACTGGCAATTAAATACATAGCTCATTAATACTACTATAGAATATTATTCACATACATAAGAGTTAATAATAATCCTATATACGGAGCACAGTTTTATACGGTGCAGAACACTGGACATTGCCAAAAGATGGGGAAAGAAGGCTGCAGGTACTGGAAGTGTGGATTTGCAGGAAACTAGAGTGTGTGAATTGGTAGGTCAAGGTGAGGAAAGAGGGGCTATATGGAAGCCTTAGGGAAGCGCAGAACCCAATTAGGTTCCATAGCAACAAGAAAGAAAACTTGGCTTGGACACTTCTTGAGACGCGAGTGCTTACACAAGGAAGGAATTGAAGAGGTGGTACAGGAAAAGAAGGAGAAAAAGATACCAACTAACGGACAGTTCCAAGGAGAAAGGTGGTAACTAGAAGGAACTAAAGGGAAAAGCACAAAAGAAGGAGACGTGACCAAGTGCCATGCCTGCTCCTGTCGCAAGGCAGAAGGACAGCTGATGTTGACACAGAGAATTGCATTGTGTGGGTGATATGCATCTGCTTCCTGTAGTCCACATTTAGTTCTGCCGACGTCATCTTGGCGTTCATTTCGTCTCTTGTGTTTACATGTTCTATGTAGGCATCGTTTCTGAACAATTTCCACAGCTAAAAATCGAAAGAGGCCAGGTTCGGGGACATCGATGGCCAAGATTCGTGACCATTTCTGCCGATCCATCTTACCTGGAATGGTAGTTTTAGATGACTAGAATGTGCAGGGATTCCATTCTTGCATCCAAAGGAATCTGTTTCAATAATGTTGGAAACTCGTTTTGAAGAAAATCTAGATAACGGAGCCGTGCAATACGATGCGGTAACACAATAGCCTAAGCTGCTGGCTGCTGATTACCATATCGCACCACACATTTTCAAAGAAGTGTTCTTGAAAATGTGTCTCGACAAAGCCATGTGAGTTTTCTTCGGACAACGGATGTGAGTTGCGAGTGTTACTGATAGCGAAACGAGAGACAGTAGCTTAATCAGCAAATAGTACTGTTCAAATGTTCAAATGTGTGTGAATTCCTAAGGGACCAAACTGCTTAGGTCATAGGTCCCTAGACTTACACACTACTTAAACTAACTTATGCTAAGAACAACACATACACCCATGCCCGAGGGAGGACTCGAACCTCCGGGGGGAGTGGCCGCGCAGTCCGTGACATGACGCCTCAAACCGCGCGGCCACTCAGCGCGAAATAGTACTAATGCGGTTACTCGGCGATTTGCAACTAACCAACGGCAGTATTCCAATCGCCCAACATCATTTCCTTTTTGAAAGTGTTGAATACGCTGCAAATGATAAGGTTCAAATGGCTCTGAGCACTATGGGACTTAACTGCTGTGGTCATTAGTCCCCTAGAACTTAGAACTACTTAAAACTAACTAACCTAAGGACGCCACATACATCCATGCCCGAGGCAGGATTCGAATCTGCGACCGTAGCGGTCGCGCGGTTCCAGACTGTAGCGCCTAGAACCGCTTGGCCACTCCGGCCGAAGCAAATGATAAGGACATAGGCCTTGTAATTTCCGCCCTATTCTTGCATGTGGAACACCGATGCGTGCAGAAATTCTGCTAGTCGTTGTTGAAGGGCTATATTCTACCAAATAAATAATGTGTTCTGCTTCATCCACACTGTTCATTCGAATGTTCAGATGAAATATGGCTGCTGAGAACTGCTCCAATCTCACACAGTTCAGTGAAAACTCCACTAAACAATCTTGAATCTTTTACTTTGCGGTTAGCGAATCGTCTACCGTATTCTCTACAAACAGCAGCACCGCAAAAATTACAAAAACTGTACGCAAAAATCATGTCGTCATAGTCAGCGTGCTTCAAAAATGGTTCAAATGGCTCTGAGGACTATGGGACTTAAAATCTGAGGTCATCAGTCCCCTAGAACTTAGAACTACTTAAATCTAACTAACCCAAGGACAGCACACACACCCATGCCCGAGGCAGGACTCGAACCTGCGACCGTAGTGGTCGCGCGGTTCCAGACTGTAGCGCCTAGAACCGCTCGGCCACCCTGGCCGTCCAGCATGCTTCAATTATACCGTACACTTTGCCAAAAAAATCCCACTGTTATTCGAAATATCAATTACATAAACTCACGGACAACTTCACAACTTGAATTTCGTAACAAAAATGACGATCCATACATAAACCCATAACTACTGAAGTACAAACACGTGAAATGAAAACTTATCTGTAACCAGCTGCAGCTGTATCTCCTTACTCAATAAAAACTGGAGGCATATATGGAATGTATTATGAGAATTAGTCTGTACTAACGCCTCCCGAAGTATTTAATGTTGCTTCTGAGACACCCTGTATTGTGTGTATATGAACTGTGTTGCAGGAGGTGCTTGTTGTTTAGGCTTCAAAAGGAAATGATTTCACAATAAAACAACCGTGTTAAGCAATAGCCAATCACGAGGGTCGAAGAATATATCTCGTTGCATATTTTCTTATTCATTGCACTGCCACTATTTTTGATTACGTTGAAACTGATATTTTACGTAGTTATGTCTGGTACTATGTCAATCCAAATGACCTTCATCTTCATTATTCTAAATGAACATGTGGTCATCATAACGTAATCTTTTTGGTTGAAGTTATATGTATAGTTCTTTAGTTTCATTCTCCATTGCCGTATAATGTCGTCAGCGTATATATTAAAAAGCAATGGAGAGAGGCTGCAACCTTGTCGAACTCCTAAATTAACAACCTTTTTTGTTTCTTCATTATCCCCAATTATTTGGATTCTATTGAAATACCTGTGCAATGTGTATTGGTAAACCTCTTCATATTAAAATTTCCCGCAATAGCTGTCCATTTACTTTATCAAGAGTCTTTACATTATCGACGAAAAGGATGTGTGTTTCTTTATTGGACGCTCTGTTAAGACCCCTTTTTCTCAGGAACGGGTTGACGTATCAAGTTAAAATTTGTGTCACATGCTGTGGTCTATAGTCTTTTTGGTGTTGTGAAAATGTTACGCTTCTGAGGCAAAAGATACGGCTATTTATGTCACATATTTTGATAGTCGCAAACGTGTAGGGTACTTCCTCTCGATGTAGAATCACGAAATTTGGCAACAAGAAAGGTTTCACAGCACAAGTGAAGAGAAAAAAAAATCAGATAATTGTTAAGTTATAATTATACATCATGAACAAAAATATTTTTTTCGTCATTTGTTACCCGACTTTAAACTTGAAATTAAAGCATTCTGGAAAGTCTTGGAATCCGTTGGACCGATACCTTTCCAAAATGAATGTCGATTACAGGCAAAAATCGTCGAGATCCTCGATTCCCGGAGTGGATGAACTGTTTGTAAACGTAATTAAGTTTCTACGGAACCCTCAGTGCGAGAGTCCTTTTCGCACCTGGCCCATCTCTTTATTGGACGACACTTGTATGTGTGAAGATGGTGGTAGCAAGTACGGCTGTTTTAAAAGTTTGATATATCGATAGTTGTATGCAAATGATATGGATACATGTTGATGATATTTTATCACAAAATATATCGATACATCGATATCATATTTATAGTATCGAGTGCCGATATTTCTATTTTATATTTAATCACAATTTTGGGTAAATATTTGAAGTTGTTCTTTTGAAATTGCGGTAGGACATAATTTTACTTTCACTGTGTAAGGAGGAGCCTTACTACTTTTAGAGTTTTCATCACGTCGAATCTTTCTCTTTTGACTGTGTGGAGCATCCATATGTGGCCAAAAGAAGAAACCCGATTGCACTGGAGGGTGGCGGTCTGAATGGAATAACAAGATTTCCGATACAAAGAAATATCACGCCAGTTGCGATATTTCCTCATGTCAGCAGCCTTCAAAAAAAAGTTTCTGAAAATGATGAAAGAAGATCTAAAATCTAAATAACAAGAGTGGTGTTTGCGACTGCTGGAGACGTGTGCGGTGAAATGCTGACGCAATCGGCGCTCATCGCTACCAACAGGAACGGCAACGTTAAGCTTCAGTACACAGTTTTGACACTGCAGCTGGTAGATCGCCGGCGTTGGCATAAATGAAGGGAAAAAAACCCAGGAAAAACCTAATACGTGACGAAACTTAACGACGGACCCATCGGACACCTTTTACATGTAATTACCATTGTTAGCAAAGTGGTTATCGCCAAGCGCCAACGCGTATTGTTTTTGTCCCGGCGTATAGACAAGCGCCGGCACGAAGACGAGGAACACAAGAGCAGAGAAGGCTGGCAGAGATCTGCCAGTAGCCCGCTGACTGGGACCGCACCACGATAGGAGCGGATTCTACAGGAAGATAATATAAGCGCCGCTCCTGCCAACCTCGGTCGCACAGTACTAGACCGACACTAGGAAAGCACTACGAGTGAAGTTATTAGTCATCCATATCCACTGCTTGTGTGGACATAGTATGTAGAGAAAGACACTGGCTGTTTGTCTGTCGCCCATCGCTTGCGACACGTTCTTGTAATACGAAGTTAAGTACTGTGTATCTTCTCTATTGTAATAAAAACTATTAATGTGATTTGCTTGAATTGTTGTTGAGAATTCCGAGAACGCAGCATCCTGTAGGCACGCTATACGAGACGAGTGGGCAGGACCCCACAGTTTACCTTTCAATTCCTGCTCTAAGGCCGGTACTAAACTATCAAATTTCTTTGTCCAGTATCTTTGTCCAATATCTTTGTCAAATATCTTTGTCAAAGAAATTTGATGGTGTAACGGGGAACTTTGTCAAATGTCGTCAAATATTTGATCAAATCTAGGGAATCGCTGTAGATTTGATCAAAGAAGTCGCTTGTCTTCTGTTCACTACAATGTGAAATGTTACCACGTGGAGCGCTAGCATCGCTGCAGCATTCTGTCATCTGCAGTGTTTTTATAAACATTGCCGGTAAATACAACTGATTGTACCGCCAACTATAAAATTAATATAGATGTATAAAGCTGATGAGACGCTTTACAACGTGAGGCACCCTGAATACAAAAACAGATTAAGAAGATTGGAGACCTAACCTAACCTAACCTAACTCTCTCCTGTAGCAAGGAATGTGAGTGTTACAGTGAGCCTGTCTTCTGCAGATGTAGCAGTTCTTAAGTGAATATTGTGCTTTGTGATATGAGGATACACTTCACTGAGCACATACAAAAATGAATGCTCATCCATTCTTAAGTAATTGATGTACGACTTGACGTCCTCCACTATAAGCTCACGTAACAAGTATTGTTGAATGCTTTTATCGTGTCGTCGTAAAACCCACGGTTTCACCCAGGTATGTTTCCTTTTTTCCCCCGCTTCTCTTCCACATGTGCACACAGTGCGATTGTGGTACATGCAACTGCTGCGGTTAATAACAAGTTGTTGTTGTCAGCCATCTTGAGCTCTGACGAAAAATATGATGACAGTGTAATACAGTGTAATACCCCTTGTAGCGCAACGTCAAAGACCTTTGTCAAATATATTAGACGGAATATTTGATCACATCTTTGATCAAATCTTTGACAAAGAAATTTGACAGTGTAATACCGGCCTAAAGTGTATAGGCAGGTTGCTAACTTATTGATGGGCAGAATATCTTATAATAAATCAATACTTAAATATACAGCTAGAAGATCGGTAGAATATTTGCAATGGGTGGATGATATTTTTATAGACCAGTACGTCGATATTTCTTTTAGTCGATATGTCGAGATATCGATGACGTTTCCGATAGGTCGACAGCACTTGACGATATTGTTATGAACATCGATGTATTAGGTTCCCGACATTTTTAAAAATATCAGCAGTCCTAGAAGCAAACTCTCAAGCTGCGAGCCCCGGCAGGAACTGCAAACAAGTACGAGCAATGAAGCGGTGTCCGGTCTCCGCCAGCTTGTCCCCGCCTGGTGATCCATTTTTCGCAGAGCGGCCTTGCGTAACGACCGAGTATCGATTTCTTGCGCCTGCGACGTTAACGCCGCTTACCCCGAGCAGCCAGGCCGCCCGACACACTATACTATACTGCGCCGCGGCGCGCTACGCTTAAAAACGCTTGCGACACGAGGCGGGGTACACCCGCCGCACGCCACCTGTCAAACGCAGGCGCTGCCGCGCTCGTATCACGGATACTGAGCACCTGTAACACGCCGGCGCTGTTTTATGCATCCGCGCACTTTCACTGCCGACCTAGATGCACCGCAAAGCTGCCTGCTAGTATCACTACCCTACGTACAGACTAGCTTTATAGTGGCAATGTTCCTGTTCTTCCATCGCGAGAAAGACACACTTGTCATAGGAGTGGACCGTTCTCCACGTTCAGGCTTACCTCTTCCCCCTGTGTTGATTTTAATAGGTATGTTGTGTTACGTTCTGCGCGTCAAGTAGTGTGCTTTAATTGTGTATACATGTGCAGTTCAAAAAATGGTTCAAATGGCTCTGAGCACTATGGGACTTAACATCTGAGGTCATCAGTCCCCTAGAACTTAGAACTACTTAAACCTAACTAACCTAAGGACATCACACACATCCATGCCCAAGGCAGGATCCGAACCAGCGACCGTAGCGGTCGCGCGGTTCCTGACTGGAGCGCCTAGAACCGCTCGGCCACAGCGGCCGGCCCATGTGCAGTTCATTAAACTGTATGATATGTACGCACATCTACGTTTAGTTACACATCAAATGACGCCACACACACTAAAGTGACAACAGAACTTATCACGGCCAAATTACACAGTCTTTTTCTTTATGGAAGTGTTATTTGAAGGTTTAATGGTTCAAATGGTTCAAATGGCTCTCAGCACTATGCGACTTAACTTCTGAGGTCATCAGTCGCCTAGAACTTAGAACTAATTAAACCTAACTAACCTAAGGACATCACACAAATCTATGCCCGAGGCAGGATTCGAACCTGCGACCGTAGCGGTCTCTCGGCTCCAGACTGTAGCGCCTAGAACCGCACGGCCACTCCGGCCGGCCATGGTTTAATGCCCGCAATATGAAACACGTAAAGAGCAGTGGAAGTACCCTACTAGCTCGTATGTTAATAAAACATCTCTGGTTCTTTTTATATTGCAATTTCATTGAAATCAATACTGCTTTAATATAATGTGTTTGCGTAGAGAAATATTATTGTGCGGCTTGTTTATCACTGTTGATTTCGGAGTAACTTAATTTCTGTGAATTTACGTAACTGAGATAAGAGATATCCGTTATGCAGCAACCACAAGAGTTTTAATGAAAAGTGCTATTAATCTTTGCTGATAAGTTAAAATGACACTGAAGTTTAACAATATAATTAAGATACAAACTTTGCAAATTATTTCTGCAGCTCTGTGCCGCTTGATATTAGCAATATTCAAATAAGACTTTGCGACCGTGCATATGGGCGACAACAATCAGTCATACGCTCGCGCTGTATTGCGTGTTCTGATAATCTGGAAAAATAAGTTATTAGTTTCTTAACATGTAGGGATGTCACAGATAAATAAAGGTATTAAGAGAAAATGCACAAGTATATTTAACAAAAAATGCAACTAAGTGCACTTACAATGTCTCTCACTTTTGTCCTCATCCAAGATCAAGGCCAGAAGAGGGAATTACATAAAATAATTCGACTCTTTCACAGCTATTAATATTTTTAACACGGAAAGCCGCGCGGGATTAGCCGAGCGGTCTGCCGGCACGGTAGCTCAGCGTGTTCGGTCAGAGGGTTTAGCTATCCTCTGTAACAAAAAAAACTGAGTGAACGGATCAACGAACAACCTGAACGGGTGTCATGAGACGCCCGCCCCGATCATGTACCACGAACCAAATAGAACAAAATGAGATCAACAAAGAATATAAAAAAAATTCAATATGAATAAATATCAGCTTGCCACTCCTGGAAATGGAAAAAAGAACACATTAACACCGGTGTGTCAGACCCACGATACTTGCTCCGGACACTGCGAGAGGGCTGTACAAGCAATGATCACACGCACGGCACAGCGGACACACCAGGAACCGCGGTGTTGGCCGTCGAATGGCGCTATCTGCGCAGCATTTGTGCACCGCCGGCGTCAGTGTCAGCCAGTTTGCCGTGGCGTACGGAGCTCCATCGCAGTCTTTAACACTGGTAGCATGCCGCGACAGCGTGGACGTGAACCGTATGTGCAGTTGACGGACTTTGAGCGAGGGCGTATAGTGGGCATGCGGGAGGCCGGGTGGACGTACCGCCGAATTGCTCAACACGTGGGGCGTGAGGTCTCCACAGTACATCGATGTTGTCGCCAGTGGTCGGCGGAAGGTGCACGTGCCCGTCGACCTGGGACCGGACCGCAGCGACGCACGGATGCACGCCAAGACCGTAGGATCCTACGCAGTGCCGTAGGGGACCGCACCGCCACTTCCCAGCAAATTAGGGACACTGTTGCTCCTGGGGTATCGGCGAGGACCATTCGCAACCGTCTCCATGAAGCTGGGCTACGGTCCCGCACACCGTTAGGCCGTCTTCCGCTCACGCCCCAACATCGTGCAGCCCGCCTCCAGTGGTGTCGCGACAGGCGTGAATGGAGGGACGAATGGAGACGTGTCGTCTTCAGCGATGAGAGTCGCTTCTGCCTTGGTGCCAATGATGGTCGTATGCGTGTTTGGCGCCGTGCAGGTGAGCGCCACAATCAGGACTGCATACGACCGAGGCACACAGGGCCAACACCCGGCATCATGGTGTGGGGAGCGATCTCCTACACTGGCCGTACATCACTGGTGATCGTCGAGGGGACACTGAATAGTGCACGGTACATCCAAACCGTCATCGAACCCTTCGTTCTACCATTCCTAGACCGGCAAGGGAACTTGCTGTTCCAACAGGACAATGCACGTCCGCATGTATCCCGTGCCACCCAACGTGCTCTAGAAGGTGTAAGTCAACTACCCTGGCCAGCAAGATCTCCGGATCTGTCCCCCATTGAGCATGTTTGGGACTGGATGAAGCGTCGTCTCACGCGGTCTGCACGTCCAGCACGAACGCTGGTCCAACTGAGGCGCCAGGTGGAAATGGCATGGCAAGCCGTTCCACAGGACTACATCCAGCATCTCTACGATCGTCTCCATGGGAGAATAGCAGCCTGCATTGCTGCGAAAGGTGGATATACACTGTACTAGTGCCGACATTGTGCATGCTCTGTTGCCTGTGTCTATGTGCCTGTGGTACTGTCAGTGTGATCATGTGATGTATCTGACCCCAGGAATGTGTCAATAAAGTTTCCCCTTCCTGGGACAATGAATTCACGGTGTTCTTATTTCAATTTCCAGGAGTGTAATTCGAGTCTTTCACAGCTATTAATATTTTTAACACGGAAAGCCGCGGGGGATTAGCCGAGCGGTCTGCCGGCGGGGTAGCTCAGCGTGTTCGGTCAGAGGGTTTAGCTATCCTCTGTAACAAAAAAAACTGAGTGAACGGATCAACGAACAACCTGAACGGGTGTCATGAGACGCCCGCCCCGATCATGTACCACGAACCAAATAGAACAAAATTAGATCAACAACAAATTAAAAAAAAATCCATATGAATAAATATCAGCTTGCCTATTTCTCACATGATTCACTGCGAACTAGGGATGAAGTGCAACAGGCAGAGTCCACATTTCTACATTTCTGGAAAATATTTGACACAGTGCCCCGTTTCAGGCTGTTAACGAAGCTACGAGCATACGGAATAATTTCACAGATATGTGAGTGGCTCGAAGGTTTTTTTAAGTAAGAGAACGATTATGTCCTCGACGGCGAGAGTTCATCGGAGACAAGTCTATCGTCAGGAGTGCCCCAGAGAAGTGTCATAGGACCGCTGTTGTCCTCTGTATACATAAATGATTTGGCGGACAGCGTGATCAGCAATCTGCAGTTGTTTGCTGATGATGCCGTGGTCTACGGTAAGGTGTCGAAGTTTAATGACTGTAAGAAGATAGAAGACGACTTAGACAAAATTTCCAATTGGTGTGATGAATGGCAGCTAGTCCTAAATGGGGAAAAATGTAAGTTAATGCGGATTAATAGGAAGAAAAAACTGTGAATGTTCGGACACATTATTACTGGTGTCCTGTTTGACAGAGTCAGTTCGTTTGAATATCTGGATATACGCTGCAAAGCGATATGAGATGGAACGAGCATACGAGAAATTCGGTACGGAAAGCAAATGGTTGGCTTTGGTTTATTGGCAGAATTTTAGGAAAGAGTAGTTCACCTGTAAGGGAGACCGCATGTAGGATGCTGGTGCGACCCTTTCTTGGGTACTGCTCGAGTGTTTGGGATCTGTACCGGGTCGGATTCAAGGAAGGCATTGAAGCAATTCAGAGGAGGGCTGCTAGTCTTGTTACTGCTAGGTTTGAACAACACGTAAGTGTTGCGGAGATGTTTCGGTAACTCAGATAGGAATCCCTGGAGAGGAGGCGTCGTTCTTTTCGAGAAACACTGTTGAGAAAATTTAGAGAACCAGCATTTTGAATCTGACTGCCGAATGATTCTACTTCTACCAACATATGATGCGCATAAGGACCCCGAAGATAAGGTACGAGAAATTAGAGCTCATACGGAGGCATATAGGCAGTCGTTTTTACATCGCTCTATTTGCAAGTGGAACGGGAAAGGAAATAACTAGTACAGGGTACCCTCCGCCACGCACCGTACGATGGTTTGTGGAGTATCTTTGGAGATGTAGGTGTGAGAGGTGGCATGAGCCCCCTCTCATATTTCTATTTTACGATTTTCCTCTCTAATTGCATGCAGTGAAAAGTCGCTATTCATTCACACGCGGACTTCCCACGCAGCGTCTCTCGTCACCCGGGTGGTCCGGTGACAGGCGGGCTCTGCTGATCTGGAAAGCGTTAAGCCGACGGGTGTGAGGAAGTCAAGTGAATGCTTTGCAGACGCCGACATTGTCAAAAGACACGCCCGGAGGGGTCTGAAGTAGCGGCTGGGCTAGAGGTTCCGTTACTTCGCAGAAACTTAGCGAAAACACTTTCTGGTGGGCTACCAGCGAGGCGTGGGAATGACTTGTGTACCCAGGCAGTTGTGGCGGGAAAATTCCCGCGCTTTCTGCAAAATAGTAACTGTGATTGGCTTGCTCAGGGCATAGCTCCGTGACGTAGCAAAATCAGAGCAGAAATTGGCGCCAAGAATCTCCATTGGTGGAATGGTAGTGCTCCGGCAATAGAGTGGAATTTTCCGCCGGTTTTCGAGTTGCTGATTGTAACGTTTAACCACGGCCACTGTCGTGGGGGCGGGAATGTTGTGTGTTCGGCCTGTACGGGTGCTCTAGGTAGTCGGCTCTCGCCTTTCGGTCGAGGACGTCGAAGCAACTAGCCATCGCCTCCGGTACGCCAGATCGTGTTCTGGCAGTTAAGAAGATAGTTTGGTAATGTATGTCCGCAGCACCGGCAGATAGGGATTTTCCTAGGTGATAATCAGAGCTCAGCAGAGCGCGCCTGTTCGTCTTTTTCTAACTTTGTTCTGTCTTGAGTAGCAGCAATTAAAGTTGGGTTAGCTGTGTGTCTCTCTTAAGATTTGAGCGGCAAGGAATTGGCTCCACATACCACTTCGTCTTAAACCTCACAATCTAGTTTAGGGACAACTTCACCTTCATAGCGTTTGTTTGAGTATCCAATTTGAGCCAATTTGATGTATTATAAATGTTTCATGTGTTTTTGTTTATTATTTTGTGTTTAGTCTTAATAAATCATATTGTTATTTTGGACAGAACTTTCATTCTGTTAATCGGTACAGCAACCCATCATTTCTCACTACGTTAATGAAACCTTCCTTTATTTAACTTATTTATCAAATTAAATTATTGCAGGTGCCATACTCTTTTCTACTCCACTTGCAGGGTTGATTACAGTCAGTTCACGTATATTTTTTAATCCATGTGCAACAGCAAAAGTCGGAGTTAGAATAGGGGGGGGGGGGGGCTTAGAGCATCATTTACATATGGAGATTCTAGAAGAATTTAGTGTTAAATACACTGCTTGCCCCGGCACCTCGCAGGTGTGGAATACAAAATCTGTTTGTCGAGGTATGACAGGTAGTTAAGGTCTGAGCAATTTTCTTTCTTGTACGCTAGAGACCCAATCATTTGGGAGCCTTTGTCTCCCCGATCTCTCGCACGATGTTGTGAACAGCCTGGATTGCCACCTGGTGTGCTCTGTTGGATCTGAGTTCGTAAATACTCATCTGGATCTCCTCTTTAGCTGATGGGAGGCTGTCCCGGTTAATCCTAGTTCCGAAGAGCAGTTTTATTATTATTGTTTTTTTTTTTTTTTTTGGTTATTTGTGGCACGAAGAAAACGACTCCGAGAAGCGGTGACGTCTGCTCCGGTGACCTTGTGGAGTGTTTTATTAACGCGCGCGAGGCTGTGGCTGCCGGTGGAGATGGTGGCTCCTGCAGATTGATGCTGCGAACCGGCCGGCACGAGGTCACCGCCTCGGGCTATCCCGGAGCCTGACCCAGCCTCATGGCCCCCCTCCCCCCCCCCCCTCCCCGCCCGGTAATAAACGTTTTCCTTCCTCCTTTTTTGCAGGTCGGCAGAGCAGAGCTGCTGAAGCGCGCCCGGCAGGCGTCCGTTTAATTGGCGGCTTGCGCCATGCTCCGTGCCTCATCCTGCCATTAGCCAACAGGCAGAGTTACCTGCAGGCCGCAGCCCCCGAGGACAGAAATGGCGCACGAGGACAGAGGGGCGGATAGGACAGGACAGAGCAGGACACGGGCCATTACTGCCAACCTTAGACCGCCGTCTGTGGTACACCCAGGGTTGCACTTTCTATGGGCAGCCAAACTCTGTAATAGTTCCCTACATGTCACTTCCCTCCCCTTCCCTTCGCGGAGACAAGTAGTTTCTTGCGTCCAGAGAAAGTCTCCTATCACCATGACTGTGAGCCAGCCGGGGTGGCCGAGCGGTTCTAGGCGCTACAGTCTGGAACCGCGAGACCGCTACGGTCGCTGGTTCCATACCTGCCTCGGGCATGGATGTGTGTGATGTCCTTAGGTTAGTTAGGTTTAAGTAGTTCTAAGGTCTAGGGTACTGATGACCTCAGAAGTTAAGTCCCATAGTGCTCAGAGCCATTTTTGAACCATGACGGTGTCAGCGTCGGACTTCCTATCTTATAGCAGGTGTTTCCGCCGAAACTTGCTGTATCAATAAGGGGTGAACATTAACAAAACCGACAAACTGCAGGAACGGATCCGTGACTGGAAATGGAGGAAATAAGGACCTACGAACGTACGTTCGAATATGAACGGTGTACGTGCGATGACAACAAACCGTCCCAGAACACAGTACAGAGCTGCGTCGCATCCACGTCACAACAGATATACAAAGTGGCCGCCTTGGAATGTAATGCAGACGTTCATATCTAGTATCATGGATTGTCACACTCTTTCGCACGTTCCGGTCTCTCTCCGAATAGCGTCACAGGCATCGTGGACACGCTGTTGAAAGGTCTGCACGTCAGGAACCGGTTCAGCATACACATTGCTTTGCAGATCCCACCATTGGCAAACATCCAGGCGGTTTAAAACCGGTGGTGTATCAGTCGGTGACACGGGGTTCCGCATCATATCCAGCATCCTGGGAACATGTTGTTGACGTTTAACGCGGAAGTGAGGTGGTCTCCTGTCATGCAGAAACCACACAACCTGTCGGATTGCCAAAGGCACACACTGTCGGCAGCGGTGGCCGAGCGGTTCTAGGCGCTTCACTCCGGAACCGCGCGACTGCTACGGTCGCAGGTTCGAATCCTGCCTCGGGCATGGATGTGTGTGATGTTCTTAGGTTAGTTAGGTTTAAGTAGTTCTAAGTTCTAGGGGACTGATGACCTCAGATGTTAAGTCCCATAGTGCTCAGAGGCATTTGAACCTTTTTTTTTTTTTACCAAAGGCACATTCTCAAGCAGCCCAAGCCGGCCTCTGTGTCCGAGCGGTTGTAGGCGCTTCAGTCTGGAACCGCGCGACCGCTACGGTCGCAGGTTCGAATCCTGCCTCGGACATGGACTGGTGTGATGTCCTTAGGTTTAAGTAATTCTAAGTTCTAGGGAACTGATGACCTCAGAAGTTAAGTCTCATAGTGCTCAGAGCCATTTGAACCATTTTGAATCAAGCAGCCCCAGCAGAGTATTCAGCAAGAAGTCCAGGTACGGTACTCCGTCGAGGCATTGTGGAATAACAACTGGTCCCAGATTGTGGTCGCTGAGAATCCCTGCCCACGCACTGATACTGAACCGATGTTGATGAAACATCTCAACCATTCCCCGAGGAGTATCTGTAGCCAACAGACGACGGCTATGCAGACTGACGATGTCAGTTTTGGTAATGCTTTCTTCGTCGGTAAAGAGGTCTGAAGACAGAAATCCCATAATTATCATCGTCTCGTGCAAAAATCATTGACAACATTCTTCCCGTAGAGGTTTAAAACGGCTCTGAGCACTATGGGACTTAACATCTGAGGTCATCAGTCCCCTAGAACTTAGAACTACTTAAACCTAACTAGCCTAAGGACATCATACACTTCTATGCCCGAGGCAGGATTCGAACCTGCGACCGTAGCAGTCGCGCGGGTCCGGACTGAAGCGCCTAGAAACGCTCGGCCACCGCGGCCGGCTCCTCTAGAGGGAAATCCTCTGCTGGTAATGCTTGCGCTCGTTACAGGTATTAGGGTAGTAGCGCTTGTCATGCAGGATACACATAATCGTACTTTGGTTTCCAAAATTTTGTCGGTCTACTTGCCTGGGGCTTGTATTAGGGGTCGTCTCGATCTCCTGAAGAACCCGGTCTTCCAAACCTAGCGTACGCACAGTCCGCCGCCTCCCTGCACGTTCGTCTGTTTGAAAGAACCCATCATTACACCAACTGCCAATAAGTGCTTGAAATGTTGTGTGATGTGGTTGGTGTGTGTGAGGGCACTTGTTTTGCTACAGCCCTGCTGCCTCTCGACCATCTGCTTGCCGTACTACCTCGGCTTGGTCCCGACATGAATTCCGTACCATTCTGCTGCTTACAGAACACTGTGTCACTCACACAGCCTGCAGCACACAGGACACACGGCACGTGGCCAGAGGAACTGTCATTCGTCAGCGCCATCTACCGTAGCAACGATACATCTCCTGACACGTGTTCGTAGGACCTTTTTTCCTCCATTTACAGTCAGAAATCTGTCTATGGTCTCACCGCCAGACACCACACTTGCTAGGTGGTAGCTTTAAATCGGCCGCGGTCCATTAGTACATGTCGGACCCGCGTGTCGCCACTGTCAGTAATTGCAGACCGAGCGCCACCACACGGCAGGTCTAGAGAGACGTACTAGCACTCGCCCCAGTTGTACGACGACTTTGCTAGCGACTACACTGACGAAGCTTTTCTCTCATTTGCCGAGAGATAGTTAGAATAGCCTTCAGCTAAGTCCATGGCTACGACCTAGCAAGGCGCCATTAACCATATCTGAGAGTCTCACTTGTATTATTAAGAGCGATGTACCGCAAGGATGAATTAAAGTTAAGTAAACAGACGCTCCGTACTTTCCTTTATAGCATTCATTAAATATCCTGTTTCAGACCTCACGCCAGCCGGCGTGTGTGTACGCGTGCATTTCGGCTACTTCCGAGTGGCGTGGCTGTCTTGCAACGCCACAACACTGTCCCTGCGGTTTGTCGGTTTTGTTAATGTTCACCATATATACGAGGACGGGTGGGAGGGTTACAGAGACGAAATAGTAAAATTTCAACTTAATATGAATGTTTTCTTTAATAAGGATGAGGCAGCCTTTTCAATTTGGGAGCCATTAATCCACAGTAGCGGATTATTAGTGGAAATAGCCGCATCAAACACGGGAAACTGTTAGAGCAGAAAACGGATTTGAAAGAAAAAGACATTCACTTACTCCAGCCTGTTGCATGTTAAGAACGGGAAGGACGTCATGACGGCAGACCAATTACCTACCACGGTTGCGTAAGAAACAAAGAAAAACGTTCGAATTGGAATCGCACTAAGGGGAAGATTATACAGAAAGAGAACAACAATTGTTAATTAGCCCTCACAGTTCCAGGGATTTGTTGCAAGTGGTAGCATGGACTGCAGCGTCTGTTAACGCATCAACAGCACGCAGGTGCGTGATGTCCACTTCACTTCGGCGTCTCTCGATGCCATATTCTCGTAAAGGGAGGGGACTAATTAAGTCCGCAAGGGTGTTCCGAGGTAGTGGCAGAGCACGCTTTATCTAGTATGACGGGAGATTGCTGCGCCGATGTACACGTTGACATCTAACGAGAAACAAATCCGGCAAATGAGGTGAATCGACCGGCTGAACTTAGAGGGTGAGCCGAGCGCTTCACGTCCCCAGAACTTTTATAGCCTGGGCAGTGTGCTTCCATGGCTAAAAATGTGGTCCACGTTACCAAACATACGGCGAGACTGCACTGACCTAGCCCTGTTACGTCCTTACGTGGGGAGCCAGTACTTTATTAGCTCTAGGGCTGTTGTCTCCACGTGGTTCCAACGCGAAGACACGGAGGTAAACGTCTCTCACCGTGCCCGGGTGGATCACGAAGAAAATTTGAACGGAAAAAGCTTTTCCTAAAGGCAACCGCCAGATTGGGGTATGTAACGTAAAAAAAACTTTACGATAATCAAATAATTATTTTGGCATCACTGTCTGGCAATCCAACCCTTCCACAATACATTGGTAGTTTCAGAAGTTCGTTTATAATTGATTCACTGAGAGAAATTTGCGAGTTAAGTTTATGTACTTGAAAAATATAGGTGTAATCGACCCTTGATTGCAGTCATTCGATTTGAATATATTTTCAGTTTGAATATAATAGATTTTCTTGAGACCGAGCAACTTATGTCCACGAATCAGCACGGTTTGAGAAAGTATCGTTCGCGCGAAACTCAACTTGCCCTTTTAGTACGTGATTTTACCGCGAACTGTGGATGAAGGGCAACAGGCAGTTTTCGTATTTCTAGATTTGCGGATCCGACACGGTGCCCCATTGAAGGTTGTTAACGAAGGTACGATCATGTGCGATAAGTTGACAGATATGTGAGTGGGTCAAAGACTTCTGAAGTAATAGAACTCAGCAAGTTGTCCTCAGTAGCGAGTGTTCATCAGAGACTAGGGTATTGTCAGGAGTGCCCTAAGGAAATGTCATAGGACCGCTGTTGTTCTCTGTATACTTAAATGATTTGGCGGACAGGGTGGGCAGCAACCTGTTGTGGTTGTTTGCTGATGACGCTGGAGTGTACGGGAAGATGCCGAAGTTGAGTGACTGTTGGAGCACACAAGATGACTTACTCAAAATTTCTAGTTGGTATCATGGATGGTATCTAGCTGTAAATGTAGAAAAATGTAAATTAATGCGGGTTAGTAGGAAAGCAAACCCATAATGTTCGCATACAGCATTACTACTGTCCTGCTTGACAAAGTCCCGTTGTTTAACGATCTGGGCATAACGCTGCGAAGCGATATGAAATGGAACGAGCATTTGAAGATTGTGAATAGTCGCGGCCGAGTTGAAGTCGAGCTGACCTATGAACGCTACACTACAGCAGTGACTTAGATACTATATAGGCTCACTTATATTACCAATTGTATATACTGAAGAGCTTGTTTATGTTTGTCTGTCGCATCTTGCTCGCGACACTTCTATATCTCACAAAGCTAGATATTGTAATCATTTCCTTTTGTAATGAACATTAATACGATTTGCTTGAATTTTTGTCTAGCGATACGAGAAAACAGCTTTCAGAGGCACTATATATGAGACGAGTGGGCAGAACGCAACACTGCTAGATTTGTTGCGGTTAGGTTCGAACAACATGCAAGTGTCACGGAGATGGTTCGACAACGCAAACGAGGATCCGTGGAGGGAAGGCGACATTCTTTTCCAGGTACACTATTGACAAAATTTAGAGAACTGGCATTTGAAGCTGACTGCAGAACGAATCTATTGCCTTCAACAAACATGCCGCGTAACGACCACGAAAGTAAGATACAGGAAATTAGAGATCATACGGAGGCATATAGACAGTCGTTTTTCCCTCGTTCTGTTTGCGAGTGGAACACGAAAGGAAATGACAAGTAGTGATATAGAGTGCCCGACGTCATGCAACGTACGGTGGCTTGCGGAGTATATATATATACTTAGATGTAATTTCATCAGCTGTCATATTCTGTGAGCTGAATTAAATTGTCTGAATTCATAAAATGCTCTTATTTGTCTTTATTTTTGCAACTTATACGCACCAAACGTGCCGAATTTCAAAGCTACATGTCCGCCTCCGTGGCGTAGCGGTAGCGTTACGGCCTACCACGCAGGGGACCGGGGTTCGACTCCCGGCAGGGGACTGGGTGTTGTGTGCCCTTCATCATCATCGACTCGCAAGTCGCCGAAGTGGCGTCAAGTAAAAGGACTTGCAATACGGCGTCCGAACTCCCCCGAATGGGGCCCGGCCATCAATGCCATACGATCATTTCCATTTTTTTTCAGAGTTACATAACTTGAGACATCTATAACACTCACAAGCTGCGACGTTGTCGCGAATGGAACAGTGACCCGAAAATGTAGAATAAATTGCTTTTATTTCATTTCTATGGCAGCAAACTTGTAGGTCCTCAGACTACCGGTTTCGGTCATCAATGACCATCTTCAGATGTGTTTCATAAAAAACATGCCCTAATATAGAGAGCCAAAGTCCATCGTCAAGTACTAAACACTGACGCTGATTTTGTGTTTAGGATTTGACGATGTCACTTTGGCTGCAGTATAGTAGGACATCTTTTTTTATGAAATAGATCTGAAGATGCTCATTGCTGACCGAAACCGGTAGTTTGGGGACCTAGGAGTTTGTGATCACAGACGTGAAATAAAAGAAAATCAACTATAACACTGTCCATTCAATAGACTATGGGCCCGCATCTCGTGGTCGTGCGGTAGCGTTCTCGCTTCCCACGCCCGGGTTCCCGGGTTCGATTCCCGGCGGGGTCAGGGATTTTCTCTGCCTCGTGATGGCTGGGTGTTGTGTGCTGTCCTTAGGTTAGTTAGGTTTAAGTAGTTCTAAGTTCTAGGGGACTGATGACCATAGATGTTAAGTCCCATAGTGCAATAAAAGAAAATCAACTATAACACTGTCCATTCAATAGACTATGGGATCCAGCAAGCAAATCAAATAGCACACATTTGGAAGATGTATTCTGCAAGGCCACTTTACGTCCATATAGACATTAGCAATAGAATGCACCCGGAAGAGAAATTTGTCATCTACAGGAAACATCACGGCTAACACCGTTTAACACCGCTTATAGCCGTCTTAACGGTCAGACGGCGATGGAGAGGGGCCAAAAGTTTTCTGCCACATCCAACTGACACCGTTCACTGATGAGTAGATCCCGTAAAAATACCAAATTTTTAGATGTTGATTCACTGGCTGTTGCAAATACTCCCAGACATTTTCTCTGGAATTAAGGTCGGGTGACTTGCTAAGTCTGTTGAGGTACAACAAGGTGCCTGAATGTTCTTCAAACCGGGAAGGTATGCGTGCTGTTCTGTCAACTTGACTGTTGGTTTGGAAGTCGGGTGTGACCAGAGCATTTCGATCGCTTAGGGGTGGTGCAAAATCAAGCTCTCGAACTCGATTTGCAAATACCTCGGCGTTTCCCGACGGCAGAACGCCAACAGGCAGCTGAAATACCTCCACTCACAGGTAGATGGTCAGCCAGTAAATTTAGCAACGACCGTTGGATTACAGAGAACCAACATTTCCGAAAAATGGGCGCCATTATGTGGAGACACTTGCTGACGGCATAGCAGGTTCTTGATAACAGGGTAAGCCAATCCTTCCTGTGTGGATCAGATCGACAACGGACATGACAGCTGAGAAAAAAAGACTCTTGGCTTGGATCAGTGAACGTCTGAGGAAACAGCCTGGAGAGTTAAGCACCCATAGAACACCGGGAGAAGAGAATTGCCGTTAACAACATTTTACAGGTCACTCTCGACTCCGTTGGACAAAATACAATTCATCGCCTCATCCTGATAGCTACACCAATTGGACAGGGATTTTGGAAATGTTGTGGATACTAGTGACTTGGCATTTTTTACTTGGTATAGTCGGTTTCTTCTGTTTGACTGTTTAATTGTGCCACCAGAGATCTCCGAGGATGTGGACTTGTATTGCGATCGTGTTTGTTCCTGTCAATAAATTTTGTTGCGACTTTAGAAAACAAGCAACGTCTTGTTTTACGAATCTAGCGTCGTCCTTGAAGTCCTCATAAGTTACGCAACACTTCGAAGTCAAAACCGTTTATCTTCGCGACTTTGTTATTACGATCCGCAGACGTTTTGAGCACTGGGATCTTAATTGCGCTTGATAACAGAGTAGTACTTAATCGGACGGCGCCTCCTATCTACAATACAATCAGGAGACTGTCTGAGGAGAACAGAATAAAACAAAAAAGAGGGCTTCTGACGTCGACGGGAGACCCAGTTGTCAGCGTTCGCGAAGGTGAGCGCCGTCGCTGGCTCCGTAATCACACAGTGGCCCACTAGTCGCTGTGTCAGCTCCATCACGCCTACCGACGCTAAATTAAAGGCGGCCGCCGGCTCTCGAGAGCGCACAAACAATTCCATTTCCTCTACAGGCGCAAAGGAAAAAAAAAAAAAAAAAAAGCTCACGAGAAAGGCGCCGCTTGGCGAAGCAACTGGCTGCAGCTCCGGGGCGTTCCCCGCCTCCGCGTCCACCACAGCCGGTGACGTCACAGCCGTAGCCGCGGGCGTCCCCTGTACGTGTCAGAGGGATGTGCCACTTCCTGCTGCAGCACGGTCGGATAGAAGCTGGAGGAACACTGGAACCCTTACTGGAACTTCTTCCGCATGTGCTGATCGAGTTTGTAACACCCTACCCGTCACTTATCTGGTTTTGGCGTGTGTTCACCCCAGCTAATTGACTAACAGATCAACAGAAAGTGTAAAACTGCCGCAATATCGGATAACGCAAAGAAAGTAACGAGGCCGTGTGACTCCTGGCTGAACTGCGGTGGCAGTGTTGACATTAATTGATTCCGAATTGATCCCTTTTAATTAAAAAGGGGTGCACATTGATGCTATTTTCAGCTATTGAACACCAGATGCAAATGTTGAATATAAAATTAATTGAGAAAGTGACTTGGGATTTCAACTACTTGATTGAAAACAGATGCAGTCGATTAGTACAAATTTATTTTAACTCACGACCTTCAATCATCACATTACATGACTCTCCTAACAGGCAGTGGGAATAAATTTCGTAAGTTGGAGTAAAGCGCGATAAATCAAAATAATTCCTATCGACTTACCCAGGCGTAATGCGAAGTGCGAGAAGAATTCTACAATACACAGCCCATGAAACCCTCGTGGAAACTTTGCCGACGTGATCCAACAAATTAATTAGTGGCCTAACTCAAGCCGGATCGGGCGCAATATCATCGAATTCAGCGTGGCGGAGCGGCGTCGTTGTGCAGACGTCGGCCGGCCTAGTGGTGCTGCAAGGCTGCACTCGTCTATTCACTCCTAGCTCTCTTACTCAGTACATAGCTGAACGAAAACTTTCTATCTCCAAGCATAATCGTTCCGTTTGCTAAGTCCTAAACTGCAGAGATGCTCACTCTCTCTTATGCAAGCTGAGTAAAGAACGCCACGTCCGCACTCTAGGCAAGCTGGGAACGGAAGACCTCTACGAAGACTTCTGCCAGTCCGCTCTTCTCCTCAGTTTCCCCTCCAGCAAAATCACTTGCGCCAATTGCAGCGCAAGTCGCGTTAGTTGGGAGTCGCTTCCCAGCGCCGGCCAATGCCTCCTCTGGGAAGTGAACAAATTCCCACAAAATTTCAACTTCTGCTATTTAGTTCCTCAACAGGCCATCCATCAAGGTTAGCATCTGCATAAAACACCAATTTTTCCGAAATTCTGACTCCCAGGACAGTACTTCAAATTCCTTGGTACCACGTTCCCATTGGAGGCCGGCGTATTTCATTCTGTCGCTCTTCACCTGATTTACTTCAGACTGCGGACCGTGAATTCAGTGTGAAGTTGCTATAGTCACGAACACGCATATTTTGGCCTCTGCTGACCGGTCCATAGCTTTGCGCGGCTTTCTCGCATGTTTCACTGAAAACGGGACGACGGACATTTATCAACAGGCGTACAAGTTCTCCGTCTGCTTCCCAGTACACCCCCTCACTGTCACTCATCTTAAGGCAGCTGGAGACCGCGCCCCATTACCGCTTTCTCAGAGTATGAGCCGCCCTAAGCTGCCTATTGTCGCTTCCCTTCGCCGCTCCACAGCCACGCACTGCCACCTGGCCGCGGTCAACTCTGAATACTTCCCTGGGATAAACTAGCCTCCAGTAAATCGACGCTTTTCCACAAAGTTTTCATGTCGCGTGAATTACTTTAAAACCATCGCCCAACATTAATTATTCCAATACGTCCATACTATACCCTCTACAAGATGCATTGTGCCTTGTCAGTCATTTTTGTTCAGCCCTACTGTTCGCTCAACATGAGTTCGGTGATCTTTAATGACTTCATGTAAGGGCATAATTCTTGCCATCTTACAAGTTCAAGTCTGCAAACGTCTGGTCTTTTCCTTTCGTTCTATTTAGTGACTTGTGCGTATTGTATATTTGAGTGTCCCTCGTTATGGTCCCTTTAAGGACTTCATTCATCGTGTGCTCACTGTCTTGTCAACAGATTCGTCCCATCTTGTGTTGTCAGTAGCGTAGTTTTCGTGTCCAAGTTGAAATGTGCCTCACAGAATGCTTTACATCTTTTGGGGAATGTAACTGTATGATTTATTCAAGAGAAAGACCCTCAGAAATTGAGTAGATCAGTAACGCGTTGGTCCAACCGTGGCCCTTGTACAAGGAGTTTGGAGTGCCCTGATGACAACCATAGGAGTCTTGCTGTGAACAGAAATGGCACCCCTGACTGACAGACGATACGGCGGGCGACAGTCAGCTTTGTATCCTGCAGCTGTCCGGGGAGTCTTCAGACACGTCTTCGGCCCTGAATCCCACTGACTGGAGTAGAATTGTCTTTAGTGGTGAGTTCCAGCTCGAACTGAGCCTCGATGACCAGAGATGTGTCTGGAGACGCCCCAGACAGCGGTGGAGTATCAACCTGACTGGCGCTTGCCGTACGGCCCAACAGCCAGGACTGATGGTTTGGGGTGTCATTTCGTTTCATAGCAGTACCCATTTGTTGCCAACCGCAGCGCCCTTACAGCACTGCGGTACGTCGACCATATTTTATGTCCTATTTTATTGCCCTTCACGGCAAGCCAGACTGGGTTTATACACTCCTGGAAATTGAAATAAGAACACCGTGAATTCATTGTCCCAGGAAGGGGAAACTTTATTGACACATTCCTGGGGTCAGATACATCACATGATCACACTGACAGAACCACAGGCACATAGGCAACAGAGCATGCACAATGTCGGCACTAGTACAGTGTATATCCACCTTTCGCAGCAATGCAGGCTGCTATTCTCCCATGGAGACGATCGTAGAGATGCTGGATGTAGTCCTGTGGAACGGCTTGCTATGCCATTTCCACCTGGCGCCTCAGTTGGACCAGCGTTCGTGCTGGACGTGCAGACCGCGTGAGACGACGCTTCATCCAGTCCCAAACATGCTCAATGGGGGACAGATCCGGAGATCTTGCTGGCCAGGGTAGTTGACTTACACCTTCTAGAGCACGTTGGGTGGCACGGGATACATGCGGACGTGCATTGTCCTGTTGGAACAGCAAGTTCCCTTGCCGGTCTAGGAATGGTAGAACGATGGGTTGGTGCACTATTCAGTGTCCCCTCGACGATCACCAGTGGTGTACGGCCAGTGTAGGAGATCGCTCCCCACACCATGATGCCGGGTGTTGGCCCTGTGTGCCTCGGTCGTATGCAGTCCTGATTGTGGCGCTCACCTGCACGGCGCCAAACACGCATACGACCATCATTGGCACCAAGGCAGAAGCGACTCTCATCGCTGAAGACGACATGTCTCCATTCGTCCCTCCATTCACGCCTGTCGCGACACCACTGGAGGCGGGCTGCACGATGTTGGGGCGTGAGCGGAAGACGGCCTAACGGTGTGCGGGACCGTAGCCCAGCTTCATGGAGACGGTTGCGAATGGTCCTCGCCGATACCCCAGGAGCAACAGTGTCCCTAATTTGCCGGGAAGTGGCGGTGCGGTCCCCTACGGCACTGCGTAGGATCCTACGGTCTTGGCGTGCATCCGTGCGTCGCTGCGGTCCGGTCCCAGGTCGACGGGCACGTGCACCTTCCGCCGACCACTGGCGACAACATCGATGTACTGTGGAGACCTCACGCCCCACGTGTTGAGCAATTCGGCGGTACGTCCACCCGGCCTCCCGCATGCCCACTATACGCCCTCGCTCAAAGTCCGTCAGCTGCACATACGGTTCACGTCCACGCTGTCGCGGCATGCTACCAGTGTTAAAGACTGCGATGGAGCTCCGTATGCCACGGCAAACTGGCTGACACTGACGGCGGCGGTGCACAAATGCTGCGCAGCTAGCGCCATTCGACGGCCAACACCGCGGTTCCTGGTGTGTCCGCTGTGCCGTGCGTGTGATCATTGCTTGTACAGCCCTCCCGCAGTGTCCGGAGCAAGTATGGTGGGTCTGACACACCGGTGTCAATGTGTTCTTTTTTCCATTTCCAGGAGTGTATTTCAGCAAGATAATGACCGCCCGCACACGGCTATGGTTTCTACTACTTATCTTCGCGCTTACCGAACCTTACATTGTTCAGCAAGGATGAAAGATCTCTCCTCAAATAACGACGTTTGCAGCATTGTGGGCAGGGACCTACGATCGTTTCGGGATTTTGACGTCGTAGCGCAGCAATTGGACAGAATTTGGCACGATACCCCTCAGGGGGGCATACAACTGCTCTGTCAGTCAATAAGAATCGGAATGTATACGAGCCAGAGGTGGACCAACGCGTTACTGACTTACTCAATTTGTGCAGCTCTCTCTTTTGAATAAATTGTGCAGTTATGGTGAAATTGTAATCATTTGTATTGTAACCTGTTGTAACTGCGACCGGAACGGTCACGGGGTGGCCGAAAAAGCGCGGCGGGACCAAACGGAGAGCGGCTCGCGAACAAACAAACGAACGGAAAGAACGGACATGAAACAACGACGGACGATGGACGACGGAGAGAGACGACGACAACACGCAAGAAGCAACGGAGTGACAGAGACAACCAAACGAATCCAAGACGTGTCTATGGCGTTCAGCCTGACCGGGTTGCCTCCAAACACGTCTCCGACGATTGTCTGGTTCAAGGCATATGCGACACTCCTCTGTGAAGAGAACGTGATGTCAGTCCTGAGCGGTCAATTCGGCATGTTGTTAGGCCCATCTGTACCGCGCTGCATGATGTCGTGGTGGCAAAGATGGACCTCGCCATGGACGTCGGGAGTGAAGTTGCGCATCATGCAGCCAATTGCGCACAGTTTGAGTCGTAACACAACGTCCTATGCGAGCACGAAAAACATTATTCAACATGGTGGCGTTGTTGTCAGGGTTCCTCCGAGCCCTAATCCGTAGGTAGTGGTCGTCCACTGCAGTAGTAGCCCTTGGGCGGCCTGATCGTGGCATGTCATCGACAGTTCCTGTCTCTCTGTATCTCCTCCATGTCCGAACCACATCGCTTTGGTTCAATCCGAGACGCCTGGACACTTCCCTTGTTGGGACCCCTTCCTGGCACAAAGTAACAATGCGGACGCGATCGAACCGCGGTGAACTACAGACAACACGAGCCGTGTAGCTCCTTCCAGGTGGAATGACTCGAACTGATCAGTTGTCGGACCCCTCCGTCTAATAGGCGCTGCTCATGTGTGCCTGTTTACATCTTTGGGCGGGTTTAGTGACATCTCTGAACAGTCAAAGGGACTGTGTCTGTGATACATTGTTCACAGTCAACCTCTATCTTCAGGAGATCTGGGAACTGGAGTGACGCAAATTTTTTTTTGATGTGTGCATATGCAGTACATACGTATATAGACAACTACTTGGGAAGTGAGCATGATGACTGCATGCTAAGAGAAGGCCAGCTCTAACCGGTAGCTATTACGCAAAAAAAAAGCGATTTTAGACGAAAGAAAATAATTTTTTCTTTACGAATTTCTCATAAATTTCTAGAAATGTACCCATTCTCTGCGATATAATAAGCTTTATTGTGGCAGATATAATGCTTAGTTCTTATAGCATGATTCATCTTGAAAGTGACCAACTTATTTATGTCAAAAATAACAGTTTCACAGTCTTGCTACCGCTCCGGATCAGTTTCTACGAACATCGATAGTGGTATGCGTGTAAGAAGGGGGTGAAGTACAGTGCAAAGGTTAGTGTACAACTTGACGCACCAGCTAACAGAGACATTTTGCCGCGTCTGTCTGTAGCGTGAGCTTCGGGATTTTTCATGTTAGCTTTGGTAAGCTGAACATACTTAGCAACTTCTGTTTTGTGTATGGGTGCCACAGAACACAAAGTTAGCGGAGGTTACTTATGGCTTTCCGAGCACATATTCTATGGAGAATGACAAACAGAAATTGTGTATCAACGTGACGGTTATCCCAGCGTTGTCGGTTACCAGGGTAGACAATGGCTGAAATGTGTGACGTGGGACGGTGAGAGAGAGCACACTGACGGCGTCGCAAAATGTTCTCTGTCGTCTCTCTCTGCGCGGAACGCATCACGCATCACGCTGCCAACTCCGTATTTGTACACCGCTATAGCTGTATTTCCGCTACTGGGAAGTTCCTTGGCAGGTGGTACGTTATATCGCCAGAAATATGAGTGCTTACCATCTATATATACAATTTACTCGGTACGCTCGCACAAAGTGTGTTGAGATAGAAAGGGGGATTCAAAAGTTGGTGCACAAATTGGAGGATCTGGCAGAGCAGTCGAAATACACCAGCTTTGGAACAGAAAGTTATGGCCTTGAAAATAATCTTGAGCCTGTGAAAGCTTCGGAATGTCAGGAACAACAAGCACACATGATCAACTCGCTTCCCCAATTTGAAGACGCGCGCACGCGCGTGGGTGTATGTACGCACATTAAAAGACTTGTGTACAAGCCGTAAGTTCCCGACAAAGAAATCCTTCACGCCGTGATACTTGTGTGATTCGTGTGATACCTGGCGTCCTTGGAAAGGTGCTCCAGGATTTTCTACGCAGATGATTTCTCTTTACTGAGTGTGGTGGTCGCCATTTTAAATAGCTCTAGTGTACAACACTGTTGAGTAAACAGTCCATTACCTTTGTGAACAAAAGATGCGTATGCACTCATTGTCCTTCTTGTTCCTGACAGTACGCTCTTTTCGCTGGCTCAGGATCGCTCCCAAGACGTTCGTATTCCAAAGTTGTTGTTTGTCAACTCCTCCGTCAGTAGCTTTTAATTTGTGCGCAACCTTTTGAATTATCCTGTAGACTGCACACGACTGACGGTAAGTCCGATTTGCTGTCTTGTTATAACGTATGAAATATAGTGCGAGTTTTTTTACACCGATGATTCCAAAATATCAAGAGGAACAAGATGTGGTATGTGCGTTTCACTATCCACAAATATGTGAATCTAAAATGTTTCAGTTGCCAAACCAGACTTAGTTTCCTTTCTTGCTGTAATTGTAAACATAATAGGAGCTTTAAAATATGAAAGATATCTTCAGGTCTAAAAGGTCCAAACTATCAGATTCAGTGTCAGTTTTGAAAGTTGTAAAGCATAAGAAGTGGAATTTCAAGAAAAGTTAACTTATCTCGGCAGTAATTTCGCATTGCATCCAATGTGAAATCCGAGGTCATGTGATTGTTTCACTGCCGAAGGACATTAAAGCGTACAAATAATGTCGACTTCTCTAATATGGTTAAAGCCGGAAAAGAAACTGTTAGAGGTGGGCCATTGGCTCAATGTTGGTCCACAGAAGGATTCTGCACTCCGATTGCAGCACTGTTGGTCCCTTCTGAATTCGTGTTCCATTTCTTAAGCGTTGCGGTAGCTCGGTCGATGCTGACGACACTATCAACAGCGGGATGTAACATTATACAGCCACGTCAAAGAGTAGCGTTGACTGTTGCTGTAAAGGATCCGTATAAAGAAGGGGAATGCATCTTTGGGTCAGTGGAGATGTTAACTAACAAGCAGGTCTAAACTGTTTGGCAGATTAAAAATGCGTGTCAGACCGGAACTTGAACGCAGGACATTGCGTTTGGCGTGCAACGACCTTACGTCTTGGAAGACTCCCCTGATCGTACTCCTTCAATTTTTTTTAATATTATAGTCCATTTGCTGATCTATCTTTTGAGTCAGTGCAAAGTGAAAATGAACGCGTCATTTTCCAGCAGTGGCGGACAGGAGTACAAATAAGGTAAGCCTTACTCCGAGCATCAGAATGAGCAGTTGGAATACTTTCTGGACTACGCTGTCGTTGTTTACCGCCGCAATTAAATGCAGTTCCAGTTTAAGCGTGATGCAATCTGCTAAATATAGCTACGGATTATTCTCTCAGCTGAGTACCGCGTACAGCCTTGTTAAGATAATCGCACGGGCGGTCACTTCACCGTCAGAAATTGGCAGCCCGCAAGGAAATACTCCCCAGGATAAGCAAATTAAATGGCGTAGCTCGTCACGGCTCGCTCACCAGTGAGTAACCAATAACAGAAACTAATCAGAGCGAAACGCCGATACTGCGAAATACGTTTGATAATTTCGGCCGACAAAGTGCATGCACGATGTTCCTACTCGTGGAATGTTGCTATAGGACATATATCAAGCAATACAGATATAGGAATCAAATGCAGGGAAGGGAGCATAATAACGATAGATGTGTTCATTTACAGGTATGCTGCTAAACGTAGCTTCTCAGTCACGTTGTGGGTACTCTCTCTCTCTCTCTCTTTCACACACACACACACACACACACACACACACACACATACACATACATACAAAATCAGCTCGCAAAATTTATTGTTTTGCCATTTTGCGATCTAAGCTGTAGACTGATATCACTTCCACGGCTGCAGGACAACTGGTTAGCACACTGTGTAAGTAGGCTGTTTAGGCTTTCTTTATGTAAGTTTGCTGTTTATGTTTTTTATTGGCAACGTTACATAGCACTCTGTATGAAAATCACTGGCTGTGCTGTGTGCAGTATGTGGCTAGTTTGCATTGTTGTCTGCCATTATTGTCATGAACTGCTAGCTGGATGCGAACAGCGCGTAGCGCTGGGCAGTTGGAGGTGAGCCGCCAGCAGTGGTGGACGTGGGGAGAGAGATGGCGGAGTTTTGATAATCTGTAAGACTGAATGTCAATTATGAATATTAAGGTAAATACATTGTTGTTCTCTATTAATATCTTTCATTTGCTAACTATCCCTATCAGTAGTTAGTACCTTCAGTGGTTTGAATCTTTTATTTAGCTGGCAGTAGTGGCGCTCGCTGTTTTGCAGTAGCTTGAGTAGCGAAGATTTTTGTGAGGTAAGTGATTTGTAAAAGGTATAGGTTAAAGTTAGTCAGGGCCATTGTTTTGTAGGGGTTATTGAAAGTCAGATTGCGTTGCGCTAAATAATATTGTGTGTCAGGTTAAGCACAGGCTTGTATAATTGTTCTAAGTGGACATTTCATATGTACAATTATTCAAAGGGGACGTTTCATATGGCGGAGTTTTGATAATCTGTAAGACTGAATGTCAATTATGAATATTAAGGTAAATACATTGTTGTTCTCTATTAATATCTTTCATTTGCTAACTATCCCTATCAGTAGTTAGTACCTTCAGTGGTTTGAATCTTTTATTTAGCTGGCAGTAGTGGCGCTCGCTGTTTTGCAGTAGCTTGAGTAGCGAAGATTTTTGTGAGGTAAGTGATTTGTAAAAGGTATAGGTTAAAGTTAGTCGGGCCATTGTTTTGTAGGGGTTATTGAAAGTCAGATTGCGTTGCGCTAAATAATATTGTGTGTCAGGTTAAGCACAGGCTTGTATAATTGTTCTAAGTGGACATTTCATATGTACAATTATTCAAAGGGGACGTTTCATATCACTGGCTGTGCTGTGTGCAGTATGTGGCTAGTTTGCATTGTTGTCTGCCATTATTGTCATGAACTGCTAGCTGGATGCGAACAGCGCGTAGCGCTGGGCAGTTGGAGGTGAGCCGCCAGCAGTGGTGGACGTGGGGAGAGAGATGGCGGAGTTTTGATAATCTGTAAGACTGAATGTCAATTATGAATATTAAGGTAAATACATTGTTGTTCTCTATTAATATCTTTCATTTGCTAACTATCCCTATCAGTAGTTAGTACCTTCAGTGGTTTGAATCTTTTATTTAGCTGGCAGTAGTGGCGCTCGCTGTTTTGCAGTAGCTTGAGTAGCGAAGATTTTTGTGAGGTAAGTGATTTGTAAAAGGTATAGGTTAAAGTTAGTCGGGCCATTGTTTTGTAGGGGTTATTGAAAGTCAGATTGCGTTGCGCTAAATAATATTGTGTGTCAGGTTAAGCACAGGGTTGTATAATTGTTCTAAGTGGACATTTCATATGTACAATTATTCAAAGGGGACGTTTCATATCACTGGCTGTGCTGTGTGCAGTATGTGGCTAGTTTGCATTGTTGTCTGCCATTATTGTCATGAACTGCTAGCTGGATGCGAACAGCGCGTAGCGCTGGGCAGTTGGAGGTGAGCCGCCAGCAGTGGTGGACGTGGGGAGAGAGATGGCGGAGTTTTGATAATCTGTAAGACTGAATGTCAATTATGAATATTAAGGTAAATACATTGTTGTTCTCTATTAATATCTTTCATTTGCTAACTATCCCTATCAGTAGTTAGTACCTTCAGTGGTTTGAATCTTTTATTTAGCTGGCAGTAGTGGCGCTCGCTGTTTTGCAGTAGCTTGAGTAGCGAAGATTTTTGTGAGGTAAGTGATTTGTAAAAGGTATAGGTTAAAGTTAGTCGGGCCATTGTTTTGTAGGGGTTATTGAAAGTCAGATTGCGTTGCGCTAAATAATATTGTGTGTCAGGTTAAGCACAGGGTTGTATAATTGTTCTAAGTGGACATTTCATATGTACAATTATTCAAAGGGGACGTTTCATATCACTGGCTGTGCTGTGTGCAGTATGTGGCTAGTTTGCATTGTTGTCTGCCATTATTGTCATGAACTGCTAGCTGGATGCGAACAGCGCGTAGCGCTGGGCAGTTGGAGGTGAGCCGCCAGCAGTGGTGGACGTGGGGAGAGAGATGGCGGAGTTTTGATAATCTGTAAGACTGAATGTCAATTATGAATATTAAGGTAAATACATTGTTGTTCTCTATTAATATCTTTCATTTGCTAACTATCCCTATCAGTAGTTAGTACCTTCAGTGGTTTGAATCTTTTATTTAGCTGGCAGTAGTGGCGCTCGCTGTTTTGCAGTAGCTTGAGTAGCGAAGATTTTTGTGAGGTAAGTGATTTGTAAAAGGTATAGGTTAAAGTTAGTCGGGCCATTGTTTTGTAGGGGTTATTGAAAGTCAGATTGCGTTGCGCTAAATAATATTGTGTGTCAGGTTAAGCACAGGCTTGTATAATTGTTCTAAGTGGACATTTCATATGTACAATTATTCAAAGGGGACGTTTCATATCACTGGCTGTGCTGTGTGCAGTATGTGGCTAGTTTGCATTGTTGTCTGCCATTATTGTCATGAACTGCTAGCTGGATGCGAACAGCGCGTAGCGCTGGGCAGTTGGAGGTGAGCCGCCAGCAGTGGTGGACGTGGGGAGAGAGATGGCGGAGTTTTGATAATCTGTAAGACTGAATGTCAATTATGAATATTAAGGTAAATACATTGTTGTTCTCTATTAATATCTTTCATTTGCTAACTATCCCTATCAGTAGTTAGTACCTTCAGTGGTTTGAATCTTTTATTTAGCTGGCAGTAGTGGCGCTCGCTGTTTTGCAGTAGCTTGAGTAGCGAAGATTTTTGTGAGGTAAGTGATTTGTAAAAGGTATAGGTTAAAGTTAGTCGGGCCATTGTTTTGTAGGGGTTATTGAAAGTCAGATTGCGTTGCGCTAAATAATATTGTGTGTCAGGTTAAGCACAGGCTTGTATAATTGTTCTAAGTGGACATTTCATATGTACAATTATTCAAAGGGGACGTTTCAACTGGACACGCATTTGGGAGGACGACGGTTCCAATCCGCGTCCGGCCATTCTGATTTTGGTTTTCCGCGATTTCCCTAAATCGCTTCGGACAAATGCCGGGATGGTTCCTTTGAAAGGGAGCGGCCGACTTCCTTCCTCATCCTTCCCTAATCCGATGGGACCGGGGATCGCACTGTTTGGTCCCCTCCACCCAATTCAACAATCAAACAAGAAGTCGTTTCTCGGGACAATAGTGTGGCAAGAAGGGTAGGTGCTGGTTCTTCCAGAAATACAACACCACGAGAAGACTGTAGAATTTTTACACTGGCTTTGAAACAGATTGATGAGAAAAGCTAAAATATGGGCAGCGATTGCATGCAGTGTATCTCCACGATCCGTCGAGAGCAAATTACTATAAGCGGGGCCGATATCTCGAGCTGCCATTCGTTTGCCGCTGACACTGCAACACACACAACAGAGACTTGCACGGTATAGAACCACGGTCAACTGGACGCTGAGTGGTTCAGCGACGAGTCTTGCTTGTATTTGTTGCAATCAGATCGACGCCAGCGTTTCCGTAGACAACCTGGCGAATGGCTGCAGGAATCAGCGATTACCGAGATCGCTCCTCCCCAACTTCTGGAATAAAGGCGTGGGGGAGCTATGGAACAGCACTGATGTGGTGGTAATTGTTGAAGGAAGGTCGAATGCCGACAAGTATATGGCAAGAATAATGACTCCTGTTGCCGGATGGCATATTGTTGCAAGATAATGTTAGACCCCAATCTGGAGTTGTGCTTTAAACCCATTGATGAATGTGATACACATACCAACTGCTCTGTCCAGTCCCGTGATGTGTCGCCTATAGAATATGTACGGGATGCAGTGGGAAGGTGTATGCATCCGTATCAACCATCAGCTAGTAATCTCCATGAACTGACCGCTTGTGTGCGTTATAACTCACTCTTAATACCTGGCATGCTGCCTGGAAATGTGATTGTGTTGATCTGCATAATAAATAGTGTCTTTTAGGAAGAGAAGTGAGGTGTGGTGAGAAGTTTAACACGACGGTCCTCCAGCAAATACTGTAGAAACCTCTGAAATATACACCGAAACCAGCTCGTCGTAAGAAGATAACTGTTACCTATTTCGTACTCTGCTGCTGATATTCATTCTGCAGAGCTGGTGATATCGGTAAATACTAACAGGAGTGGGTGTGGGGGGACGAAACATGGCAAACGTTAAGTGGGCTAGATGTCCGCCTCCGTAGTGTAGCGGTAGCGTTACCGCCTAGCACGCAGGGGGCCCGGGTTCGTTTCCCGGCAGGGGACTGGGCGTTGTGTGTCCATCATCATTGACTCGCAAGTCGCCAACGTGGCGTCACCTAAAAAGGACTTGAAATACGGCGGCCCAACTTCCACGAATGGGGCCTCCCGGCCAACAATGCCATACGATCATTTCCATTTAGTGAGCTAGAAATGAGCTGCCACGTGCTTCACGAGAAAGGGCTACACTGCGAGAACAGCTTAACAGAAATGACGTAGCTATCAGAATTTTCTGCGTTCCGCTCACTCACAGAAACTCTAGATAACCGACATAATTTCATGTTATTATTTATTCGTTGGGGCTGTTCACCATCATTACATGTGGCAGTAGGATCCGCTTTCTTCTCCACCCAAAGTCTCTTCCTTTTCTTTTTTTTTTTAGTTAATTTCTTTGCTGGCCTCTGTACAAGGGTCACCGCCTTTTTCCTTGACTGTTCAACTCGCTTTAGCCCATTTATCATTATCTTATCTTTTTGATGAAAAAATGGTTCAAATGGCTCTGAGCACTATGGGACTTAACATCTGAGGTCATCAGTCCCCTAGATCTTAGAACTACTTAAACCTAACTAATCTAAGGACATCACACACATCCATGCCCGAGATAGGATTCGAACCTGTGACCGTAGCGGTCGCGAGGTTTCGGACTGAAGCGCCTTTAACTACTCGGCCACTTTATGATGAAAAAATCTCTTTCCAAAAGGTCCTTGGGCTTCATTTCTAATATTTGGAGGTCTTCTTTGGCGTTACTAGACCAGGACATTTACAGTTTTCTTTTTTGTGTGGAGGAAGCCAGACTGTTCGAGTCACCCTGTTTCAGTCCATTCCTTTGAGGGGACCATTAAATCTCGCTGCTCTTCTGCTGATTGTTTCTGTGATTATTTATACTTTCCTGTAGTCTTCTTTGTTCAATTGTTGATGTTTTTTGTATTCGTATTCCCTCCTTCAGTTCTCTTTTTGGTCAAAAATGTGGATCGCCTATTGACAGGAAAAAATACGAGCGAAGCTCCAGTTGTTCAGTTGAATTTTTTTGTTCAGTCTCGTAAGCAGAACAAGTCGTCAGGACCAGCACATCACTGCGTTGTGCCAGTCGTGATTAACGAAAGTACTTTTCTTTGCGGTAAAACTGGCTGAACCTTTATTGTGATGTTCGTCATGTGATATACAACTTAGCTTGACCAGCTGAGCTAATACAAATATTGTAAGGTGCCGAGCACAAAAGTATACTTGTCACGTAAATGTTGTATCGGACACGCCCAACCCATTCCAGAGAGACTGTGCGAACGCATGTCACGGAGTTAATAACCGTGAAGCGGAGAGAGAGAGCAGTTTTCTCGCAAATAACCCAAAAATAAATCACAGACACGCGGATTTACTGCGGCAGCCAATTTCGCCGGCGTCGACCTACGGGCCATAAAAACCCGCCTGTGGGAGAGGAGGAACAACAAGTGGCGTAGGCTGGCGGTGCGGGAGACGCGCTGACTTACCATTCGGCGCAGCAGATCCTCATCCTGGATGAGCGTCACGTCGGTGCCCACGTCGGCCATCTTTATCGCCTCTCGAACCTGCAACAGGCAGGAGAGAGCAGATGAGAGGTGGTGGAGCAGAAGCAGCGGGGCGGCCAGAACTTTGAGGCCGCGGCGGCGCAGGACGCAGGCCGACCGGCCGTGACGTCACGCCGGTTAACGACGCACGTCCCGCCGTTCCGTGCCTTGCCGTGTGTGGGCCGGGCCGCTCCAGAGGGCAGAGCGCCCCGTCTGCACCAAACAGCCAGCAGCGGGGGCTGCAGGAGGCACGACATACGCAGAAAATGGCGGCGCGGGTGGAAATGTGGCGTTCCACGACTTTATCTAAATACGAAGATCTACTATCCTGGCGCTCCCTTATGTAATGCTATGCTATTATTCCAGCCACGGTCATATTCTGGCACAGAACCTCCATGCCTGAAAATAAATGATGGATCCAATTGCCAACTGCCAGCAGTTTTTGCGAAAAATCATGGCAGCCAGCTGAAAGAGCTACATATATTGAGATGAAACGAAGCCATTTTAAAGCGATGCGCATATACAGGGTGAGTCACCTAACGTTACCGCTGGATATATTTCGTAAACCACATCAAATACTAACGAACCGATTCCACAGACCGAACGTGAGGAGAGGGGCTAGTGTAATTGGTTAATACAAACCATAAAAAAATGCACGGAAGTATGTTTTTTAACACAAACCTACGTTTTTTTAAATGGAACCCCGTTAGTTTTGTTAGCACATCTGAACATATAAACAAATACGTAATCAGTGCCGTTTGTTGCATTGTAAAATGTTAATTACATCCGGAGATATTGCAAACCTAAAGTTGACGCTTGAACCTCCGACGTTCAGTTGCGTGTTGTAACAAACAGCTGCAACATACATCACGTTTCTAGAGAATGATCTGCCAACGTTGCTCGAAAATGTCCCACTGGAAACGCGTCGACGTATGTGGTATCAGCATGATGGTGCACCTGCACATTCCGCAATTAACCCTAGGCTGACCCTTGACAGGATGTTCGACGGGCGTTTCATAGGACGTGGAGGACGCATAAATTGGCCAGCCCGTTCTCCTGATCTTACACCTCTGGACTTCTTTCTGTGGGGTACGTTAAAGGAGAATGTGTACCGTGATGTGCCTACAACACCAGAGGATATGAAACAACGTATTGTGGCAGCCTGCGGCGACATTACACCACATGTACTGCGGCGTGTACGACATTCATTACGCCAGAGATTGCAATTGTGTGCAGCAAATGATGGCCACCACATTGAACATCTATTGGCCTGACATGTCGGTACACACTCTATTCCACTCCTTAATTGAAAACGGAAACCACGTGTGTACGTGCACCTCACCCCTCATGGTAACGTACATGTGCGTCAGTGAAAAAGACCAATAAAAAGGTGTTAGCATGTGGACGTAATGTGCTGTTCCAGTCTCTTCTGTACCTAAGGTCCATCACCGTTCCCTTTGGATCCCTAAGTAATTCGGTGCTCTCCGATACACACGATCGAACAGCGGAGGAGTGGTACTCAAGCGTCAACTTTAGGTTACAATATCTCCGGATGTAATTAACATTTTACAATGCAACAAACGGCACTGATTACGTATTTGTTTATATGTTCAGATGTGCTAACAAAACTAACGGGGTTCCATTTAAAAAAACGTAGGTTTGTGTTAAAAAACATACTTCCGTGCATTTTTTTATGGTTTGTATTAACCAATTACACTAGCCCCTCTCCTCACGTTCAGTCTGTGGAATCGATTCGTCAGTATTTGATGTGGTTTACGAAATATATCCAGCGGTAATGTTAGGTGACTCACCCTGTATGCAGGTGGCGGTCAGTACTAACAGACAAGCAACACTAAATGAAATAACCGCACAAATCTCTGTGGGATGTACGACGAACGTAACCGTTAGGACAGTGCGGCGAAATTTAGCGATAATGGGCTGTGGCAGCAAACTATCGACGCGAACGCCTTTACTGAGAGTACGACATCGACTGCAGCAACTCTCCTGGGCTCGTAACCACATCGATTGGACCCTAGACGAGTGGGAAACGTCGTCTGATCAGACGATTCCCAATACAGATACATTATTGAATTGGGCATTGCTCGAATTAATAAGGAGAATATTACCTACACTGAGGTGACAAAAAATCACGTGATAACTCCTGATGTGCTGGACCACCTCCTTTTGTCCGGTGGAGTGCAACAAGTCGACATAGCGTGGACTCAAGTCGTTGGAAGTCCCCTGCAGATATAGTGACCCGTGCTGACTCTATCGCCGTGCAGAATTGCAAAAGTATTGTCGCTGCAGGATTTTGCGCACGAACTGACACCTCGATTGTGTCCCATAAATGATCGATGGGATTCATACCGGGCGATCTGGATAACCAAATGATTCGCCCGAATTCAAAAATGGTTCAAATGGCTCTGAGCACTATGGGACTTAACTTCTGAGGTCATCAGTCCCCTAGAACTTAGAACTACTTAAACGTAACTAACCTAAGGACATCACACACATCCATGTCCGAGACAGGATTCGAACCTGTGACCGTAGCGGTCGCGCGGTGCCAGACCGTAGCGCCTAGAACCGCGCGCCTCACCGGCCGGCTCGCTTGAATTGTCCGGAATGTTCTCCAAACTAATCGCGAACAACTGTGGCCCGGTGACGATGCCATCGTTGTTTGGGAACATGAAATCCATGAATGGCTGCAGATGGTCTCCAAGTAGCGGAACATGACCATTCCCAGCCCTGTCCGATCGATTCACCTGGATCAAAGAACCCAATCCATTCCATGTAAACACAGCCCACATCATTATGGAGCCACCACTACCTCGCACAGTGCCTTGTTGACAACTTGGGTCCATAGCTTAAGGGGCTCCGGAAAGGCTCAAAATCATGAAAAGTTCAATTTTTACTTTTTTACGTTTTCTGAATCTGCAGACTATTACCTTTTAATAGATATATAATTTATTCAATTCCGAAGACTACAAATATTTTTAAATTTTTTTTGAAATGTGTTCTACATGGGCGTGACCCACTGTGGCGCTGTTAAACTGTTGTCCAATGGTGTTATTATTAACGTCCGTGTTCATCAGGTACATTTTAGTGATGTGAGATAAAGTATGTGTTGCGGCTAACCTGTGATCGTTCAATATATATCGATGGTGTGATTGTCGATTGTTTCATGTTTATTTACTCTGTCGTTATCTCGAAAATATTCGTAATTAATTCTGTTTCTTGAGTCTCTATTTTGTTGAAGTATAATAATGAGTAAAAGTAAAGTTATTAGAAATCCTCTGAAGGCTTTTAAGAAAAGGAGAAATATTAAAAAGCTAAAGGTATGTTTTATTACTGTAAATAATAACATTCTAACATGGTACGAGCGATGCTTGCTTTAGACAAGGAACGCCTTCGGGCTGCAGACAGGGCTGTAAAGAGTCTAGAAATACAAGCAAGAGTAAACAGGAGGAGGAACAAGAGGAAGCTGGAGGAGGAGTTTGCAGAGGATGAAGATAATCCATCTTATGGACCTGGAATGCACTAAAAAGTTAATCCAATCTTTGTCGCTCGATTCCCAAAACTTTTATTTTCTCATACTAATTACATGTTTTCTAAGGATCTTCCAAACATATTTGTTTCAAACTTTCAGTAAATGTTACACAGTATCTTTTTCCAAAAAACTGTATATTTTTGAATATATAAATAAAAAATTGCAAAAAAATGTTGTGAATTTTCATTACAATTGAAAAAAAATCATCTTTAATAACTGAACTAAAATTTTGTAAAATCCTGTGTTAAGTTGTAGCCCATATTCCAATAAATAATCTGTAAAAAGTTCAACTTCCTACCTCAAATACTTTGTGAGGAAAGATGTAATTTATAAGCGTTATTTTAATATTGCAAGTATAGGGCGTTCCGGAGCCCCTTAAAGGGGTCTGCGTCACACTCGAACCTTATTATCAGTTTTTACCAACTGGTACTGGGAATCGTCTGACCAGGCGACGTTTCCCAGTCGTTTAGGGTCCAATCGATGAGGTCACGAGCCCAGGAGTGTCGCTGCAGTCGATGTCGTACTATCAGTAAAGGCACTCGCGTTGGTACTTTGCTGCCATAGCCCGTTATCGCCAAATTTCGCCGCACTGTCCTAACGGATACATTCGTCGTACATAGCACAGTGATGTCTGCGATTATTTCGTTCAGTATCGCTTGTCTGTTAGGACTGACAGCCATCTGTATATATGCGTATCGCTATAAAATGGCTTCGTTTCATCTCAATATACGTAGCTGGTTCAGCTGACTGGCATTATTATTCGCAAACTCTGCTGGCAATTGGATCCACCACTTATTTGCAGGCATGGAGGTTCCGTGCCAGAATATGACCGTGGCTGGAATAATAGCGTAGCACTACATAAGGGAGCACCAGGATAGTAGGTTCAGGAAATAAAACTCTGAAACCTCTTGGCACATTAAAGCCGTGAGGAGACATGGCTTTGCCACAGCCTGGGGGATGTTTCCAGAATGAAATTTTCACTCTGCAGCGGAGTTTACGCTGATCTGAAACTTGTTTGAATGTGTGGAAGGTAGGAGACGAGGTATTCGCGGAAATAAGGCTGTGAGGACGGGTCGTGAGTCGTGCTTGGGGAGCTCAGTTGGATTCCAGCACGGTAGCTCAGCGTGTTCGGTCAGAGGATTGACTGCCCTCTGTAATTAAGAAGAAAAAAAAAACCCTGAGTGAACGGAACAACTATGAACTTGAATGGATGTCATGGGATGTCCGCCCCGGAGAAGTACAACGAGCGATAACGAAAATGAGATATACAAAAGAAAAGGCAATGGTCCCGAGTTCGAGTCTCGGTCTAGCACATAGTTTTAATCTTCCAGGAAGTTTCATATCAGCGCAAACTCCACTGCAGAGTGAAAAATTTGATTCTGGAAATAAAACTCTGGCAATATTTAGACGAGTACGTAACAAGTAAGTCAATGGAGGGATAAGGGGTAATGTCACTCTACTAAGGAGTGGTGTGGTGATATGTTAAATTCCAAAAAAGCAATTGGTTCCAAAATGAATGGAACATCCTTGTTAATTAACGAGTGAAAATTGTTGAATACTACGTTTGTGTGTGTTTCGTGTGAGAGAGATCGTGATAATCATATTTTCTCGGCATGACTAGTTCATGCTGTGTTGTCGGTTGTTCACCCTAATTGTTGATTCCATTTAATGCACGGCATTTCGAAGACCGACCCAGTCTTGTTCACATGATACGACCTTGTGCTACGGGTAAAATGAAATCGACAGCTCATCTGAACACCTCTAAGGCACAACATTAATATGCTGATGTGCCACAGGTAAAAGAGTAATTTTCCCTGATTTTGCCGAGTCGATATACAATGGGCTTAAGGAGTGGTAAAGAATCGTTAACATGGCGATTTCTGATAAAATCAATTCTTTGTGTGACAAAAGCCTGCTTCTACACATCTGCAAGGTGAAGTCAGCCGTAAAAAGTCACTAGAGCCTGCCTGCTAAACATCCTACAATGGTCCTTTCAGAACTTGTTGCGAAGACCCAGATTGGTTGGCCGTAAGAAAATAGTGCTACTATGGTCCGAAGACAGTTTTTTCAGAGGATCAGGCGTTTTAAATAATGCCAAAGAGGAGCAGGCTCTCTCACGGTTTGGCTTGTTTTGCACAGAACACCACGCTCATCCGCAACCGGTTGCAGTCAGCCTTCGGAACACAGTTAGTTCACCGTGTGCTGTAGCCTCAAAGCTTAAGATAGGCTCCCAGTTTTTGTGTTATCAATTTTATCGTCTTGTTGTTCACTAGTCGCGGTATCTCGTATAGGTCAATAACAATGTCAGCTCCGACAATAGAAGGATGCAAGATTAGTGTCTAACATCGCGTCGCTCATATGGTCATTTATGGCACTTCTCAGGTACCACTAAATGTGCTACTGCCGTCATATTACAGGGTGATTCAAAAAGAATACCACAACTTTAGGAATTTAAAACTCTGCAACGACAAAAGGCAGAGCTAAGCACTATCTGTCGGCGAATTAAGGGAGCTATAAAGTTTCATTTAGTTGTACATTTGTTCGCTTGAGGCGCTGTTGACTAGGCGTCAGCGTCAGTTGATGCTAAGATGGCGACCGCTCAACAGAAAGCTTTTTGTGTTATTGAGTACGGCAGAAGTGAATCGACGACAGTTGTTCAGCGTGCATTTCGAACGAAGTATGGTGTTAAACCTCCTGATAGGTGGTGTATTAAACGTTGGTATAAACAGTTTACAGAGAATGGGTGTTTGTGCAAAGGGAAAAGTTCTGGACGGCTACTGTAACTGGACTACAGTATCTGGAGATGTTAGAGAATTGGCTGTTCCCTCAGCTCGAACAAGAAGCACAACAATTCATATTTCAGCAGGATGGAGCGCCACCACATTGGCACTTATCTGTCTGTAACTACCTGAACGTCAACTACCCGAGGCGATGGATCGGCCGCCAGGCAGCCCGTGACAGAGCACTTCATCACTGGCCTCCAAGAAGCCCTGATCTTACCCCCTGCGATTTTTTCTTATGGGGGTATGTTAAGGATACGGTGTTTCGGCCACCTCTCCCAGCCACCATTGATGATTTGAAACGAGAAATAACAGCAGCTATCCAAACTGTTACGCCTGATATGCTACAGAGAGTGTGGAACGAGTTGGAGTATCGGGTTGATATTGCTCGAGTGTCTGGAGGGGGCCATATTGAACATCTCTGAACTTGTTTTTGAGTGAAAAAAAACCTTTTTAATTACTCTTTGTAATGATGTATAACAGAAGGTTATATTATGTTTCTTTCATTAAATACACATTTTTAAAGTTGTGGTATTCTTTTTGAATCACCCTGTATATTGAGATGAAACGAAGCCATTTTAAAGCGATGCGCATATATACAGGTGGCGGTCAGTACTAACAGACAAGCAACACTAAATGAAATAACCGCAGAAATCTCTGTGGGATGTACGACGAACGTAACCGTTAGGACAGTGCGGCGAAATTTAGCGATAACGGGCTGTGGCAGCAAACTATCGACGCGAATGCCTTTACTGAGAGTACGACATCGACTGCAGCAGCTCTCCTGGGCTCGTAATCACATCGATTGGACCCGAGACGACTGGGAAACGTCGTCTGATCAGACGATTCCCAATACAGATACATTATTGAATTGGGCATTGCTCGAATTAATAACGAGAATATTACCTACACTGAGGTGACAAAAAATCATGTGATAACTCCTGATGTGTTGGACCACCTCCTTTTGTCCGGTGGAGTGCAACAAGTCGACATAGCATGGACTCAAGTCGTTGGAAGTCCCCTGCAGATATAGTGACCCATGCTGCCTCTATCGCCGTCCAGAATTGCAAAAGTGTTGTCGCTGCAGGATTTTGCGCACGAACTGACACCTCGATTGTGTCCCATAAATGATCGATGGGATTCATATCGGGCGATCTGGATAACCAAATGATTCGCCCGAATTCAAAAATGGTTCAAATGGCTCTGAGCACTATGGGACTTAACGTCTGACGTCATCAGTCCCCTAGAACTTAGAACTACTTAAACGTAACTAACCTAAGGACATCACACACATCCATGTCCGAGGCAGGATTCGAACCTGTGACCGTAGCGGTCGCGCGGTGCCAGACTGTAGCGCCTAGAACCGCGCGCCTCACCGGCCGGCTCGCTCGAATTGTCCAGAATGTTCTCCAGACTAATCGCGAACAACTGTGGCCCGGTGACGATGCCATCGTTGTTTGGGAACATGAAATCCGTGAATGGCTGCAGATGGTCTCCAAGTAGCGGAACATGACCATTCCCAGCCCTGTCCGATCGATGCAGCTGGATCAAAGAACCCAATCCATTCGATGTAAACACAGCCCACATCATTATGGAGCCACCACTACCTCGCACAGTGCCTTGTTGACAACTTGGGTCCATAGCTTAAAGGGGTCTGCGTCACACTCGAACCTTATTATCAGTTTTTACCAACTCAGGTCTTTCAGTGCTCTGTCAAACTCTTCACGCAGTATCGTATCTCCCATTTCATCTTCATCTACATCCTCTTCCATTTCCATAATAATGTCCTCAAGTGCATCGCCCTTGTATAGACACTCTATATACTCCTTCCACCTTTCTGCGTGATGGCTGGGTGTTGTGTGCTGTCCTTAGATTAGTTAGGTTTAAGTAGTTCTAAGTTCTAGGGGACTGATGACCATAGCTGTTAAGTCCCACAGTGCTCAGAGCCATTTGAACTCCACCTTTCTGCTTTCCCTGCTTAGCGATTTTGCACTTCCTGTGGATCTCATTTTTGAGACGTTTGTATTCCCTTTTGCCTGCTTCATTTACTGCATTTTTATATTTTCTCCTTTCATCAATTAAATTCAATATTTCTTCTGTTACCCAAGGATTTCTACTAGCCCTCGTCTTTTTACCTACTTGATCCTCTGCTGCCGATAACATTGTAATTCTGTCAGAGACAGCAAAGGACTTGGAAGAGCAGTTGAACGGAATGGATGGTGTCTTGAAGGGAGGATATAAGATGAACATCAACAAAAACAAAACGAGGATAATGGAATGTAGTCGAATTAGGTCGGGTGATGTTGAGGGTATTAGATTAGGAAATGAGACACTTAAAGTAGTAAAGGAGTTTTGCTATTCGGGGAGCAAAATAACTGATGATGGTCGAAGTAGAGAGGATATAAAATGTAGACTGGCAATGGCAAGCAAAGCGTTTCTGAAGAAGAGAAATTTGTTAACATCGAGTATAGATTTAAGTGTCAGGAAGTCATTTCTGAAAGTATTTGTATGGAGTATGTAAGGAAGTGAATCATGGACGGTAAATAGTTTGGATAAGAAGAGAATAGAAGCTTTCGAAATGTGGTGCTACAGAAGAATGCTGAAGATTAGATGGGTAGATCACATAACTAATGAGGAAGTATTGAATAGGATTGGGGAGAAGAGACGTTTGTGGCACAACTTGACCATAAGAAGGAATCGCTTGGTAGGACATATTCTGAGGCATCAGGGGATCACCAATTTAGTATTGGAGGGCAGCGTGGAGGGTAAAAATCGTAGGGGGAGACCAAGAGGTGAATACACTAAGCAGATTCAGAAAGATGTAGGTTGCAGTAGGTACTGGGAGATGAAGAAGCTTGCACAGGATAGAGTAGCATGGAGAGCTGCATCAAACCAGTCTCAGGACTGAAGACCATAACAACAACAATTTTATCGTCTTGTAGTTCACTAGTCGCGGTATCTCGTATAGGTCAAAAACAATGTCAGTTCCGGCAATAGAAGGATGCAAGATTAGTGTCTAACATCCCGTCGCTGATATGGTCATTTATGGCACTTCTCAGGTACCACTAAATGTGCTACTGCCGTCATATTATTATCTGATCATCTCTCCCTCGCTTGGGTCTTTACTTAGAGTCTTTCTTTATTTCTTGTTATTTGTTTTCTCTGATAGCTGAATTTGTTCTATGTTTATGTTCAACTATTCAAGCCATCCTTGCTACCTATTCAATATCTGTTTATTTGAGTCTGGATACTTTCCTTATGTGAAACGCTGTTTCACGACCTAACGTGGCCGATTAAGTCTGTAGTCCTGGCCACTCTCCATAGATGATGTAATCAAAAACTTGCGACAAAATACAGGGAGAGGTGCAGATGAACGGTGTCTGTTGCAATAAGTGCCGCTGACTGTCAACGTAAGTACCTGCAATATAAAGCGCGTCGATAGAGAAATGCATCCGATGTCATATGACTACGCGATCTGCTGTCAGTCACTAGAATCAGTTACAGTATTCAGGAGGGATGAAGGATATACTGTCCGTATTCGTTTAAGATTTAACATTAAATAAAACAAGGTCTAGAAAAGGCAGCTGGTAAACTCAGATATGATTATATGAATCCTAAGGAACTGCAGTTCGTGCATGACGGAGCTTGTTGGACCCGTTCTTGAGTAGCAGTAACCCCACCCCCAGGTTCACTGAAAAATCGAACTCACTTGTGTAAAACAACTTGAGATTATGTGCAAAGCTCGCTGGAAGTCGCTAGGTGCTCTCATTGTCAAATACTGGATCAACATAGTCTGGGTAATTTGCGCGCCGTGAGTTACCTGCCTCAAGGCATGGACACGGTTTATAACTTTCATACTTGTCTTACTGTGTGAAACTTGTAACACGAGATTATGTCTCGTAATGAGTGGGTGATGACAGCTTTGTAAACTTTTAAATTTGGTCGGTAATTATGTGAAATACTGAAAACCAAATTTTCGTTGTCCCCGAAAACCGCGAGATAGGTCTCCTGAAACGGAACCTTGCACCGTAAACTATGAACCGGAGTAGCCATTTAGTAATGTAGACTGTTCGTTAGTCTGATGTGAGACCCTTACCAAGTTGGGTTAACTAGGAGGGACTGGAAAGACACAATGAACAACTGCGCGGTTAGACATGGATTTGTTTAGACAGCATTGGCGCAGAAATGCGCATCAAGTTGGTCTGCGGCACGTTACAAGAAGAACATTAAGCATCGCGGAAATCTTACTGAAAAACAGCAACAGCCCACTTTCAAAAATGAGTTAAGACACACATTACTTCGTCCAACATGTACCTTGTGTAATGGCAACGACAGTAAAATTAGAAAAATGCAGGTTCATACGGAAACGAAACGACAATGTTCCTTCGCACCATCCAATGATGAAACAGAAACACATGTAGCTTGACTCTCAAGTCTGTATTTCCAATTACTTTTACGGTCGTGCATACGTTGACATTCATGTGACCTGAGAGACGTTCCAATTATGTTACCTCTCTAGTAGTAGGTAATCACCCTACTGTCACATAAAAGACGAGAATATACGGCTGAAATAGAAGCGACAAACAGATGAAGCATAGGAAATACTTCGCAAGTAACGCGACAGGCTGACGCACGCAACGTGTAATAATGTCGATACTTTACAGCTTGCAGACACATAATATGACAGCAAATGTGGCACATTGCTCCACTATATCGGATTATACGTACGGGTGTTGGTTCATATTAATGATGTCGTACAGGGAGGAGACATGTAAATTCAGGGCACAGCTCGTGCAGGAACGCGGCTATTGAATGTCTGCAAAAAGTTTCGTAGGCGGGATCGTTCGGCGAACCAATTGAAATTGCGCCAGGAGAGTAAAACTGTCATTTTACCTCACCCTGCTGCCTTAGTCTTATTGGTCTTGCATGCAGACACCAATTCATTTGGCTTTTAGTTCTCGGTAGGACGGATTTGCGTAAGGTCGTGGGCGCTGATTTATGACGCGTCGTTAAATACCCGCAAAAGCTTGTTGTTGCGTCTGCTCTAACGTTCACCTCGGCTCCACTCATTAACAAGGGAGCAGTGAAACTATAGAGTACGCAGTCAGGTTAAATAACAGAAGGGGTGCTTTCAGTGTCGCAGTGCCCACCACTGTCCAAATTCTGCAGAAGAATCGTTGAAGAGCTGAGGATTTGGGAAAACAAAGAAGTATTACTGTTGTTCATTCAGAACACTGGTTTGATGCAGCTCTCCACGCTACTCTGTGTTATGCAGGGCTCTTTACCTTTGCGTTACTACTGCGACCTATACCCATTTGAACATATCTACTACAGTCAAACCTTGGATGTCCTCCACAATTGTTACCCCTCCATACTCTTCTCCATTAGTAAACTGACACTTTAGGTTACGTACTTGTTTTTGTCGAGATGTGTCATAAGCCATTTTCGCTCCAAGTCGATTCAGCACCTCTCCATCAGCCACTCGATATGTCCATCCAGTCTGCAGTATATTTCTACATTATCACATTTCACAAAATTGCAATCTTTTCTTCTATGCTGCTTACTGTGTACGTTTCGCTACCAACGAGGATTTACTTCAAATAGTTGCCGGGAAGACTTCATGACAAATATATTTGTGTTAGATCTTACCAAATTTCACTTTTTTGTAGAATTACAATGTCGTCAGCGTACCTTAAAGATTTTTGATGTAAAAACGTGTGTTCGCTCGTCGGTGGAACTTCCTTGTGTGACAAAATACGTCATATCTGAATCGCTAATAACTACGAGACTAATAATACACGTGTTTGTCGCACAGTATTTGTGGTGTCACCGCCAGACACCACACTTGCTAGGTGGTAGCTTTTAAATCGGCCGCGGTCCGCTAGTATACGACGGACCCGCGTGTCGCCACTGTCAGTAATTGCAGACCGAGCGCCACCACACGGCAGGTCTAGAGAGACGTACTAGCACTCGCACCCAGTTGTACAGCCGACGTTGCTAGCCATGGTTCACTGAGAATTACGCTCTCATTTGCCGAGACGATAGTTAGCATAGCCTTCAGCTACTTTTGCTACGACCTAGTAAGGCGCCATTACCAATTGATATTGTGATTTTAAAGCCTGTACAGTAACGAGAGATGTTCTACAAATGTGGATTAAAGTTAAGTATTCCAGAAGCTACGTACTTTTCTTTATAGCATTCATTACGTATCCTGTTTCAGACCTCACGCCAGCCGGCGTGAGCTTATAGCGTGCATTTCGGCCTCCTCTAAAAACAGTGTTGGCAATTCTGCCGACACTTCAGTATTTGCTTTGCTTGGTGACGTAATCATAGTACTGCAAGCCCATGTGTGTTGTTGTTACGAATTAATTTTGTATAAAGTTATAAATTGGTGTAGCGTGGAAACGCATTAAGCTAGGACAGTGATTCGGGCGCCATTTTTAGACCTTGCGGAGCACTACTAAAACACAATCTGGGACAATAAAACTATGCGCTCGAATATATGTGAATATCGGTATTAAACAGAAAATTACAAAATAATGAAAGATGCCGTCTCGTATGACTTATAAATGTGCTCGGAATTGTGTAAAAGGCAAGTCACGAGAAAGGTATAATCAAAATAAAGCCAAAAAGTTTAAAGAGTCCAGTGCTGGGCGATAGCGAGACATGCGGCAAACACCGCAAAGCGATTACGTAGCTGGCCCATGGGCGTACAGCAATCAGTGCCATTTGAAACTTGTGATTTATCTATTCTGTAACCATTGTACTACTCTTAATAACCATTGTACAGGGTGTATCGAAAAGGATCACCCGATTTTTAAAAAAACCATAATTATTATGTTGTTTGAGATATGTGCGTGAACAAAGTACTATTGGAGAGAGCAAACTCCCGAGTTTCAAATGGTGCATCAAAAAGAGTCATCCGATTTCAAAGAAATTACAGATATTATGTTATTTGAGATAAGGTGTATTGTCCATTCTTTTTATTTTTGCCGAGAACACTGTTACAGGAAGCACATATCTCGATATTTGAGAACTTTCTTTTCCCCACAGCTGGTGACTGATTCGAAAGACTTCATTTACCAACAGGATGGGGCATCGCCACACTAGCGTCTGGAAATGCGGAAATTTTTAAATCAAAGGATTACTAGAATGAGATTTTCACTCTGCAGCGGAGTGTGCGCTGTTATGAAACTTTCGTGGCAGATTAAAACTGTGTGCCGGATCGAGACCAGAACTCGGGACCTTTGCCTTTCGCGGGCAAGTACTCTACAAACTGAGCTTCCCAAGCACGACCCACGCCCCGTCCTCAGAGCTTTACTTCCGCCAGTACCTCGTCTCCTGCTTTCCAAACTTCACAGAAGCTCTTCTGCGAACCTAGCAGAACTAGCACTCCTGGAAGAAAGGATTACTGAACGATGGATCGGTCGCACTGGACCAAATTACTCAGCCTTACATTACTGGCCTCCAACATCACCGGACCTGACTGTATGTGATTATTTCTTATGGTGGGTTTATTAAAGACTCTGTTTATGTACCTCCGTTACCAACAACAGTGAATGAACTGAGACATCGCGTAGTAGCAGCTATGGAAGCTCTAACTCAAGACGTGCTCGCTGCAGTGTGGGAACAATTTGAGTACCTCATTGACATATACCATGGCACTCAAGGGGGCATAATGAACACCTACGGAAAAGTATGAAAAAAAAAAGCTTTTTGAGTTTCCCGTTCATCAGAAAAAAAATTCATTGTGTATGGTTACTAGTTTCAGAGATATAGACGTGCCAAATCGGATGGCCGGCCGCTGTGGCCGAGCGGTTCTAGGCGCTTCAGTCCGGAACAGCGCCGCTGCTACGGTTGCAGGTTGGAACCCTGTCTCGGGCATGGATCTGTGTGATGTCCTTAGGTTTGGTAGGTTTAAGTAGTTCAAAGTCTAGGGGACTGATGACCTCAGATGTTAAGTCCCATAGTGCTTACAGCCATTTGAAACATTTTTGAACCAAATCGGATGATTATTTTTGATACACACTGTATTAAAGAGACTGATAATTATATTATATTATATGTTGTTGTTGTTGTGGTCTTCAGTCCTAGGACTGGTTTGATGCAGCTCTCCATGCTAATCTATCCTATGCAAGCCTCTTCATCTCCCAGTATATACTGCAGCCTACATCCTTCTGAATCTGCTTAGTGTATTCATCTCTTGGTCTCCCTCTACGATTTTTACCCTCCATGCTGCCCTCCAGAACTAAATTGGTGATCCCTTGATGCCTCAGAACATGTCCTACCAACCGATCCCTTCTTCTAGTCAAGTTTGCCACAAACTTCTCTTCTCCCCAATCCTCTTCAACACCTCCTCATTAGCTATGTGATCTACCCATCTAATCTTCAGCATTCTTCTGTAGCACTGACACTTAAATCTATACTCGATGTTAACAAATTGCTCTTCTTCAGAAACGCTTTCCTTGCCACTGCCAGTCTACATTTTATATCTTCTCTACTTCGAGCATCATCAGTTAATTTGCTCATCAAATAGCAAAGCTCCTTTACTACTTTAAGTGTCTCATTTCCTAATCTAATTCCCTCAGCATCACCTGACTTAATTCGACAGCATTCCATTATCCTACTTTTGCTTTTGTTGATGTGCATCTTATATCCTCCTTTCAAGACACTGTCCATTCCGTTCAATTGCTCTTCCAAGTCCTCTTCTGTCTCTGACAGAATTGCAATGTCATCGGCGAACCTCAAAGTTTTTATTCTTCTCCATGGATTTTAATACCTACTCCGAATTTTTCTTTTGTTTCCTTTACTGTTTCCGCAATATACAGTTTGAATAACATCGGGGAGAAGCTACATAGACGTGCCAAATCGGATGGCGGCCCGCTGTGGCCGAGTGGTTGTAGGCGCATCAGTCCGGAACCACGCTGCTGCTACGGTCGCAAATTCGAATCCTGCCTCGGCCATGGATGTGTGTGATGGCCTTAGGTTAGTTAGGTTTAAGTAGTTCAAAGTCTGATGACCTCAGATGTTAAGTCCCATAGTGCTTAGAGCCATTTGAACCATTTTATCCCGAAATTTTCACGGAAAATCTACGGCGTGGACCAGAACTGCAAACATAGAATCTGTAAGTAGGCTGTTTAGGTTTTTATGTTGGTAACGCCACGTAGCGCTCTATATGAAAATCACTGACTGTGCTGTGTGAAGGCTGTGGTTGGTTTGGATTGTTGGAGTATATGCTATTGCAGTATAGGGCAGTTGGCTGTTAACAGCGCGTAGCGTTGCACAGTTGGAGGTGAGCCGCCGCCAGCAGTGGGGGATGTGGAGAGAGAAATGGCGGAGTTTTGAGAGCAGATGATCTGGATGTGTGTCCATCAGAGACAGTAAATTTGTACGACTGGATGTCATGAAATGCTATATATATATTATGACTTTTGAACACTATTAAGTTAAATAAATTGTTTGTTCTCTATCAAAATCTCTCATTTGCTAACTATGCCTGTCAGAACTTAGTGCCTTCAGTAGTTTGAATCTTTTATTTAGCTGGCAGTAGTGGCGCTCGCTGTATTGCAGTAGTTCGAGTAACGAAGATTTTTGTGAGGTAAGTGATTTGTGAAAGGTATAGGTTAATGTTAGTCAGGGCCATTCTTTTGTAGGGATTATTGAAGGTCAGATTGCGTTGCGCTAAAAATATTGTGTTGTGTACATAGTTCCGCGTAGTCAGCGCGTACACAACTTTCCCAATAGAGCACGCCCCGCTAAGCACAACAGCGCAGGCGCAGCGCTCGTCCGTCTCCGCACTACGAGATGGCGCTGTCTTAGAGACGGACCAAATTCTGCTTCCGCCGATCCGCGTATTAATATGTAACGCAGCCAATGAGATTGCTGCTAACGTAGAACCTTTTCTCCTCGCGGATCACACTCGCGGATATTCCTGTACATAGCCATGAAGATAAATGAATAGACACTTTGTCAAGTATCAGGGATATATGTGAGAATAAGATTAACGTACCAAGACCCAAAGGAACTTCAGATTGTCAATTGTAAATAGCATCCAGCATCAAGTTAAGTTATTTTTATGCTTGTTATTATTTTAATAAATGTGTGTGAAAATTAATCAAGTTCTGTTTAAAGTTGTCACCGTCAATCTGCTACTCTAAGCGTGCAAGTGGCATTTCTATCGTCTGACCTAACGGCAGAAGATAAACACGCCACGATAAGACCACGTGACATATTGCTGACACTCGCCTACTTCGCTAGAGCGACAAGTCAAATAATTTAATGGTGTGTGTACCGAAGGTTTTACAGTATGCACACCACATATTGTGTGTCAGTTTACTGTTGATCAGAATAGGTAAAGAGCGAAATGTCTGAGTACGTTCAGTTCTGCTCAGCTGTTTGAAAATCAATAAATGTAAGAGGTTTATCAGCACAGTAATTCATTAATTTTTCTAAGGGGACGTTTCAAATCTTATCATTGCTTCTCTCTGAGCATTAATTTCTTTTCCAAATATCTCATAGGTTTTGTTCAATGACTACTTGTTCTGCGAGCAGATAAACTAACAAGGGAGGAGAGGAGGTAGACACAGGCTGCCCACCCGCTCTCTCTCTCTCTCTCTCGCTCTCTCTCTCACACACACTCTCTCTCTCTCTCTCTCTCTCTCTCTCTCTCACACACACACACACACACACACACACACACACACACACACAGTGTGTGTGTGCGTGTTTGTGTGCAAGTGTCATGAGGTGCTGAACACTGAACGCCAGACAGAATCAGTGCGAGTGTGAAAAGAAATGGGCGCTGCTGGCGCTAGCATTAGTCGCGTGAGTAACGCGCCCGCACGGAGCAGTGACGGCATGCTTACGTAATGGACAATGCGTTCGTTGTGTGACGGAGGTGCTAAAGCTTCGGGATGTGCTGCAGGGTTCCGGGAGGCGGCCGGGCCCGGCGGCTCGGGCACGTTTAGCGGGTCCTTGGGCGCCCACAGAGCGTCTTTTCTTTCTGCGCGCCGCGCTGCTCGCTCTGGACGAGGACGGACGGGACGCGGCGCAGTAGCTCGGCCTGCCGGCCGGCCGGCGCGGCGTTGGCAACAGTGGCGGCGGCCCCGGGGTTCGACTCCAGACGGCACCGCCGCCGCGCCAGCGACCTTGCCTCGCTCGCGTTTCTGCGAGCTCACTGCAGGGGCCGGGTCATCTCCAAGTACCACTCCACCTCGTACCGGCCAGGCGATTCTGCAGGTCGGCCGGTAGTAGTACGGACATACACTGTGACGGTCCATATCAGTACAGGGTGTTACAAAAAGGTACGGCCAAACTTTCAGGAAACATTCCTCACACACACAAAAAAAAGAAAATATGTTATGTGGACATGTGTCCGGAAACGCTTACTCTCCATGTTAGAGCTCATTTTATTACTTCTCTTCAAATCACATTAATCGTGGAATGGAAACACACAGCAACAGAACGTACCAGCGTGACTTCAAACACTTTGTTACAGGAAATGTTCAAAATGTCCTCCGTTAGCGAGGATACATGCATCCACCCTCCGTCGCATGGAATCCCTGATGCGCTGATGCAGCCCTGGAGAATGGCGTATTGTATCATAGCCGTCCACAATACGAGCACGAACAGTCTCTACATTTGGTACCGGGGTTGTGTAGACAAGAGCTTTCAAATGCCCCCATAAACGAAAGTCAAGAGGGTTGAGGTCAGAAGAGCCATGGAATTGGTCCGCCTCTACCAATCCATCGGTCATCGAATCTGTTGTTGAGAAGCGTACGAACACTTCGACTGAAATGTACAGGAGCTTCATCGTACATGAACCACATGTCGTGTCGTACTTGTAAAGGCACATGTTCGAGCAGCACAGGTAGAGTATCCCGTATGAAATCATGATAACGTGCTCCATTGAGCGTAGGTGGAAGAACATGGGGCCCAATCAAGACATCACCAACAATGCCTGCCCAAACGTTTACAGAAAATCTGTGTTGATGACGTGATTGCACAATTGCGTGCGGATTCTCGTCAGCCCACACATGATGATAGTGAAAATTTACAATTTGATCACGTTGGAATGAAGCCTTATCCGTAAAGAGAACATTTGCACTGAAATGAGGATTGACACATTGTTGGATGAACCATTCGCAGAAGTGTACCCGTGGAGGCCAATCAGCTGCTGATAGTGCCTGCACACGCTGTACATGGTACGGAAACAACTGGTTCTCCCGTAGCACTCTCCATACAGTGACGTGGCCAACGTTACCTTGTACAGCAGCAACTTCTCTGACGCTGACATTAGGGTTATCGTCAACTGCACGAAGAATTCCCTCGTCCATTGCAGGTGTTCTCGTCGCTCTAGGCCTTCCCCAGTCGCGAGTCATAGGCTGGAATGTTCCGTGCTCCATAAGACGCCGATCAATTGCTTCGAACGTCTTCCTGCCGGGACACCTTCGTTCTGGAAATCTGTCTCGATACAAACGTACCGCGCCACGGCTATTGCCCCGTGCTAATCCATACATCAAATGGGCATCTGCCAACTCCGCATTTGTAAACATTGCACTGACTGCAAAACCACGTTCGTGATGAACACTAACCTGTTGATGCTACGTACTGATGTGCTTGATGCTAGTACTGTAGAGCAATGAGTCGCATGTCAACACAAGCACCGAAGTAAACATTACCTTCCTTCAATTAGGCCAACTGGCGGTCAATCGAGGAAGTACAGTACATACTGACGAAACTAAAATGAGTTCTAACATGGAAATTAAGCGTTTCCGGACACATGTCCACATAACATCTTTTCTTTATTTGTGTGTGAGGAATGTTTCCTGAAAGTCTGGCCGTACCTTTTTGTAATACCCTGTATACACGGCGATTCACTTCCCCCTGCCGATGCAGTTTTGTGCAACCAGCAATTTTACAGGATGTTTCACAATTCATGTTACACACTTCCAGAGGTTGTAGAAAGTATATAGTAGATCACGTTTTACATAGAAACCCATGTCTTTAAACATCATCCAACGACGTTACAGAGCGTCAAAAGTTACAGGCGCCGGCGCTTATGAATGTATAAGAGCACTCCGTCGTCAGGCCCACGAGCAGCCTACCGGAACCATCCGACCGCCGTGTCATCCTCACAAGGGAACCTCCCCATCGCACCCCCCTCAGATTTAGTTGTAAGTTGGCACAGTGGATAGGCCTTGAAAAACTGAACAGAGATCAATCGAGAAAACAGGAAGAAATTGTGTGGAACTATGAAAAATATAAGCAAAATATACAAACTGAGTAGGGCCAAGGATTTTCCTCAAAATTTCCCGGTCTTTTATTTCAAGTTTTCGTAGTGGTCAGGCATTTTCTGAATGTACGGTTTTCATTATGCAACGTTCCAGGGAAGGCTAAGAAAACAAAGTGGTGACATGGAGAACTTTGCGTCCTGGAGCGTGTTTCTAAAGAAACCGGGTGATACAATACAATCGAAGACGAAAGGAATGCGTAATTTCTGCGCTGAGACGCATCCTCGCAATGAAGCGCCACCCTGAATTGCAAAATGTTCCTGTTACTTCCTTATAATCGTCATGGCAAACGACATATTGCGTGGGGTTCGAAAGATAGACACCACTAGCAGCAGATTTTTGACACAGCATTGAAAATCTAAAAATATATATTACAAAATAATGTGAACATGATAAAGGGCGAGAGAGACTACCCAAGCCCTCATACGACAGGCTGAAGGGACAATCAACCAGAGGATGGTATCACGATACGCGAACCATGTTTCGATCTTCCGCCGACACCAGGTAAGTCCAGACGAGAAGCTGAGAGCAGCGTTGATACGCGGTACAGTTAATGTTGCATTTCTTCCGGGAATTGAGTGACGCAGCACCAGTTTTACTACTACTAAAGGTCTGACAGAGGTCGGTAAGCGGTCGCGGACGTTGCAAGCGGTTTAGCGCTGTCTTGAACGTACTCAGTTCTTTGTTATCCACTATTCATGGTGCAAAGGAAATCATTTATCGAAATTATCGAAATGACATTCGAAGACTAGGAGAACTGGGGACGTAAAAAAGACCTGCTGAGTCTTGAGGGCCATGGGTAACATTCTACTTCTGGACTCTGAGATCTATCAAGTTACGTAGTGTAGACATTTCATCATATTGTTTACTGCTAATACGCGTCTTTCTGTTTGGAAATTTGTTTTTGGTGACTAAGTCCCAGTAGGTTGACATAAGGGGCAAGAGATCAGAATGTTCGAAAATAATCTTACCTCTGACAGTGATTATGATCTCAGTGGTGCGTGGAAGCGGGCTCTGAAAGTTGTGTGGCTACAGAGAAATTCACACAGTGATATGACGCCAGTGCCCTAGCAGGTAAAGACGTGTCACCTTAACTGGTTCAGAGTATTTTATTACGAGTGCCCCGCTGTTCATTTGCAGTATGGTAGAAATGAGAGGAATGATTTGTTATTTGTACTATTAAAGGACTAAAGAGGCGGAGAATATCCGTAGAATACAGCTGAAATACAGGGATATCTGCCTTAGTGAAAGATAAATTTACCAGTGGAAAAGTCGCTTTAAAACTGGGTGCATATCTGTCTGTCCGCGACGAAGAGTCTTCGGCTAAGCCATCCACTTTGAAAGCACACTAGAGCACAGGGTCAGTCGAGCGTATGATTAGTGATGATGATGATAGTCATACCAAAACTAATGATACCGGGCACGGGTTGAATACTGACCACAGTCCAGCATTATCTGTCATTTATGAATCCATCAATATTCCACAGTTCGTTCTCGTTTGGCACCATGTCAAGTGTGGGACAAACATGACCAGGAACGTTTGGAAACATCAAAAAGATATTAAAGGCGTTTTGAAGGGAACGAGAAGTTTTCAGTCGCACAGCAACCGCTGAAGACACGTGGCTCCATCACTACGAACCAGAGAGTAAACGGCAGAGCACGATGTGGAGACATCCATCTTTGCCGACACCAGAAACTTTCAAAACCCATGCTTCTGCTGGACAGTTAAAGATGAAATCAGTGTGGAGCATCAAAGGTCCACTGCGGATTCATTACACTCTTAACGGCCAAATAGTGTATAGTGACAAATACTGTGAGCTACAGCGGGATCTGAAAGCCAAAATCATCAATGCCTGCCCTTATGGAGCTGGTAAAACAATCCTCTGCATGCAAAATCCTGATTTTGAAGTGCTGAACGACCCACAGTGCAGTCCTGACCTAGCCACAGGTGATTTTCACCTTTTGGTCCGATGAAGGAGCACTCGCATGAAGCCAAGTTTTTGTCGAATGACGACATTGTGGAGGCGGTGCAGGAATGAATGTGGACGATCCCAGGAAGCTTCTTCCAGAACGAAGGTAGGGAGCTTGTCAAGGGCTTGACAAAATGCTTAAACGGTGAGGGAGCTTATGTAGAGAAATGATGCTTGCGATTTTGTCTCGTTTGCGTTCGCCTCATTTCGTATCTCTTTCAGTTACTTTCTGTACTGTGTTGTAGGAGTTCTTTCTGTGTATGTTCCAGGTTTCATCGAGCTATATTACTTGACACTGACACACCAGGCATCATGCGAAAGTTACTTTAATCCTTAAGTTTTGCACACCAGCGTGATTGAGTTATCGTCGTTATCTTACGACGTCTGTTCGAAAAATTCCGGAACATTCGTAATTTCACGCGAATGGTGTGTTGGAGGGAAATGTGCTTGGCATCTCTGCACACACCTGTGTTTATTGTGTAACTGCTGGAAGTTCCATTGTTGTATGTCTGTTAGTTATTGTTCAGTGCTGTACTGAGTGCAAAATTGTGTCACACTGTTTGCGAATATCGAGGTGGCAGAGTCAGGGGAGCAACACGTCTCAATTAAATTTTGCTTCAAATTCAGGAAAACCTTTAAAGAGACACACCAAATGCTGCAGCAAGCCTACGGTGATGAGTGCTTAATCCGTACCCGGTGTTACGAGTGGTTCACACTGTTTAAAAATGGCCGGCCGGACGACCCTCGTTCAGAACGCACTTCGACGTCTACCGACGACGCTCCTGTCACGAACGTCAACGAAATTGTGCGTACCAGTCGAAAACTGACTGTCCGAGAGATTGCAGAAGAACGTAACATTTCAGTTGGATCATGTCATGAAATTGTGACACAGCATCTTGGAATGCGCCGTGTTGCTGCCAAGTTCGTCCCACGGCTCATGAGTCAAGACCAGAAAGACCTCCGACTCGAATTCTGTGAAGAGATTTTGGATCGCGCAAACGAGAGAACGAGATTTTCCTTAAGAGAGTCATAACTGGAGATGATGTTGAGACCAAGCTGAAAACCGTACATTAAATAAATGCCTGAATGTGTCTGTTTCGGCCTCTAAAATGGTTTCATCTGCTAGTATACCTATTTTAAATTGTAATGTTGCCTTGAGAATGAAAACGTGGCCCAAGCAGGCTGTATTCTGTTTACTATCCGTGCAATTGCCAATTTCAATAGTGGGTCATTTTCAGACATCTGTAATACATTCAAAAGACGTGACACTGGTTCATACATCAATTGTACACAAGCTCTCATACATACATAAAGTCTTTAACCAAAGTTACATATTTTAAGTTTCGCGGCTCATTTCACATTCCAGTACATCGCTGGTACCTGTGAAAAGGTATGCATCGCATTTCTGTGCGTATGTGACACAAAAACAATAGAATAGTGTACATAAGTGCGGAAAATAACCGACAAATACCAAAAGCTGCCATTGTTCAGACCAAGATTCAATCTTCATTATGGGTCCCGAAACGTTCTTGAGACCAAAAAAAGCTCGTCAGGTCAGGCCAAATGTCGAAGCCATGCTGATGGTTTTCTTTGACTTTGAAGGCGTAGTTCATCATGAATTCGTACCACAGGGACATGTTGCAATGCTTGCAAGAAAATACCAGAAGGAAACGGCCTGAAATGTGGCGAGACAATTCAAGGCTCTTGCGTCACGATAACACACCCGCACATTCATCACTATCGGTGGGTGACTATCGCAGAAAAAAGAAAATCACTGCGCTGCCTCGTCCTCCGCACTGTCCAGACCTGGCCCCTGCGGACTTTTTTCCTTACTTCCAAAGTTGAAAATCCCACTGAAAGGAGGAATATTTTCAACTATTAGACGAGATAAAAGAAAATTGTCAGACAGCGCTTCGCGCGGTCCTTCAAGAGGCATACCAAGACTGCTTCCGGAAGTGGAAATGGCGTTGGGAGCGGTGTATCAATTGTGGAGGAGAGTATTTTGAAGGAGCCCTTGCACAGTAGGTAAAAGGCAAGCGTAAAAAATTTTGGGGACAAAATCCGCGATTTTTTGAACAGACTTGGTATGTTACAATGCAGTACTGCTGACGAGACAGATTAGATACTAACAGGGGCAGAACAACAAGTCCACATGCACCAACAACCATGCTGAGGGAGGAATGGATAAATCGTACGCAGGAGCTCTTTAATCTGACAATGCCGCTCATCAAGAAAGATGATGATGTTTGGTTTGTGGGGCGCTCAGCTGCGTGGTCTAATGGCTCTGAGCACTATGGGACTTAACTGCTGAGGTCATCAGTCCCCTAGAACTTAGAACTACTTAAACCTAACTAACCTGTCACACACATCCATGCCCGAGGCAGGATTCGAACCTGCGACCGTAGCGGTCACGCGGTTCCAGACTGTAGCGCCTAGAACCGCTCGGCCACCCTGGCCGGCTGCGTGGTCATCAGCGCCCATACAAAGTCCCAATTATACTCAGTCCAATTGTGTCACTGTCACGAATGGTGATGATGAGGGCAACTCAAACACCCAGTCCCTGGACAGAGAAAATCCCCCACCTGGCCGGGAATCGAACCCAGGACACCGTGATCCAGAGGCAGCAATGCTCAAGAAGGAAATCCGTCTTAAAGGAACATTGATGATGCGGAAGCGTCGTACAGATACACACGTCGGTTCTCGTAGTCGCAGGTGGACGATAATGAAGTTCTGCGTAAATAGCTGGAAGTAAATAACTGAGTAGTATTTGCATGTGGGCGGCGCCCCCAATTTCTGGCCAGTTGTTCTTCCGACGGTGCGTCCTGAGGTTCCTGACAGTTTCGCTGGAGCAGCCCCTCCCTGGCAGTGACGCCGCTCGCAGGTTCGACTACTTGTTTCTCCTCTGAACGAGCCGCCAGAGCGTTGTTTATGCAGAAAGAGCAGGGCACCTCCGCCTCGCGTGGGGGGCCGCACGGTCGCAGTGGGGACACAACCCGTGACCTGTTTCCCGGGCCGGCCCGTGACGCCGTGCTGCCCACGCGGCTACGTGCTCGCGCCGCTCTCCATCCGCTCCGTTCTCCAGCTCTGCGTTCTCCAGTTCCAACCTGGAGACCCACTATTACTGGCCGGCGAATTTGCGTTTACCCTCCGAGTTGCCTCTAGTTCGTGTCCTCTCGAGATTCGTTAAGCAACTTGTAGCGCTAGCATTATTCTGAAGAGATGCAAATTGACGTTATAATCAGCTGCCGTGACTGTTACAATTTACCTTTTACCATGTAAAAGAATTCCTGCTAGCAAGTTTTCTGTCCGTGGAGACATCAGACCCCTTTTCGTACTACAGGTATGATACTGAAAGAAAGGGACAAAGAGGAAGCCATGAACAAGTAACAGACAAGAAGAAAGATTAAATTCGAGGTATCCGTGTTTCACTACGCAACGAAATTAACCTACAATTACTCGTTGCTATGCCGTTCTCCTGTAGGAAAATTAATAACATAGAAATACTGTATAACAACGGATGATAGATTGTCGTATCCACAGATACTGGTCATACCCAAAAGTCAGACACTCAGATCTGTAACGAAAGTTGTATGTCGATAGAGTATCAACCAGAACTCCGATTTAGTTCGCACCACGTACAGTCCTCCAGCAGAAAGGGCGTAAAAGTTAACTGAAAGTGATATCAGAACTACGGAGCACATCAAAAGCATACACTACGTGATAAAAAGTATCCGGACGCCTGGCTGAAAATGACTTACAAGTTCGTGGCACCCTCCATCGGTAATGCTGGAATTCAGTATGGTGTTGGCCCAATCTTAGCATTGATCACAGCTTCGACTCTCGCCGGTATTCGTTCAATCAGGTGCTGGGAAGTTTCCTGGGGAATGGCAGCCCATTCTTCACGGAGTGATGCAGTGAGGAGAGGTATCGATGTCGGTCGGTGAGGCCTGGCACGAAGTCGGCGTTCCAAAGCATCCCAAAGGTGTTCTATAGGATTCAGGTCAAGACTCTGTGCAGGCCAGTCCATTACAGGGATGTTATTGTTGTGTGAACACACCGCCACATGCCGTCCATTATGAACAGGTGCTCGAGCGTGTTGAAAGATGCAGTCGCCATCTCCGAATTGCTCTTCAGCAGTCGGAAGCAAGAAGGTGTTTAAAACATCACTGTAGGTCTGTGCTGAGCTAGTGCCATTCAAAACAACAAGGGGTGCAAGCCCCCTCCATGAAAAACACGACCACACCATAACACCACATCCTCCGAATTTCACTGTTGGCACTACACACTCTGGCAGATGACGTTCACCGGGCATTCACCATACCCACACCCTGCCATCAGATCGCCACATTGTGTACCGTGATTCGTCACTCCACACAACGATTTTCCTCTGGTCAACCGTACAATGTCTACGCTCCTTACACCAAGCGAGGCGTCGTTTGGCATTTACCGGCGTGATGCGTGGCTTATGAGCAGCCACTCGACTATGAAATCTAAGTTTTCTCACCTCCCACAAAACTGTCATAGTACTTGCAGTGGATCCTGATGCAGTTTGGAATTCCTGTGTGATGGTCTGGATAGATGTCTGCCTATTACACATTAAGACCCTCTCAAATGTCGGTGGTCTCTGTCAGTCAGCAGACGAGGTCGGCCTGTACGCTTTTGTGCTGTACGTGTCCCTTCACGTTTCCACTTCACTATCACATCGGAAACAGTAGGCCTAGCGATGTTAAAGAGTGTGGAAATCTCGCGTAGAGACGTATGACACAAGTGACATCCAATCAAGTGACCACGCCGGAAGTCCGTGAGTTTCGCGGAGCGCCCAATTCTTCTCTCTCACGATGTCTAATGACTACTGAGGTCACTGATATGGAGTACCTGGCAGTAGATGGCAGCACAATGCACCTAATATGAAAAACGTATGTTTTGAGGGGTGTCCGGATACTTTTGATCACATGGTGAAACTGTGACTATGTTGCTTCCGTGGGGAAGTTGGTAGAGCGTTAGATACTCGCACGAAGGGTATCACACCCCACTGACGACAAAATTTTTTACCGTGTTATGGGACACCGTATTTATGAATGTAAAAGGGATGTTTGGAGCTTACAGCAATGTTCTCTTGGTAGTTTGCTTTTGGTTTGTTTCTTTGAAAGCAGTTAACCTGAAGAGTACATTTTTAGTTTCACAGAATGTAAAACCACAATAAAAAATGTAGAAACAGATGCATACCACTAGCGGAAGTAATAGTAATAATAATAATTAATAACAAACAAAATAAGAAGATTAATAATAAGTACGAAATGTCCAACTAACAAAGCAAAAGCAGACTCCCAATAGAACATTGCTACAAACTCCGAAGATCCCTTTATATGTTAGAAAAATATTCTCTCATATAATAGTTCCACGGGTAAACAGTTAAAAAAAAGTGTAAGCGTAGGCTTCCGCGGCCGTTGTCATCTTCAATAAAATTCTTCAGGGTATCAGACCGCTTCGTCGTAATTTAAAATGCGCCAACGTTTCGGCCAGCGTTGCAGCTAGCCTTCATCAGGGCCTTACGTTAACGTAAGGCCCTGATGAAGGCTAGCTGCAACGCTGGCCGAAAGGTTGGCGCATTTTAAATTATGACGATGCGGTCTGATACCCTGAAGAATTTTATTGAAGAAAAAAAAAGTGTCATCAGTGGGATTTGAACGCTCTACCTTCTCTCCCACGCGAGATCAACAATACAACTATTCACAGATACGCTGTTCCTGTGCTCCGTTGCTCTGGTGATAATCTTATTTACTGTTTATGCATGTTCTACTGGACGACAGCACACAGCATTACGTAAAAATGCTGTTTTGGTTCATCCATATGCAAAGTTTGGTACAGAGCTGAGTGACTGACATCTGGAGGTTTTGGTGTCAGTGAAACGAAATGAGCTATCGGAAGTAAACAAAAAAAGACAAACGTGGATTGCCATGTGAAATACCGGGTACGGACACAGACGGCGGATAGCGCGACAGTTCTTACCACGTTAGTGTGGTTGAGTGCGCCATACCGACTGCTCGCGTAGTAAGCGACGCGATCTGTTTGTGTCGAAGGCAAATCTCCTAACGGACTGACTCATTATCGTCCCCCTAAACGCTAAGGACAGAAACTTGATATTTGGAGAGGATGTTTATCTTGTACTGCAGGCGTCATGTAAGTAGAGATTTTTCGAAATTCCACCCACAAGCGGGTTTAATAGGAGATGTAATATTTTTTGAAAATATGCAGCCAATAAGGCATTTTTGAAGCTAGAACTACGAAAATTGGTATTTGGTTTCTTGGTCAGAATTAAAGAAATAAAAATAAAATGTCTTTCAGCATTTTAAGAAATTTAACTCTTACGGGGATGAAACTTGTAAATTTTTGGTTCGATCTTAACGCTATGGACAACACACACATCCATGCCCGAGGGAGGACTCGAACCTCCGACGGGGTGAAGGGGGAGCCGAACAAGATGCCCGTGACCGCGCGGCTACCCCGCGTGGGTATGGGGATGAAACTTTGTATGAAAATATTTCATTATGTAAACATTTTTGAAGCTAAATCTATGAAAATCCGTGTCGGCTCCTCTAAGGGGGTGAAATAGGGGGTAAAAATGTTTGAGAAGATATTTCGTTACATTAGTAAATTTTTAAAGCTAAATCTATGGGAAATTGTATTTCACTTCTCGGTTGGATAAAAACAAATACGCGTTACGTGGTGAAGGTTTCTATGGAAATATTGACACAAGAATGCAAAAGGCATGATTAACAAAAACCTACGTTAACATCAGATTTGTAGAAACACTGGTGACTTAAAAAATAAAAAAAGATGTACACTGTTTATAATCGTTTTGTTTAGATCCCTTAGTTTTGCAGTGCAAAGCAATATTTCTTTTTTTTCGCGTCGTAACTGTGAGCGAAGGTATAATCTGCTGAGGTCATCAGTCCCCTAGAACTTAGAACTACTTAAACCTAACTAACCTAAGGACATCACACACATCCATGCCCGAGGCAGGATTCGAACCTGCGACCGTAGTGGTCACGCGGTTCCAGACTGAAGGGCCTAGAACCGCTCGGCCACTCCGGCCGGCTCGGCGACGAAATTAATATTTTGTTTTACAATCAGCTGTGAGCTTGTGTGTTTGTTTATATGCCACCTGTGCAAAGCTTGGTGGTGCGTGAGCTGGTACTTCTTCCCCGACAAAGCGGTCGATTGCAGGGATCTAAGCGAATGCAAATTTATGTGCTGTACGGCCGAGTAGTAAGTTTGCTTTTATGTAGCGTTTTCAGGTTTTATGGCGTTTTCTTGCAAGTTAGTGACTCAACACGTGTGTGTGTGTGTGTGTGTGTGTGTGTGTGTGTGTGTGTGTGTGTGTGTGCAGAAAGCCCGCGACGTAACGGCGCTATATAAGGAAGCAGTTCTGCGAACAGGGAGGAAAGTGTCGTCCGGGAACCCGAGACACCAGTGAGTGGGACGCAAGCTATCGAAAACTGCTAGCAGTCTCAGGCGTGCGTTACAACGCTGCTATCCACACGGCTAACTTGTGAAGAAAAAAACCGATATCTAGTCAGCTACTTTATATTTTAAATTTTGAAATAATATTGATTGTTTCTAATGAATTTTTATACCAGATTTTATGTATTTTTTTAAATTTTCCATTTATACTTAAACTAAAAATTTAAGTCTCAGTAGCAGTTTTCGCTACCCGAGCGAGTGTCGTATTTAGTATTTCGTGGTTCAGAGCCTTATTTACACATCAATATTTCTTTTAAAAGTATATTTAGAGTAAAAACCAAGAACAATGAACGAAATTTGCATTTTTAAATTTTTGTGTGGCGCTCATGAAAACAGTACTCGTTATTAAAAGAGCGTTGATATTGCTAAGAATATTCGAAAAGGTATTTTCAGGTTTCGGACCATACTTACACATCAGTACCTCTTTAAAAAGTATGTTGTTAATATAATTCAACAAAAAATAACAATTTTTTTTTGAGTGGGCACAATGCACGTTAAAGAAAATGTTTTGTTACTGGTAGGGTTGAGACCAATTGGCTTACAAGAGTCAAAAATAACGAATTATTTGGCGAAAGACTCAACATTTGCATGAAACAACATACCTTAATCAAAACGTGCAAAATATTCGCTGTGTTGTCGTACGTCCTTTCCTTATTCTTCATCGAAGTGCAAATGCTTAGATTTAACCCCATGTTTAAAACACACCTGACTGGAGCAGTACGCACGCTTGAAGAGACCAACACTTGGTCATTCTGTATCGTTCTCGCTATTTCCGCACCGGAATGGTCCAATATAGAAAGCCTCAGCGGCCACTTACGCAGGTGTTTTCCACGAGCCGCTCTATTCCGCTGTGTTCCAGTCACTCCTTCGAAACTCCACGTTTGCACTTCGACGACGGTTAAGGGAAGAGCGTAGAAGATGGCATCTTCTATCTTGGAAATGATGACCATGAGTACTGCCTGTGTTAAACGTATATTGTTTCAAACAGATGTTTTGCCTTTTTGCAAGTAATATCCCATTTTTGTATGATGTAAATATTTTTCGTGCCCAGCAGATTGCAGAGAAACAGCAAATTATTTATTAAAAATACTTCTATTTTTTCGTAGTTTTTCACATTTATAAATTGCTTTTGTAAGAGAATTTAATTTCTGAACCGTGCTGTCCACATGTATAAATATTTCTCGTTGACACTGTTACGCAGCTTCAGCTTATAGTAGACGATCAGTATTCATGCTTTCATTATCAACATGTACCCCGGTCTTCAAATAGCGAGCTACTAAACTACTGAAAAAACCATTTTCCTACACAGTTGTTAACGATTATTACATGGAAAAATTACTGCCTTGAAAAGTAATTAGTTTGTACCATGTGTCAGGTACTCCAGGGAAAATGGAGTACTTGTTTATTTGTAAGAAGTGTAATACCGTCTTCTATCTCTTTTTCGTAGTGAAATGTGATTTTGATCCTTTGTGCTCTTAGTTATTACATTTGTGTATAGATTCCTGACCACGATTTACAATTATTATTTGTCAAGGCTGTAAGAATTAGTTGTAATGTTAAACAATAAATGTTTTATTTGGTTTATGAGAAACGAGAGTATCTGAATTCAAGATGAGGTAGCTAGCTACTGGGAGCCTGACACGTAGTCTAGATCTTCGTGAGTAATCCCATGAAGCGGTATAAATGGGGTTGTACACGTAAAATCGGTTTTTAAGGAAGATATTTGGAAAATTTGGATTTTTGTGAAGGGTTCTGGGAAAATCAATACCATTTGCAAAGGAGTTCTTTAAATAAGGCACTACGGCAGACGCTAAAAAATTCAAAGACACGCTTCAAGGATTATTACAGGTCGCTGAAGTCCTTAGGAAAGTGACTGAAATGGGAATCTTTGGCAGCCTTAGGAAAGTGACTGAAATGGGATCTCTGGAAGACAGGCAAAGTTGTTGCCTCGAAACGCCGTTGTGTAAATTTAGAGAAGACTTTGCAAAAGTTGTGTGTTCTGCGACGTATATCTTGCGTAGGGATCTTGAGTGTAAGATAAGAGAGATTCAGGCGCGTCATAAAGCATACGCTACAGTACGCGAATGAAGCAGGGCCGAAAGTCATTATTGCTGGCTAGAAATACCTTCCTCCACGCACTGTCAGTGACGTATACACTGTACATAAGTAGCGTTTAAGCTGTATTCGGTCATGAAAATAACAACCGCTGCTTGGTATCGACAGAAGTGAATAATAGTGTCGATAAAGGAACTACGATTTTATTTCTTCTCTCTTAACTTACGGAAACTACGCAAAATGTGACAGCCTATATTTTTATACTACATCCTCGTGAGTTATGAGTGGTGACTGTTGTCCAATACTGCGCTGTTTTCAGCTGATGCTCAAGCTGCCCAGTTTTACGTAACAGTTGTTTTTCTACGGCAGGCATAAAGTAACTACTTTATGCAGTCGTGCAGTACTTAGCGTCATTTTAAGATCAATGAGGCATTATATTTTTATTTGTTCTGTTACTAATAGTCAGTGCTGATATTAGTCAGTTTTATGTGGTAGGTATAAATAACTGTTACGTGTAAGTTAATTCGAAGTGCCTGCATACAAGTACCTTGGCAGGTTAACATTACTCACTAATATTCTACAAGGGAAAAAAGTTGACTCGCTTTGTAGAATAAATTTTAAGTTTTCCAATGGCTCGGTGCAAACTCATACAAAGACAAATTCTCAACTAAACTTTATAGTTATCAAGCTGAAAATAATGATGAGTTATTTTTATGGTTTGCGTTGTGTTGACCTCTCTTTCGTTCTAGTAATCGCGTATCCTTATCATTCCTCTTTTCGGCCGTAGACCCATTACTGAGTTGAAAAATTATATTTTTCTGGTATTTCTTTCCGTTTTTGCTGAAATTCACTGTGAATGCTGGGCGTTCACAAAAAAAAAAAAATGTTGCTAGCACGACAGCAATCGTATACGGCGTGCAGGAAGAATGGTCCCGTCATTTTCTTCGCGGAAAGTGAAGAAAAACCTCAGTCAAGCTATCCAAACTAGCACTTCTGTTTCTGATTCTGCTAGCCCTATCTTGAAGTGTCGGAAGAATTATTACTGCGCAGACATTGTTGAGGAAAACGCCGGCCAGGGTGGCCCAGCGGTTCTAGGCGCTACAGTCTGGAACCGCGTGACCGCTACGGTCACAGGTTCGAATCCTGCCTCGGGCATGGATGTGTGTGATGTCCTTAGGTTAGTTAGGTTTAAGTAGTTCTAAGTTCTAGGGGACTGATGACCTTAGAAGTTAAGTCCCATACTGCTCAGAGCCATTTGAACCATTTGAATTGTTGAGGAATAAACCACTAAGAAAACAACTCAGTGGCACACTGAAGGTCTACCCCAGCATTAATTTGAAAGACTGTGGAGCATAAACGTTCCAGACAATGAGGAACAGATTTCAGCTTTACAGCGCTGGAGCTAAGAATTGGCTACAATTTAAAAAAATATTCGTTCATCGACCATTTAGCCACTAATCAACAACTCAAGTTGACGTCCAGACCATGTATCACAGCACATGAAGTACTAAGTTCGCATACGTATAAATCATATTCAGAATAAGGGGCTCAAATGTGTCTGATCAGCTGCTTGACAAACTTCACACACAGGTTCTTATACGAGGGCATGCTGAAAATTAATGCTTCCGAATTTGTTATGTGAAAATTCTTAAAGCTGAATTCTTCACGACGACATATTTATTCTCAATATAGTCACCGTGGCGAGGAACACATTTCTCCCAACGACAGACTACTTTGTTGATACCGTCACTGCAGACTCTTTGACTTTGTTGACGGAGCTACGGTGGTATTCTGTAAGTTCTGGAAAAATTGGATGGAACGGAATCGGGACTGCATGGAGAGTGATGGGTGGCAGTGAACCCAAGGCATCGGGCTGTTACAGACCTCGTAGCGCTCCGTGTGATCTGGCATTGTTAAGCTGAAGCAGATGATGCTCCAAGTGTGAACGAACTCTTCGAATTCGATTCTCGACTGCAGCACACTGTTTCTCACGCACCGAAATAAACAGCTGCAGAGGCTCGGTTTTGTTTGATTTCGCAGTTGCTGGAAAAAAAGTCGCACCCGTTAGGTATGATTACGGAGCTATTTGAGTGGAACGGCCTAATGAAACTATTCATAGGAAAGGCAGGTGCCAGACTGAGATTCACTGGAAAAATACTCAGGAAATGTAATCCAACATAGAAGGGAGTAGCTTACAAATCCCTTATTCAGCCGATACTTGAATATTCCTCGTCGATCTGGGACCTCACCGGCTACAATTTTGAGAGGAAATAGAAAAGAACTGAAGAAGACCAAAGCGTTTCGTTACAGGTTCATTTAGCAAGAGCGAAAGCGCCAACTCCATACGTACCTAGAAGATTCTGCCAATACGTTGCTCCTTCCTACATACATCTACCGAACAGACAGTGAAGATCTGATTAGACAGATTTGAGTTCACACAGATGTCTACCAACAGTCGTTTGTTCCCCGAAACTTCGCGACTGGAACAGGGAAGGGGAACATTGTGTGGTACCTATCCCAATGTGTCGGAAATTTTATGAATTTGTTTTCTTGTAAAGCTAGATTTCCGTATGCATTACACAGCCTTGTCATAAAGATGCGCGAGTATGGCTGCAGTTAAGAATCAACGGCTAGCCATTCCCACGTACAGGTGAGCGTGGGCTGTTTAAGGCCCCACTTGAACGGACTGCAGTGAGAAATGTTCTTCGAGTATTACGCCTCTGCCTGTTAAGGTGGCTACCTGTGAAACGAGTTAACAACAGACAACATCACAACAACTACCTTAGACAACGGCCTGTGCTCGCCTACGGATAAATGTCTTTATATACTGTAATTATTGTATTATTACCATTTTCAATCACATTGATACTGATATTTTATCAAACAATTGCTGGCGATATTCTAGTCCAGAAAGAGTCGCAGTTATGACGAAGATTATGTAGATAATGTGCTGAGACTTAGCGCGCAGAAAACTCAGTCGGCACTAGCATCTAACGGAGGTAACTTCGCGTATCATGGTGGTAATTCTGTTTCCGTAACGTGTACTTAACAGCTTAGAACTACTTGATGCTATGTAAATCGTGATTTAAGACGTTATATACCCAAAAAATGAAATAGTGGCAATACAAATATGATAGTTGCAAGGATGAGATATTTATATACTGTTGAACAGGTTGTTTGGTAGTAACCAGCTACGATGAGCTTTTTTTTTTTTTTTAAAAAAAAAAGGTGAACTGTATCTTACAATGACCAGACGAACGCCTTGGTACATAAGTGCTTCATCCACAGAGCACCTCCCTACAAGTATTCGATACGATGAGGCTCATACGCAGCAATCTATCGTAAAGTTATGCAATCGATCGTTCAACCGAACCTCTACTGCTGCGCTGTACTCCAACAGGGGGCTAGAAGGGAGAGCACTAGATGTCTGTAACCAACCATGGATGCCTGGACACGTTTCCTGCCTGCTGGAATCATTCCCATAATCTTGAGATCACAGGGAGGGCCCGTGCTACGACCTGCTGTCTTTGACCAGCCTCCAGTCGCCCTAGTATTCTACCCCTCATAACGTCATCAGTGTGATCTTTGAGCCATTTTAAACACACGGTCACCATTAGCAGGTCTGCACACTTAATCGCTGCGCCGAACTCTGACACGCACCAACAGACCTCTGTTTATGTGGAATGCTGCCAGCGCCACCGTGCGACGACAGCTGGTTAAATGCACCTCATGGTCAGACCCCGAGCTGATTTAAACCCCGCAAACCACCCACTAGAGCGTTGTTTCACCATGTATCAGCATTATCCTAAATTTATGAGCATGAGTGTAGATCGTGTCGGAGGAGTGGGGGTGGGGGGACGCGGAAACTGTGCAGTCGATGTCGTAATGTGATATCTGATGTCCAAAAGGGTATAATCATTGACGTTGGGGCCCAAGGTGCAAAATTTTCTAAAACGACTAAGCTTGTAACCTGTTCGCGTGCCACCGTGGTTAAAGTATACCGTGGGAACAATGGCGCTATCCAAAAGAAGAGCCGAGGCAACTGTGGCGCACTACGGGCCACAGATGACATGGGTGAGAGATTGCACGGGCGATTAGACGTGCAACTGTTGAGCAACTGACCGCCAGATGACCCAGGGGGCTACCAACAGTGTCTCCTCTACGGCTGTTCAGCGAACGTTTTCTGCGTACGAGCCTCTGCAGTAGGCGCCTGCTTCACACACCCACGCTCACTACTGTTCGTCGGCAACTAAGGCTAGAATTTGCAGTTCAGTACGGCAGTTGGAGGTCCACTGAGTGGCCACAGGTTACTTTCTTAGATGAATCACGTTTCATGCTCCATTCGACAGACAACCGTTGGCGTGTACTCCGTGAATCGACTCAAACACCGTACAACAATTGTCGGAATGGTGCAGCCCCGGCGGGCATTCCCTGGGTGATCTTGTCATTCTGGAAGTCAAAATTGATCAAAACAAGTATGCAGTTATCCTTGGGCCCATTCCACCTCTACAAGGGGTGTCTGAAAAGTCCGTGCGAAAATAAAAACTACTTACGTGTTTGGGGTAGACCCTTTTTTATTTTTTGACAGTCTCCTTTTAGACTTATACACTTCGTCCAACGATGTTCTAATTTGTTGATCCCTTCCGGATAATAGGAATTGTACAAGTCTGCAAAATAGCTATTAGTTGCTGCAATCACCTCCTCGTTTGAATGAAATCTTTGTCCCGCCTGTTATTCCTTCAAATTGGGATACAAATGGTGGTCCGAGGGGGTTAAGTCTGGAGAATAGGGGGGATGTGAAACGAGTTGGAATGCTATTTCCATTAATTTTGCCACCACAACTGGTTAGGTGTGTGCTGGTGCATTGTCGTGATGGAAAATGACTTTTTTGCGGTCCAATCGCCGGCGTTTTTCTTGCAGCCCGGTTTTCAAACGGTCCAATAACAATCAATAATCTGCACCTGTAATAGTTTGACCCCTTTCCAGGTAGTCGATGAGGATTATTCCTTGCGAATCCCAAAAGACAGTCGCCATAACCTTCCCGGCTGAAGGACTGGTCTTCGCCTTTTTTGGTGTAGATTCTGCCTTGGTAACCCATTTTTTAGATTGTTGTTAGGTCTCAGGAGTACAGTAATGTATCCATGTTCATCCGCAGTGACGAAACGATGCTTTAAGTCCTGCGGATTCTTCCTGAACAGCTGCAAACCATCCTTGCAACAATTCACACGATTCCGTTTTTGGTCAAGTGTGACCATCTCGCGGATAGCTTTGTCACGTCCAAATTTTCATGCAAAATGTGGTGTCACCGCCAGACACCACACTTGCTAGGTGGTAGCTTAAATCGGCCGCGGTCCATTAGTACATGTCGGACCCGCGTGTCGCCACTGCCAGTACTTGCAGACCTAGCGCCACCACATGGCAGGTCTAGAAAGACGGACTAGCACTCGCCCCAGTTGTACGGACGACATTGCTAGCGACTAGACGTACGAAGCCTTTCTCTCATTTGCCGAGAGACAGTTAGAATAGCCTTCAGCTAAGTCCATAGCTACGACCTAGCAAGGCGCAGTTAATCATATCTGGAGAGAGTCTTACTTGTATTCACCATAAACGATGTATACCAAAAAGGATGGATAAAAGTTAAGTATTCCCAAAGCAACGTACTTTTCTTATTAGCATTCATTGAGCATCCTGTTTCAGACTTCACGATATTCTGGGTGAGCTTATAGCGTGCCTATTCGGCCCCTTCAAAATAACACTGTGTCGGCACTTCTGTCGACACATAACACAAAATATTATCTATCCGTTCATTCTAGATTCCCACAGCACTAGCAATCTCACGCACCTTAACTCTCCTGTTATCCTTCACCATATCATGGATTTTATCAATGATTTCTGGAGTCGTAACCTCCACAGGGCGTCCAGAACGTTCAGCATCACTTGTGCCCATATGGCCACTCCGAAAATTTTGAAACCACTTATAAACTGTTCTAATCGAAGGTGCAGCATCACCATAATGTTTATCAAGCTTCTCTTTAGTCTCCTGAGGCGTTTTGCGTTTCATAAAGTAATGTTTAGTCACCACACGAAGTTCTTCTTCGTCCATTTTTTGACAATCACTCAACTTCCTTGATTCACACGAATGCCGAATACAAAGAAACAGACCAATATGGCTGAAACTTGATATGGATTCTTTCCAAAGATGCTACTAACTAAACCTGACCTCGATACACGCTGGTGGTGCCGTCTCTTGGACTTTGCACGGTCTTTTCAAACGCCCCTCGTACATGCTGTTTGTTTTTCCTCGCATGGTGGAAACTACCAGCAGGGCAACGCAACGTGTCACACCGATCGCAGTGTACGTGCGTTGCTCGAAGAGCACCAGGATGTGTTTACCATACTGTCTTGGTCACCAAACTCCCCGGATTTTAACCCAGTCGAGAGTCTTTGGGACCACCTCGATTGGGCTTTTCGAGCCACGGAACCTGAATCGAGAAACCTTGCGCAGTTGGCTACAGTACGGTGTCGGCATGGCTCCACGTCCGTGTCGGTACCTACCAGAAGCTCAATGACTCCCTTGCTGCACATCTGGCAGCAATCCGCACAGCAGAAGTTGGTTATTCAGGCTTTTGAGAGGTGGTGAGATTAATGTGACGGGGCAATGTACACTCCTGGAAATTGAAATAAGAACACCGTGAATCCATTGTCCCAGGAAGGGGAAACTTTATTGACACATTTCTGGGGTCAGATACATCACATGATCGCACTGACAGAACCACAGGCACATAGACACAGGCAACAGAGCATGCACAATGTCGGCACTAGTACAGTGTATATCCACCTTTCGCAGCAATGCAGGCTGCTATTCTCCCATGGAGACGATCGTAGAGATGCTGGATGTAGTCCTGTGGAACGGCTTGCCATGCCATTTCCACCTGGCGCCTCAGTTGGACCAGCGTTCGTGCTGGACGTGCAGACCGCGTGAGACGACGCTTCATCCAGTCCCAAACATGCTCAATGGGGGACAGATCCGGAGATCTTGCTGGCCAGGGTAGTTGGCTTACACCTTCTAGAGCACGTTGGGTGGCACGGGATACATGCGGACGTGCATTGTCCTGTTGGAACAGCAAGTTCCCTTGCCGGTCTAGGAATGGTATAACGATGGGTTCGATGACGGTTTGGATGTACCGTGCACTATTCAGTGTCCCCTCGACGATCACCAGTGGTGTACGGCCAGTGTAGGAGATCGCTCCCCACACCATGATGCCGGGTGTTGGCCCTGTGTGCCTCGGTCGTATGCAGTCCTGATTGTGGCGCTCACCTGCACGGCGCCAAACACGCATACGACCATCATTGGCACCAAGGCAGAAGCGACTCTCATCGCTGAAGACGACACGTCTCCATTCGTCCCTCCATTCACGCCTGTCGCGACACCACTGGAGACGGGCTGCACGATGTTGGGGCGTGAGCGGAAGACGGCCTAACGGTGTGCGGGACCGTAGCCCAGCTTCATGGAGACGGTTGCGAATGGTCCTCGCCGATACCCCAGGAGTAACAGTGTCCCTAATTTGCTGGGAAGTGGCGGTGCGGTCCCCTACGGCACTGCGTAGGATCCTACGGTCTTGGCGTGCATCAGTGCGTCGCTGCGGTCCGGTCCCAGGTCGACGGGCACGTGCACCTTCCGCCGACCACTGGCGACAACATCGATGTACTGTGGAGACCTCACGCCCCACGTGTTGAGCAATTCGGCAGTACGTCCACCCGGCCTCCCGCATGCCCACTATACGCCCTCGCTCAAAGTCCGTCAACTGCACATACGGTTCACGTCCACGCTGTCGCGGCATGCTACCAGTGTTAAAGACTGCGATGGAGCTCCGTATGCCACGGCAAACTGGCTGACAGTGACGGCGGCGGTGCACAAATGCTGCGCAGCTAGCGCCATTCGACGGCCAACACCGCGGTTCCTGGTGTGTCCGCTGTGCCGTGCGTGTGATCATTGCTTGTACAGCCCTCTCGCAGTGTCCGGAGCAAGTATGGTGGGTCTGACACACCGGTGTCAATGTGTTCTTTTTTCCATTTCCAGGAGTGTATTTTGGATGTAATTGCAATCGGCTTGTGGTAATGAATACAATATGTAGAGCGTCCGGTTAGATATAAGAGGGACTGTGGCGGACCTAATGTTCCCAGGCTAAATGAATGAATAACTCGTCACTGCTGAGTGCAGTTGGATTAGCTAGCAAAGTGGTAGGAAGTATCCTCCGCCAGGCACAGTAGTGTGTATTGAGAACGTAGGAGGGGTTGCGCAGTGTCTTCCGGGACATCACTTCACACGTCGTCGGTTAGGAATGTGTTGTGGCAGCCGGCGGGGCGACGGGGGCGGCGAAGCTCCTGGAAGGCGGCTCGTCCGGGCGTCGAACGTGGGCCGCCGGGCGGCCGGGCTGCAAGCTGCCGTATTAGGAGGGAGGAGGCAGGCAGGGGGCACAGAGGCAGAGCCGCGCCGGCGCGGCCCACGGCCGCGAGCAGCCCACGCCGCCGCAACCTGCGTCTCACCAGCCGTCACGGCGTCCCTACCTGTTCTCGTCTCCGTGTGCTACGATGCAAACTGAGCGGTGCGGTAGTTGTTGTGGTGCGACCGGCTGTGTGTTTATATTCCGACTTTTAGCCGTGCTCCCGTTAGTAGATACCCATACCCACAGCTCCCGCAGGGTAGGCTTGTTCCCTCAGGGGATGTGCGGTGTGTGACGCCAGAATGCTGCGCCTGGATGGGGCATATGGTGCGAATGTAAACGCTAGTGACTGGAACAACAGTCGAACAAGTGGAAAAACAATCTATTCTATCGGTTTCAGGAGAACAATCGACTCACTAGATCAGGGGTATTCAACGTTTTAGCTTACCCGGGCCACTTTGGAAGAAGATGAGTATTTTCGGGCCGCACATAACAACAAAATCGCCAAGAGAAAACATAATAATTCGGAATAAGTAATTCAACATTTATACCAACGACCAGCCATTGACCCCAGCCACAAGGAGATTCTTATATGCAGATGACCTAGCCCTTGCTACGCAGAGCTCATGCATTGAAAGTGTGGTGTCACCGTCAGACACCACACTTGCTAGGTGGTAGCTTTAAATCGGCCGCGGTCCATTAGTACATGTCGGACCCGCGTGTCGCCACTGTCAGTGATCGCAGACCGAGCGCCACCACACGGCAGGTCTTGAGAGACGTACTAGGACTCGCCCCAGTTGTACGACGACTTTGCTAGCTACGACACTGACGAAGCCTTTCTCTCATTTGCCGAGAGACAGTTAGAATAGCCTTCAGCTAAGTCCATGGCTACGACCTAGCAAGGCGCCATTAACCATATCTAGAGAGCCTCACTTGTATCATCAAGAATGCTGTATACAAATGATGGATTAAAGTTAAGTATTCCAGCAGCTACGTACTTTTCTTTATAGCATTCATTACGTATCCTGTTTCAGACCTAGCGCCACCTGCGTGAGCTTAACGCGTGCCTTTCGGCTACTTCCGAGTGGCGTGGCTGTCTTGCTACGCCACAACAGAAAGAGTGGAAAGAAAACTGCCAACAGCACTTAGAACACTGTCAAGCTACTACAATCGGAACCAACTCAGACCAAACTCTTCGAAGACACAAGTGTGTGCCTTTAATTTAAGGAACAGGGAGGCTAATCGTGAGCTACATATTGCATGGTCAGGCATCCAGCTCCAGCATCATCACGCATCTAAATACTTGCGAGTCACTCTCGATAGAACTCTGACATTCAAAACTCACTGCAAGAACACCAAAATGAAAATCTCCGCTCGAAACAACCTAGTTCGCAAACTAGCGGGGACACAGCGGGGATCACATCCACAAACTATTCGCTGTTCTGCAATGGCACTGTGCTTTTCTACTGCTGAATATGCTTCTCCAGTCTGGTGCAGGTCATCTCATGCCAGACAAATAGACATTGCTCTCAACGAAACCTGCGGGTTGATCACAGGTTGCTTAAGACCTACCCCAACTGATAAGCTCTACTGCCTGGCTGGAATAGCGCCACCATGGATACGCAGATCAGTGGCTGCCAACAAGGAGAGACTGAAAGTGGAACAGGTCAGTGCCCATCCACTGCACGGACATAATCCACCACAGCAACGGCGGAGATCGCGAAAGAGCTTCCAGAGAACATCGGAGAAGCTCGCCATTTCAACAGAGAAGGCAGGGCTGGAGTTACGGAAGAAGTCGACGCCTCACCTGCAGACGCCAGAAGCTGAAGAACTACCACCTGGACACAACGAGAGCTGGCCGGTCTGGAAATCTTTAAACAGATTACGACCAGGAGTTGGACGCTCCAGAGACAACCTGAAGAGGTGGGGCTTCATAACAGAAGATACGTCCTGTGATTGTGGACAAGAACAAACCACAAGCCACAGTGCCTTTTGTGCCCTACATCCTGCACGAAGATTGATCTCCTGCAAGCCACTCCAAGCGCCTTGGAGGTTGCAAAGTACTGGGCACATGTAATATAAATACAATTTGTGTATATATATGTACATATTTATTGATGTGTATGGCTACTGTAAATTTGTATGTTCCTGATTCGAGAATATAAATTCGAAATTTATCAAGTTACGATTTTATGTACTGAAAAAAGTGAGATGAAATAAATTTGATATTTTATAGATGAGCTTTCATTAATAATTTTAAATAAAAGTTTTTCTGAAATGCCTGTAACAAATTCTAGGACTTGTACTGCGGACTGACTAACCAATACTCTGAATTGGAACCCACGTACGGAAAAGTACCGTTCCCGAACTACAGCCGTTTGAAAACATGTTTGCTAGGTAAGTGGTGCTTACGTCGGAACGGCTGATGTCATTTGACGCTTGTTCTACTTCTCTGAGCTTCATTCACGTGTCTATGGGTGTTAGAACGACATGGTTGAGTATACGTCTGCAGAAAAAACAGACGTAATGCTTCTGTAAGGCGAAGTTCACGGTAATGGATTAGCTGCTCGTCGCCTTTATCTGGATCGTTATCCGTAATGTCCGTTTCCATCGCACACGCTTTTCGCCACAATTACGTAACAGCTTTGAGAAAGGAGCAGGCGTGACTGTAGTGCTCCAAGGAGACACCGCACACGCGAATTGGAAGAGGCCGTACTGTGAAGAACAGTGTTTGTGAAAACTGACAGTGTCTCCTTTTTTTCTTTCGTTGTTATGAGTGGAACTGTGGAACAAGTGATGCACACCTAACGAATTACGCGCTACCAACGTGTTTCCAAATGATTGGAGCACGGGAACGATACGTTTTCGGACGTGGGCCCCAATTCAAAATGTTACCTAAAAGACCTAGAAGTTTGTAACGGGAATTTGTGACCACACTGTATAAATAATTACGTATCACAGAATTAATTGGACATTTGACTTTGAATTTTGGAAATCAATATCAGGTTCGATCGAAGTGGTTGCAATTCTTAGGGAGTTCTGAAGGTGCTCATCTGAGATTTTGGTTCTATTTTTACTCTGTGTGCTTTACTTTTGAAAACAACTGCTCAGGAACGTGCCTGCTTCCAAACAAAGATGTCATATACAATGCTTCTCCGTGCAGCAAGGGATATTTGTCTCTGGCAGGTAAGACCTGTAAAAGTCCAACGAAGACACACGGTCAAATTTTTCTTTTAGCTGGATGTCAGACTGCAACCCTATCCATTCCATTTGGAAATCTTCAGGCAACGTATCAATACTGTTTGAAAAAGGTGTCGCATAAATATAAAAATTGTGGTTATTTTTTCCGAAAATCCTGAAATGGATTCTCAGATTCTTGCAGCATATCGGGAAGTATGGCTGCGCATTTCAAACCGGCTTTCGGATTACATTTGGACAACGTGCATTTACTTACGCCTGCCATAATTTCAGTTTCATTTGTAACGCGTTTATTGTTTGAAACATTTTACTGGTAATTGGGTTTACACCTAGAAGACGCCTATTAATGTCACCTAAATGAAGAATGTAACAAAGCTGTTAAGTCAACCACCTAGTTGGCATCGTCAGGTTCTGGGACACATATCATTATACACTCCTGGAAATGGAAAAAAGAACACATTGACACCGGTGTGTCAGACCCACCATACTTGCTCCGGACACTGCGAGAGGGCTGTACAAGCAATGATCACACGCACGGCACAGCGGACACACCAGGAACCGCGGTGTTGGCCGTCGAATGGCGCTAGCTGCGCAGCATTTGTGCACCGCCGCCGTCAGTGTCAGCCAGTTTGCCGTGGCATACGGAGCTCCATCGCAGTCTTTAACACTGGTAGCATGCCGCGACAGCGTGGACGTGAACCGTATGTGCAGTTGACGGACTTTGAGCGAGGGCGTATAGTGGGCATGCGGGAGGCCGGGTGGACGTACCGCCGAATTGCTCAACACGTGGGGTGTGAGGTCTCCACAGTACATCGATGTTGTCGCCAGTGGTCGGCGGAAGGTGCACGTGCCCGTCGACCTGGGACCGAACCGCAGCGACGCACGGATGCACGCCAAGACCGTAGGATCCTACGCAGTGCCATAGGGGACCGCACTGCCACTTCCCAGCAAATTAGGGACACTGTTGCTCCTGGGGTATCGGCGAGGACCATTCGCAACCGTCTCCATGAAGCTGGGCTACGGTCCCGCACACCGTTAGGCCGTCTTCCGCTCACGCCCCAACATCGTGCAGCCCGCCTCCAGTGGTGTCGCGACAGGCGTGAATGGAGGGACGAATGGAGACGTGTCGTCTTCAGCGATGAGAGACGCTTCTGCCTTGGTGCCAATGATGGTCGTATGCGTGTTTGGCGCCGTGCAGGTGAGCGCCACAATCAGGACTGCATACGACCGAGGCACACAGGGCCAACACCCGGCATCATGGTGTGGGGAGCGATATCCTACACTGGCCGTACACCACTGGTGATCGTCGAGGGGACACTGAATAGTGCACGGTACATCCAAACCGTCATCGAACCCATCGTTCTACCATTCCTAGACCGGCAAGGGAACGTGCTGTTCCAACAGGACAATGCACGTCCGCATGTATCCCGCGCCACCCAACGTGCTCTAGAAGGTGTAAGTCAACTACCCTGGCCAGCAAGATCTCCGGATCTGTCCCCCATTGAGCGTGTTTGGGACTGGATGAAGCGTCGTCTCACGCGGTCTGCACGTCCAGCACGAACGCTGGTCCAACTGAGGCGCCAGGTGGAAATGGCATGGCAAGCCGTTCCACAGGACTACATCCAGCATCTCTACGATCGTCTCCATGGGAGAATAGCAGCCTGCATTGCTGCGAAAGGTGGACATACACTGCACTTGTGCCGACATTGTGCATGCTCTGTTGCCTGTGTCTATGTGCCTGTGGTTCTGTCAGTGTGATCATGTGATGTATCTGACCCCAGGAATGTGTCAATAAAGTTTCCCCTTCCTGGGACAATGAATTCACGGTGTTCTTATTTCAATTTCCAGGAGTGTATGTCTCTAAATCTGTAGTTTCGCAGTTACATCTCAAGCACTCGGAAGATAACAGCAGAATGGCGCGTCTGACGGATTGGCCAATCATATGAACGAATCTCTAGCGGTTCAAGTACAGTACGGGCGACAGTGTTAAGAACGGGATGGGCCGCTGACAAAATAGCATCGTGTGACGGGAGCTCAAATTGAAAATGTTCAGTTTATCATTAGTTTACATAAGAGGAATTTTATCGGTTTTTTAAATTACCAATCGTGTCATATATGGTCTTGGGCCGCGAGCCCCTGCAGTAGATTGTAGATTTACGTATCGGCTGAATTATTCATCGATTCTTCCGACTGACTAATCTACGGAGACAATCGAATGAAAACAGCCGATGCAGTATGGTGCCTTCAGATCTAAGCGGAAACTTTCGATCGTTTCGGCATTGTTAAATGATGATTGTTGCCTGCACCCTGTTGTCTGTCGTCTCTGTTATTGCCGTTCCGATTACTGCGTGTCGCTGAACGTCAATAAACAGTTTTTCTTCCACTTTTTCGTCCATGTTTATCAGTATGCGCTTTCTTAATAGTGCTCTTCGTGTCTGAATCGGAATGCCGAAACGCTTAGTGGCGTGGGAACGGAAGAAATCATATGTAAAAAATTATCCTCAAGATAAATTCGATGCTATATACATTATCTGCAAGGATGAATTCATACTACAGAACTATTTTATTTTTGAAAGAAATTGGAAGAAAATTAACAAATGATAACAAGTATTTCTCGCGAAAATAATACTTCCAACAAGCGACAGTGCGCGCTCAAAAAGCAAATTATTAAGTCATTATTAAAAAAAGAACTGTATCTTATTTGGTTTCTGTTCACGTCACTTGAGCATTTACGGAAATAGAATTATTGGTGGTTGCTGCAGGCTGGCGGAACAAGCGAGACGAGTTATAATAAATTTAAATAGAAAAGTAATCGTTCATTTATTTAAACAAAAGTTTATGATGTACCACCAGTTATTGACCTTTTAAATGCAACCATAAATCCATATTTAATGCAAATAGTACGAAAAATTCGTATTTAAGTAAATAAATAAATAAATTTTGTAAATACAAAATTTTTAGAAATTTAGTTTGTATTCAGACCTCCTTGAAATAAGATACGTTATTAGCCTCTAAAAAGAGCTGGTAACCCTCCTCATGGTCCATGTATTAATTGAAAAGAATGAACAGTGTGCAAACATTCACATAACTGCCCTATCTGTCAGACACTTGTTTCAGTCGGTTGTCTCACAGTAAGCGAAATCACTCAGACCTGAGTGTGAGTGAAAACATTCATCGAGCTGACGTGGCCATAGACTACACAAGCGTAAGCCGCGCGACAGGAAGCGAGGTGACCTTTCTGGCGGCGCTGACCACCACAAGAGTGCCCCCCCCCCCCCCCCCACAACCCCCTAGTCCACAATCCACTGTCCACTGCCACACTCGACTGTTCAGTTCCTACGATTCCTGAGATAGCGCCGTCACTAGACACCCACCACGAGCTCGGACTTCGAAAGGGTGAGGGAAGGAATGCGACCTTGCCCTTTCCAAAGGAGCCACCCCGGCATGTGCCTCCAACGATTTAGGGAAATCACGTGGTAAATGGTTCAAATGGCTCTGAGCACTATGGGACTTAACTGCTGAGGTCATCAGTCCCCTAGAACTTAGAACTACTTAAACCTAACTAACCTAAGGACGTCACACACAGCCATGGCCAAGGCAGGATTCGGACCTGCGACCGTAGCGGTCGCGCGGTTCCAGACTGTAGTGCCTAGAACCGCTCGGACACCCCGGCCGCCAATCACGGGATACTTAAATCTGGATGGCTGTAACAGGATCTCAACCTGTCAGTAATATTAAGCATAGTGAAGAACAGTGTTGTAAGATGTAGTTCAATGGATACATTCATAATATCCGTGGATACCATATTCTCTGTATTTCTGTGTTTTGAGACCAAAGATGTTAGAGAAAGTCAGAAAGTAGCAGTGTATAGTGGGTGTTAGTCTGACAATGTACTTGGTTTGAAAAGGATGGGAGCTAACCTGCCGTGTAGTGTGAAGGTAGCATTATTGAAAAAAAAAAAAGATTTTGTAATAATGTATTGTAACTGTGTAGTTTCTTACTGTTAAAGTTCGCTGTAGAAATTTAACAGTGAAGCATATGCACTTGTCTTATAGTAGAAATAGATGTCAAGGAAGGCAAGTATACACAAGAAAGTTAATAAAAAATATTCTGCTAATTTGCCTAGTTGTGAGAACTTTATGAAAAGGTGTATTATTGTTATGGCTCAATGAACTATAGTTGTACTTGGAGTCTTTGTTCTCATTTATCAGTCGTTTAGTTCCTCATTTTTCATTCTTTACATTCATGACTGTGTTTGTACACTCGCATTGCACATCACGATTTTCGTCTGACAAACATTTTGTGAAAATTGGTAAGATACCGTCTTGCTTAGCACATCGCATGTACGGTAAATGAAATTTGGTTTTGGACAGGCAGATCAGTAATCCCAATAGTGAGAGGTTGCAGAGCAGACGAGAGTTCCGTGCGCATGGGTATGCCAATAAATATAATTAACATCAAAGCTAGTTTCCATTGTAAGGGACAGCGACTGTCAGAGTATTTTTGTGAAAATATCAGTATCAGGGATTTAAGTGTCAGAAGTGCTGAAAGTATTTGTATGCAGTTTATCCATATATGGAAGTGAAACATGGAGAATAAACGGTTTAGATAATAGAAGCTTTCAATATGTGGTGCTACAGAAGAATGCTGATGATCAGATGGGTAGAGTACGTAACTAATCAGGAGTTACTGAATAGAACTGGGGAGACGAGGAATTTGTGGCACAACTTGACTAGAAGAAGGGATGGGTTGGTAGGACATGTTCTGAGGCATCAAGGGACCACCAATTTAGTACTGGAGGTAAGTGTGGGGGGTAAAAACTGTGGTGTCACCGCAAGGCACTACACTTGCTAGGTTGTAGGCTTCAAAGCGGCCGCGGTCCGTCAGTACACATCGGACCCGCGAGTCGCCACAGTCGATGCTAGCAGACCGAGCGCCGCCACTCGGTTGGTCTTACGAGACAAGCTAGCGCACTGGCCAGTTCTACAGCCGACTTTTATAGGAATGGTTCACTTGTTATAGCTTCAGAGAGCTCATTTGCAGAGACGCTAGTTAGCATAGCCTTCAGCCAAGTCAGTAGCTACGACTTAGCCAGGCGCCACATACAGTTTATACATTGACAATTGATCTGTATGTGCGAAGCAATCAGAATTGTAAAGAAATATTCGCAGTTCAGTCTATAACTGCACTTGTAAATTCTTGTACAAAGCCGAGATCGACGTTCACCGCTGATGCTGAATTAAAGCTAAGTATTTAATGGTATTCCTGTCTACTAACTTTCTAATCACCTAAAATGTTCCAGATACATCCCGTCAAGTACAGCTCATTGATCCTTACGTCAGCCTACGTGATCAACGCGTGCAATTAATTCCCACGCCTCGTGATCAGAGTCAAAATCCGTGACTCAGCCGGGTCAACCTTTTTCCATGAGGCCCATAGTTCCGCCTCATACATAACAAATATTGTAGAGGGAGAGCAAGAGATGACTACAGTAAGCGCCGGCCTGTGCGGCCGAGCGGTTCTAGGCGCTACAGTCTGGAACCGCGTGACCGCTACGGTCGAAGGTTCGAATCCTGCCTCAGGCATGGATGTATGTGATGTCCTTAGGTTAGTTAGGTTTAAGTAGTTCTAAGTCCTAGGGGACTAATGACCTCAGAAGTTAAGTCCCATAGTCCCCAGAGCCATTTGAACCATTTTGAACTACAGTAAGCACATTCAGAAGGATGTAGGTTGCAGTAGTAATTCGGAGATGAAGAGGCTTGCACAGGATAGAGTAACATGGAGAGCTGCATCAAACCAGTCTCTGGACTGAAGACCACAACAATAATACCACAGTCAGTTCTGAGGCTTGTTGTTGTTGTTGTTGTGGTCTTCAGTCCAGAGACTGGTTTGATGCAGCTCTCCATGCTACGCTATCCTGTGCAAGCCTCTTCATCTCCCAGTACCTACTGCAGCCTACATCCTTCTGAATCTGTTTAGTGTATTCATCTCTTGGTCTCCCTCTACGATTTTTACCCTCCACGCTGCCCTCCAATACTAAATTGGCGATCCCTCGATGTCTCAGAACATGACCTACCAACCGATCCCTTCTTCTAGTCAAGTTGTGCCACAAACTTCTCTTCTCCCCAATCCTATTCAATACTTCCTCATTAGTTATGTGATCTACCCATCTAATTTTCAGCATTTGTCTGTAGCACCACATTTAGAAAGCTTCTATTCTCTTCTTGTCTAAACTATTTATCGTCCACGCTTCACTTCCATACATGGCTACACTCCATACAAATACTTTCAGAAACGACTTCCTGACATTTATATCTATATTCGATGTTAACAAATTTTTCTTCTTCAGAAACGCTTTCCTTGCCATTGCCAGTCTACATTTTATATCCTCTCTACTTCGACTATTGTTAGTTATTTTGCTCCCCAAATAGCAAAACTCCTTTACTACTTTAAGTGTCTCATTTCCCTCAGCATCACCCGACTACATTCCATTATCCTCGTTTTGCTTTTGTTGATGTTCATCTTGTACCCTCCTTTCAAGACACTGTCCATTCCGCTCAGCTGCTCTTCCAAGTCCTTTGCTGTCTCTGACAGAATTACAATGTCATCGGCGAACCTCAAAGTTTTTATTTCTTCTCCATGGATTTTAATTCCTACTCCGAACTTTTCTTTTGTTTCCTTTATTGCTTGCTCAATATACAGATTGAATAACATCGGGGATAGGCTACAACCCTGTCTCACTCCCTTCGCAACCACTGCTTCCCTTTCATACCCCTCGACTCTTATAACTGCCATCTGGTTTCTGTACAAATTGAAAATAGCCTTTCGCTCCCTGTATTTTACCCCTGCCACCTTCAAAGTTTGAATGAGAGTATTCCAGTCAACATTGTCAAAAGCTTTCTCTAAGTCTACAAATGCTAGAAACGTAGGTTTGCCTTTCCTTAATCTTTCTTCTAAGATAAGTCGAACGGTCAGTATTGCCTCACGTGTTCCAACATTTCTACGGAATCCAAACTGATCTTCCCCGAGGTTGGCTTCTATCAGTTTTTCCATTCGTCTGTAAAGAATTCGCGTTAGTATTTTGCAGCTGTGACTTATTAAACTGATAGTTCGGTAATTTTCACATCTGTCAACATCTGCTTTCTTTGGGATTGGAATTATTATATTATTCTTGAAGTCTGAGGGTATTTCGCCTGTCTCATACATCTTGCTCACCAGATGGTAGAGTTTTGTCAGGACTGGCTCTCCCAAGGCCATCAGTAGTTCTAATGGAATGTTGTCTACTCCAGGGGCCTTGTTTCGACTCAGGTCTTTCAGTGCTCTGTCAAACTCTTCACGCAGTATTATATGTCCCATTTCATCTTCATCTACATCCTCTTCCATTTCCATAACATTGTCCTCAAGTACATCGCCCTTGTATAGACCCTCTATTTACTCCTTCTACCTTTCTGCTTTCCCCTCTTTGCTTAGAACTGGGTTTCCATCTGAGCTCTTGATATTCATACAAGTGGTTCTCTTTTCTCCAAATGTCTCTTTAATTTTCCTGTATGCAGTATCTAACTTACCCCTAGTGAGATAAGCCTCTACATCCTTACATTTGTCCTCTAGCCATCCCTGCTTAGCCATTTTGCACTTCCTATCGATCTCATTTTTGAGACGTTTGTATTCCTTTTTGCCTGCTTCATTTACTGCATTTTTATATTTTCTCCTTTCATCAATTAAATTCAATATTTCTTCTTTTATCCAAGGGTTTCTACTAGCCCTCGTCTGTTTACCTATTTGATCCTCTGCTGCCTTCACTATTTCATCCCTCAAAGCTACCCATTCTTCTTCTACTGTATTCCTTTCCCCCATTACTGTCAATTGTTCCCTTATGCTCTCCCTGAAACTCTGTACAACCTCTGGTTCTTTCAGTTTATCCAGGTCCCGTCTCCTTGAATTTCCACCTTTTTGCAGTTTCTTCAGTTTTAGTCTACAGTTCATAACCAATAGAGTGTGTTCAGAGTCCACATCTGCCCCTGGAAATGTCTTACAATTTAAAACCAGGTTCCTAAATCTGTCTTACCATTATATAATCTATCTGATACCTTTTAGTATCTCCAGGGTTCTTCCATGTGTACAACCTTCTTTCATGATTCTTGAACCAAGTGTTAGCTATGATTAAGGTATGCTCTGCGCAAAATTCTACCAGACGGCTTCCTCTTTCATTTCTTAGCCCCAATCCATATTCACCTACTATGTTTCCTTCTCTCCCTTTTCCCACTGACGAATTCCAGTCACCCAGGACTATTAAATTTTCGTCTCCCTTCACTACATGAATAATTTCTTTTATCTCATCATACATTTCATCAAGTTCTTCGTCATCTGCAGAGCTAGTTGGCATATAAACTTGTACTACTGTAGTAGGCGTAGGCTTCGTATCTATCTTGGCCACAATAATGCGTTCACTATGCTGTTTATAGTAGCTTACCCGTACTCCTATTTTTTTATTCATTATTAAACCTACACCTGCATTACCCTTATTTGATTTTGTATTTATAACCCTGTATTCACCTGACCAAAAGTCTTGTTCCTCCTTCCACCGAACTTCACTAATTCCCACTATATCTAACTTTAACCTATCCATTTCCCTTTTTAAATTTTCTAACCTACCTGCCCGATTAAGGGAGCTGACATTCCACGCTTCGATCCGTAGGACGCCAGTTTTCTTTCTCCTGATAATGGCGTCCTCTTGAGTAGTCCCCGCCCGGAGATCCGAATGGGGGACTATTTTACCTCCGGAATATTTTACCCAAGAACACGCCATCATCATTTAATCATACAGTAAAGCTGCATGCCCTCGGGAAAAATTACGGCTGTAGTTTCCCCTTGCTTTCAGCCGTTCGCAATACCAGAACAGCAAGGCCATTTTGGTTAGTGTTACAAGGTCAGATCAGTCAATCATCCAGACTGTTGCAGACTGTTGCCCCTGCCACTACTGAAAAGGCTGCTGCCCCTCTTCAGGAACCACATGTTTGTCTGGCCTCTCAACATATACCCCTCCGTTGTGGTTGCACCTACGGTACGGCTATCTGTATCGCTGAGGCACGCAAGCCTCCCCACCAACGGCAAGGTCCATGGTTAATGGGGGGGGGGGGGGGGGGTTCTGAGCCTTAATACCAGTAAAAGATTTCAGTAAAGTGGTATCTTGTGAATTTTCAAGCAGTTTTATCAGAAAGTCAGAGGCGCTAATTTTTATGTTAATTTGCTGTATAGTTACATAACAGTTCTGGTACAGTAATTGTTTACAAGACTAAAGATGAAGATTGTGGATAACATCGGAAGTTCACTGAGGCTTTTTGCGGATGATGCTGTGGTATATCGAGAGGTTGCAACAATGGAAAATTGTACTGAAATGCAGGAGGGCCTGCAGCGAATTGACGCATGGTGCAGGGAATGGCAATTGAATCTCAATGTAGACAAGTTGGCTTTTAGCACTATGGGACTCAAAATCTGAAGCCATCAGTCCCCTAGAACGTAGAACTACTTGAACCTAACTATCCTAGGGACATCACACACATCCATGCCCGAGGCAGGATTCGAACCTGCGACCGTAGCAGTCCCGGGGTTCCGGACTGAATCGCCTAGAACCTCGCGGCCACCGAGGCCGGCAACGTAGACAAGTGTAGACCTAATGTGCTGCGAATACATAGAAAGAAAGATCCCTTATCATTTAGCTACAATATAGCAGGTCAGCAACTGGAAGCAGTTAATTCCATAAATAATTTGGGGCCGCGCGGGATTAGCCGAGCGGTCTCGAGCGCTGCAGTCATGGACTGTGTGGCTGGTCCCGGCGGAGGTTCTAGTCCTCCCTTGGGCATGGGTGTGTGTGTTTGTCCTTAAGATAATTTTAGGTTAAGTAGTGTGTAAGTTTAGGGCTGATGACCTTGGCAGTTAAGTCCCATAAGATATCACACACAGTTATCGGGGAGTAGGCATTTAATTTAAAATGGAATGATCATATAAAGCTGATTGTCGGTAAAGCAGATGCCAGACTGAGATTCATTGGAAGAATCCTAAGGAAATGCAATCCGAAAACAAAGGAAGTAGGTTACAGTACGCTTGTTCGCCCACTGCTTGAACATTGCTCACCAGTGTGGGATCCGTACCAGGTAGGGTTGATAGAGGAGATAGAGAAGATCCAACGGAGAGCAGCGCGCTTCGTTACAGGATCATTTAGTAATCGCGAAAGCGTTACGGAGATGATAGATAAACTCCAGTGGAAGACTCTGCAGGAGAGACGCTCGGTACGGGCTTTTGTTGAAGTTTCGAGAACATACCTTCACCGCGGAGTCAAGCAGTATATTGCTCCCTCCTACGTATATCTCGCGAAGAGACCATGGGGATAAAATCAGAGAGATTAAGAGTCCACACAGAGGCATACCGACGATCTTTCTTCCCACGAACAATGCGAGACTGGAATAGAAGGGAGAACCGATAGAGGTACTCAAGGTACCCTCCGCCACACACCGTCAGGTGGCTTGCGGAGTATGGATGTGGGTGTAGATTAGCTATAATCAGGGCGAACATTTCAATCTGAGTTTGGCTTAGAGGAGAGCGCTGCGCGTCACACTTCCTTGTTCGCCGTGACGTGGTGACCCCACGGCGCACGGTTTAAATGTCCCCAGGCCGTCAGATGGCCCGTACGGATTTAAATCGCGGACAGTGCGTGCACCCGCCCACGCGCCTTTGGTTGGCAGCGGGCCACGCGCATGCGCGTGGGCGACCGTCCGCTGGGTGCTCCCCACCTTGCCTCGGCCTATCGAAGTCTCGTTGGCGCCGCGACAGCGCTATGTCACGTCACGTCACGCCGCGGAATGCAGATCTGCACGCCGACTCACGCTTTCCGAAGCTACTCGACGTCCCTTGCACTTGTGTGATTCATACACACAAAACAGATTGGTCCCGTCATACATCTAAGACAAAAACTCTTCCATTATTTACGGGGTGTACACGTAGCGTAACGCAGACTCCTTGGAATGTGTGTCTATGTTGCGGCATATCCACGGAATGCCTTATAATTTCAGCCAAACTTAGTGTACATGTAACCTAATTGTTGTAATGGTCTTCGGTTCGAAGACTGGTTTGATGCGGCCCTCCTCATTAGTCTATCCTGTGCAAGTTTCTCCATCTCTGCACAACTCGTGCAGCCTACATTCATTTGTACCTGGTTATTCGAGCATTGATTTCTCTCTATAATTCTTACCCTTCGCCCATTTACCTCCATTACCAAAATGAGAATTCCGTGATGTTTCAGGACTGCGTGTGGCATTCTTTTCTCTCCGATTCGAGTCAGTACCAAGCTAGTCAACTTCAGAATCCTTCTGTAAAAATACGTTTCAAAAGCTTCTATTCCTTCCTGTCTGAATTGTTTCTCGTCCACGTTGCACTTTCGTTGTAAGCTACACACCAGATGAAAACTTTCAGAAAAAGACTCACTTAAATTTATATTACCCCTCAGCATTGTTGTCTGCGTCAGAAACCCTTTTCTTCCTGTTGCCTCTAAGCAGTTCATACCTCCTTCACATCTGCCATCAACTATTATTTTATGTTAAGAGCACCCTGTGTAATGATTTAGGCTATTTTGAGATTCATGCAATGTATATGATGAAGTAACAGAATAACATAATTTGAGTGAAACATACAACAAAATAATGTATGAGTCTATCAGCAAGTTTGTGTGTGTGTGGATGTGTGTCTGGGAGAGAGAGAGAGAGAGAGAGAGAGACAGACAGAGAGAAGAGAGAGAGAGTGGGTGAGTGAAGCTTCCAGAACTATTAGAAGTAAAATGTGCAAACAATATGAGTGGCTGTATGGGCTTGGTTCCCAATGTCAAATAAATACAGGGTTATTACAAATGATTGAAGCGATTTCACAGCTCTACAATAACTTTATTATTTGAGATATTTTCACAATGCTTTGCACACACATACAAAAACTCAAAAAGTTTTTTTAGGCATTCACAAATGTTCGATATGTGCCCCTTTAGTGATTCGGCAGACATCAAGCCGATAATCAAGTTCCTCCCACACTCGGCGCAGCATGTCCCCATCAATGAGTTCGAAAGTATCGTTGATGCGAGCTCGCAGCTCTGGCACTTTTCTTGGTAGAGGAGGTTTAAACACTGAATCTTTCACATAACCCCACGGAAATAAATCGCATGGGGTTAAGTCGGGAGAGCGTGGAGGCCATGACATGAATTGCTGATCATGATCTCCACCACGACCGATCCATCGGTTTTCCAATCTCCTGTTTAAGAAATGCCGAACATCATGATGGAAGTGCGGTGGAGCACCATCCTGTTGAAAGATGAAGTCGGCGCTGTCGGTCTCCAGTTGTGGCATGAGCCAATTTTCCAGCATGTCCAGATACACGTGTCCTTTAACGTTTTTTTCGCAGAAGAAAAAGGGGCCGTAAACTTTCAACCGTGAGATTGCACAAAACACGTTAACTTTTGGTGAATTGCGAATTTGCTGCACGAATGCGTGAGGATTCTCTACCGCCCAGATTCGCACATTGTGTCTGTTCACTTCACCATTAGGAAAAAAATGTTGCTTCATCACTGAAAACAAGTTTCGCACTGAACGCATCCTCTTCCATGAGCTGTTGCAGCCGCGCCGAAAATTCAAAGCGTTTGACTTTGTCATCGGGTGTCAGGGCTTGTAGCAATTGTAAACGGTAAGGCTTCTGCTTTAGCCTTTTCCGTAAGATTTTCCAAACCGTCGGCTGTGGTACGTTTAGCTTCCTGCTTGCTTTATTCGTCGACTTCCGCGGGCTACGCGTGAAACTTGCCCGCACGCTCACTGCAGGCCGACCCGTTGATTTCTCCTTACAGAGGCATCCAGAAGCTTTAAACTGCGCATACCATCGCCGAATGGCGTTAGCAGTTGGTGGATCTTTGTTGAACTTCGTCCTGAAGTGTCGTTGCACTGTTATGACTGACTGATGTGAGTGCATTTCAAGCACGACATACGCTTTCTCGGCTCCTGTCTCCATTTTGTCTCACTGCGCTCTCGAGTGCTCTGGCGGCAGAAACCTGAAGTGCGGCTTCAGCCGAACAAAACTTTATGAGTTTTTCTACGTATCTGTAGTGTGTCGTGACCATATGTCAATGAATGGAGCTACAGTGAATTTATGAAATCGCTTCAATCATTTGTAATAGCCCTGTACATAAAACTCTGTAACACACGTTTTTTACTGTCGCTTCGTGAAAGCCTTATTGAATGATTAAAATCGAGGCTTTAGAAAGGCTACCGCGCTCAATGGAGAAACGTTTTTTTATCGAAGCAAATTCAAACTGTAGTAAGTCGATTAAAAAAAAAACGAAGTGCTGCCACCTTGGTCTCGTTTTGAAAGAGAAGGATTAAAGTTGATGCCCATACCTCCTCGACTTTCGTGGCTGCCGGAAGTTACGAGCTGAGTACATGCTAAGCATCCCAGAGTGAACATCAAAAATTCAAAGAGATGTGACTACTGATATTCGAAAACGCTTGACAGTTTTTCTTAAAATTCTACTGATAGATGAGAAGGAATTACAGCGAGAATCGCGGCTCCACGTAGTGCTACAGAAGTTACTCGATGCATTACCGCACCTCCTATCGTCTTGTCCCTTCTTTCCGTTAGAATTTTTCACATACTTCTATGTCCTCATTTCTTATCTTAATTTTCGACAGCCTTGTGTATTACCATATCTCCAATGCTTCCTACAGTCTTCTATTCCGAAACATGTTTTAACGATTGCAAGCAACATTAGCGCGCGTTCGCAATTCGGACTGCATCTAACTAACCTGGGTCAAGTATGGATGTGAATTTCGTTCCTGATGGGTTAAAATCTATTGTTTCCAATTCGTGTACAAAAAATGAGGCGAGGGCTCGAAGTTGGACTACCATGGGTCGACAACATTTTAAATTTTTTCATTTGATTTCAGCAGAAATCTGCATCTTTTTCGCTACACCTGAAATCGAAGCATGCATGCTGAGAGGTTACGAGTACATAGCTTGGTAACTGATTATCTTGATAAACGACAAATATCTGTCAGAGTGCGATTACTTTGTGTGGTGAGTCCTCAAGTTTAAAGTGTATCGCAACAACTGTAATAGTCTTCAAGAACTGCAGCAGAATATTTCGGATGAGACTGCAGCAATTCCAGCAGTCCAGCTTGGATCCGCCTTCAACAACTTGCTGACCAGTCCACAAAAGCGCCAACGGTCAAATGGTGGTCACTTCCAACATCTGCTATAGTCAGGTTAGTACTGTATTTCCTTATCTCTCCTGTGTTTCTTTGTGCCCTGCAACTCTGGTCTCTGGGTCACTTATTTGTCCCACATATACATTTTCAGCTGCTGGTCTAATGAAAGTGTTTCACCAGGTGAAGATGGAGTTATATCAGAAACTTTCTAAGGTGGTGAGGCATCTTACCAAAAATGAGGAAGGTGAAGCACATGATCCGAGGTGACATATACAGCGAGTGAAATACTATGGTCTGCGAAATAAGAGTGTAGCATATTCAGAGTTGTGTGGCCGACTGGCCGGCCGGAGTGGCCGAGCGGTTCTCGGCGCTACAGTCTGGAACCGCGCGACCGTTACGGTCGCAGGTTCGAATCCTGCCTCGGGCATGGATGTCTGTGATGTCCTTAAGTTAGTTAGGTTTAAGTAGTTCTAAGTTCTAGGGGACTGATGACCTCAGAAGTTAAGTCCCATAGTGCTTAGAGCCATTTGAACCATATTTTTTTTTTTGTGGCCGACTACTTAACGGAGTGCTTACATAAGAGACGTGTATTGTAGAGTGTCGAGATGCGTAGGACCTCTAGATGGCTAGAGAACGAATGCGATATTACAAGCTTTAGATTAGAGAATTTTTCAAGTTTCAACGGAATTTAAGTGAAGAAGAGCAAATAGTGGGAAAGATCAGGAAGTCAGAGGTTGAAAGGGAGAATATGTGGTGTCAGTAAAGTGCCTAACAATTGAGTGTATTCTAATCTCACGGCATAGAAGCGCTTTACCTCCTCTACTTTCCCCTAGCTGTAGCCATGGCCATGGTGCACACAAGTAAGAGGTACCGATCATGCATTGCAGATTCGATTAACAAGGGAGTCACGAAGTAAGCAGCTTATTATTTACTGTTCTGGTTGTGAGATAATCGGGTGGAGATTACAGCCTGGGTGCTCCTGACAGTGCTAATCCAACGGCGAGACTCCGACCGATCACGTCCAGCCGACGAATTAAATTACCGCTGGGGTCAGTGACATTCCATTCTTCGGCGACACTTCGCAGCGCCGCGGAAGTCAAAATGCGCGGTACGACTGTTTTCCCTGGGCGCAACAGGACTTATGACGCAGCGTTGCGTGGTATCGGCTGAATTGCCGAGATCGAATCTTTCATAGGGCTGCGTGATGCGCTGAATGCGTGGAAGTCTTTTCTCTGGCAACAATCGCGAGAATTAACAAAGAGGCAGAAGTGCTGTAATGCCTAACCTTCTAGCGACTATATCCCAACTCGCTGAAAATCTGAATATGATTCTCAGTACTTGCACACTTTCAGGAACGCATATAGTCCTTTGTTTCCCACTTTTCGACAAGTTCTCATTATCAAGGGAGGCGTACTGTTAGTCACAATTACATATTCATAAACTAAATAACACCGCTTCAGATCCGTGTAGCTCCTCTATAAAATTTAATTTCTCTCGATGAACATTTCTCGGACCAAACAGTCGTCGCTATAAAATGAAGGTGTAAGAGCCTACATTAGTTTGATGCCCTCATCTGTCAATCGCATGGAATATAGGCGACGGCACAAACTGTGGTCTGATAAATTTCGGATATTGCGATCAGTGTTGTCTTCATATGTACGAGCTTCGGTGCGTAAGTTGTTTTTTTTCTCTGCATCTAACATTCTTCCTGCAAACACATCACTCAATTTACTACCTGATGTTTTCTGCACAGTCGTGACTGCACCGCAAAGATGGCTATGCCTGTCAGTATAGACTATACTTTTACCTCCAAGTGTCCGCAGTTCAAAATTTGACCTGCTGCCCAGGGGAAAGTAAACTTTAATGCCTTGCTTGTGCCATGCATACTAGCCAATCTAAAAACATACTACTCGTAGTAGCTATAATAATTAGTCTGCAGATGAAGTAAATGCTGATGTATTGCTGTTCAGTACACTGTCCGCTTTCATAACGAGAAATATCTGCACTTATAACCCTAACAAGCTGTATAATCGCCGACCCAGTGTACATACAAGCCGTTTTAGAAGCTGTTATACATGTCAAAATATTATTCTGTTACTTGATTACTGAAACTGTATTTTTCTCGTTTCATCAAACGCATGATGAGGGTAAAATGTCTGACGCCTTTGAATACAGGCCTCCCTGTCTAATATCTGGTTACAAATCGTAACGCACCGATGGACTCCTCAGAGCAACATTCAAGTGTTATTTCCGTTTATTCCGTGATATTTTTATCAAAATTTTTGTTCATTGCGTTATTGCAAGTGATTCTGAATCGAGTTGGTAATGTGATGTTGTTGAGATTTTGTTAGTTTAACTTCGACGAGAATAAAAGTTTAATTTTAGTGAGAGTTAGTGATGATTATTCTTATCGAGTGTGTGTATTGATTATTTTCACTGTATCAAGTGAAATACTTTTCTTTATAATTTGCGAACTCAGAGGTAGGTTTTACAAAAAATTTATGCGGAAACGTAAGAGCTGCATACCATATTTAATTGCGTTAAAAACGTAAATCTATTGATCAAAAACAATACATAGATAATTTCATTCTGCTCTTATAAACACTGTCAGTTCTCTGCAAACAGACGTTACATAGTAACACGAAATTTCGATGCTGTGTGACCAATATTTAACAACCTCGCATACCCCATGGGAACTGCCAGCAGTTCTTTTAGCAAGAACTTAGTTGGCAATCGCTTCCACATTATGAGAAGATCCATGGTTTGCTCTTCTCCACGTTCGAACAGTTCGCAGGTTCGAATCTTGTCTCGGTCATGGATGTGTGTGATGTCCTTAGTTTAGTTAGGTTTAAGTAGTTCTAAGTTCTAGGGGACTGATGACCTCAGGTGTTAAGTCCCATAGTGCCGAGAGCCGTTTGAACCATTCGCACTGGATGGAGTTACGTGAAAATCCCCGCTTCCTGAGGTTGGTGTTACAATTGCTGACTCCTGATCGCAACCTGTTGAACGTTCTCCATGTCAGCCAGCTTTCTTCACGGCCAGGAGGTAAGTTCTAACGTGGTAGCTATTCTGTGAAATTGCGGTCTCGATTACTCCAGGAATTCAGTCTGGATGCTGAAGGTTGTTCAGTGAGGGTATCTGTGGAATGGAGGAAACTTCGTCTTAATTTGAGTCGGGCACTTGCTGGTAAGGTGCCTGCCCTACATATTTTAATTTCACTTCATACTCACACGATAGGAAGTCGAAACTGCAAACGAAAAGAAATTCGTATTCCCAATCAATGACGATGCAAGATCACGATGTACACGTCCAAACACGGATAGCTCCTTTCTGTTTTCTGTCACAGCTCCACGTCGATTCTATAGAACCAACTGGCACATGCACACCTCTCATCTATATCAATATTTTGAATGTGTGTTTATATTCCTAAATTGGAAGACACACTTAAGAGGAAAGAATGATGTGGAGTAAACTCGATGATAAAAATTTTCTTGACAGTCAGCAGCTGTGAACGAAAAACGTAAAAAGATACAATACAACCGCTGCAAGTGTTTGGAACCAGTAACCTCTGATTCAGGTGCAATTACAGTGTTATAGAACCGTCCTTATCGTAGGAGTAAGTTAGCGATTCACGTTCTTTTGACTGAAAGAAAGGCGAATTTTCATCAGTGACTGAACAATAAATACAATTTCAGTTGCTAAATTGTTTCGTTTACTTGTAATGCAAGAGTTTTCATTTCAGGTGTCTAACACGGCCAGAGTATCTTATTACTGGCGCAGGTAGCTCGCCGTCCGAACGTGCTAAAAATAAAAAAAAGACTCAGATGACAACGAAACAGAAGTTATTATTGAAGGACCTGATGCAGTGTTTTCTGTAGCGTAGTAGTATCCGTGGAGAGATTGACTTCATTTCCCATCTCATCTTCTGATTTAGGTTTTCCGTTGTTTTTCTAAGTCAGGCACTGTAATGGTTCGTCGTTCTGCACGTAGACAAGCTTTTCGCAGGAAGCTGTGACGTACGCCTGTGGTAGTTCGAGGGAGGCGACTGAGATAACGCTGCAGTGATGACCGCACAGTTGCCGGAAGCGGACGGCGATAGCTCGCTACTGCACGCATTCACCAACAATAGCACTCCGCAAATAGCACTGCCGGACCCTGTTTGTCCCAGTTTCTTTATCTTACATTATGATTCGTGTTAACAAGAGTCTGCTAGGTACATAACGGTGACTTCGCGCCATATAGCGATCGTGGCGGGCGATGATACACCTGAATGTTGTGGAAAACGAGGTAATTTTGGTTTCGATACTTCGCTGTTCGTGGTTTCGCAGACCGTAACCAGTGTCAAAGCCTTCTTCCGCACCTTCGCGAAGGGAATAGAAGAAGGGGAAAACGATGGTGTTCCAGAACTACAGCCGGAGTGGCCGAGCGGTTCTAGGCGCTACAGTCTGGAACCGTGCGACCGCTACGGTCGCAGGTTCGAATCCTGCCTCGGGCATGGATGTGTGTGAAGTCCGTAGGTTAGTTAGGTTTAAGTAGTTCTAAGTTCTAGGGGACTGGTGACCTCAGAAGTTAAGTCCCATAGTGCTCAGAGCGATTTTGAGGAAGCAGCAGAAAATTACTGAAGACGTTATTTCGCCACAGTTCTATGAAGATTCGTATCCGACTGCAGATCACCGCCAAATCGTTGTAAATTCCAGTGGATAGAGTGACGACAAAGAAAACGTAAAATGCACTGGCTGTCAAAAAATAGCTACACCAAAAAGATAATTAATGTGCAGTAGTGAAACTTCGGGAATACATTTGTCTAGGTAACATACACTCCTGGAAATTGAAATAAGAACACCGTGAATTCATTGACCCAGGAAGGGGAAACTTTATTGACACATTCCTGGGGTCAGATACATCACATGATCACACTGACAGAACCACAGGCACATAGACACAGGCAACAGAGCATGCACAATGTCGGCACTAGTACAGTGTATATCCACCTTTCGCAGCAATGCAGGCTGCTATTTTCCCATGGAGACGATCGTAGAGATGCTGGATGTAGTCCTGTGGAACGGCTTGCCATGCCATTTCCACCTGGCGCCTCAGTTGGACCAGCGTTCGTGCTGGACGTGCAGACCGCGTGAGACGACGCTTCATCCAGTCCCAAACATGCTCAATGGGGGACAGATCCGGAGATCTTGCTGGCCAGGGTAGTTGACTTACACCTTCTAGAGCACGTTGGGTGGCACGGGATACATGCGGACGTGCATTGTCCTGTTGGAACAGCAAGTTCCCTTGCCGGTCTAGGAATGGTAGAACGACGGGTTCGATGACGGTTTGGATGTACCGTGCACTATTCAGTGTCCCCTCGACGATCACCAGTGGTGTACGGCCAGTGTAGGAGATCGCTCCCCACACCATGATGCCGGGTGTTGGCCCTGTGTGCCTCGGTCGTATGCAGTCCTGATTGTGGCGCTCACCTGCACGGCGCCAAACACGCATACGACCATCATTGGCACCAAGGGAGAAGCGACTCTCATCGCTGAAGACGACACGTCTCCATTCGTCCCTCCATTCACGCCTGTCGCGACACCACTGGAGGCGGGCTGCACGATGTTGGGGCGTGAGCGGAAGACGGCCTAACGGTGTGCGGGACCGTAGCCCAGCTTCATGGAGACGGTTGCGAATGGTCCTCGCCGATACCCCAGGAGCAACAGTGTCCCTAATTTGCTGGGAAGTGGCGGTGCGGTCCCCTACGGCACTGCGTAGGATCCTACGGTCTTGGCGTGCATCCGTGCGTCGCTGCGGTCCGGTCCCAGGTCGACGGGCACGTGCACCTTCCGCCGACCACTGGCGACAACATCGATGTACTGTGGAGACCTCACGCCCCACGTGTTGAGCAATTCGGCGGTACGTCCACCCGGCCTCCCGCATGCCCACTATACGCCCTCGCTCAAAGTCCGTCAACTGCACATACGGTTCACGTCCACGCTGTCGCGGCATGCTACCAGTGTTAAAGACTGCGATGGAGCTCCGTATGCCACGGCAAACTGGCTGACACTGACGGCGGCGGTGCACAAATGCTGCGCAGCTAGCGCCATTCGACGGCCAACACCGCGGTGCCTGGTGTGTCCGCTGTGCCGTGCGTGTGATCATTGCTTGTACAGCCCTCTCGCAGTGTCCGGAGCAAGTATGGTGGGTCTGACACACCGGTGTCAATGTGTTCTTTTTTCCATTTCCAGGAGTGTATTCCAATGACTAACATTGCAAGATCACAGGTACGTAAGCGCTAGATAAGCCATTGCAAATATGAAATGCTGGTGCGTTAGTAACCGGTGTAAACGCCAGAATGTCGAATGCAAGCAAGTATGCAAGCGTGCATGCATTATGTTGTACAGGTGCCGGATGTCACTTTGTAGGACAGAGTTCCATGCGTGTTGCACTCGATCGGTCAATGCAGGGGCGGTTAATGCTGGTTGTGGATGACACTGCAGCTGTCGCCCGATGATGCCCCATATGTGTTTGATTGGAGACAGATCTGATGATCGAGCAGGACAAGGCAACATGTCCAGACTCGGTAGGGCGTGTTGGATTACAACAGCAGTATGAGAGCAGTGCTGGCATAAGCTGTCGCCAACACACCAGTCAGCAAAGATGTAGAAAGAAGATCGATAGTAGCCGCTGGATCAAGCATGCTTATCAGGAAAGAGGCCAGAGACCCACTCGTAACCAATATGCTGCCAACGCCCTCTCGACCTCGAGTATTTAGATGGACTGGAGGGCACAGTGTCAGTCTGGTGACTATTCTAGTTGGCCTCTGTCAGTTCACGTCAGTGGCTACGAGAGTGTATAGCTGCTGTAGCAGTATTTGTAGTGGAACTTGTACCTCACCATCAGTGAGGCTAATGTGGAATATTACAGAAGAGCTTGTACCACAACACATGGATTCTCTTACGATAAGTAGCTTCCTGTTTAAGTAAATAAAGAATACTCTTAATACATCCATGCAGTTGTGGAGGATACCGGCCACCAAACAACATCTCTCCCTTGATTCAACAAGTGCGAGTGTTATCCTGTTGGAAGATACGTACTGAAATGCTACTCATGAATGGCAGCACAACACGTCGAATCACCAGACTGACGTACAGATTTGCGTGGGATAACCATGAGAGTGTCCCTGGTGTCATACGAAATCGCACTCCAGACCATAGCTCCAGTTTGTCTAGCACGCCGACAGGTTGGTCACAGGCTCTCAAGTGATCTCCCTGTAACTAACACACAGCCATTACTGGCAACGAGGCAGAACGAGCTTCGATCAGAAAACAGAACAGATCTCCATCCTTCCCTCCAATGAGATCTCGCTCAGTACCACTGAAGTCACAAATGGCGATGGTTTGGCGTCAGTGGAATGCATGTTACAGGGCAACTGGCGCGGGGCTGTCCTTGAAGCAACTGATTTGCAACAGTTCGTTGTGTCACTCTGGTGCCAACTGTCACTTAATTACTGCTGGAGATGCATTACGATGCACAAGAGCCATATGCTCGATGGTCTTCCCTCTTGGTACTGCCATGTGGCCGTCTACAGCCTGGTCTTGTTGCGACCGTACATTCTGGTGATCACCGCTGCCAGCAGTCATGCACAGTGGCTAAATGTCTGCCAAGTCTTTCTGCAGTATCGCAGAAGGAACATTTAGCCCTATTACACGACCTGGTTCAAACTCAGTGAGGTGTTAATTGTGTCATTGTCGTTTTAAAGGCGTTCTTGACTAACATCAACCCACCACGTCCAGTCTCACAGGTAACTTACGCTCACGATCGTTACAGCCTGCATTTAAAGCAAGTCTGATTTGCATCTTCATAGTGGCGCTAGAAACGCCGCTCTTATACGTCTGGTGCGAAATTTGACTAGACGTCGTTTCTCAGATGTAGAAAGACGGCTACAATTTTTAGTTTGTCGCACAACTTCTTCTTGGTGGTCAGATTGTTCTCCTGTGATTGCTAAGGCTGTGATATTTCTCGTCACCGTCGGAAGTGTTAAATCTGCAGATTCGATTGCTGGAAACCTGAGAGAACTCTGTAATGAATAAGAATGCCCTATCCAGATGCCAGGAGGGGGCCAGCGCTCCCTCTTTAACCCCCTTCGCGGACGCTTATGGCAACAGAGCACCCGAATATGGAGGCAATGAGGAAACGTGAGGAGGTCCCGGCTGGTTTCACCTGTCAGTGTCGCAACCCCACCCTGCCGCACCAGGTGCAGATGTCGCGCCGCGCTGCGCTGCGCTGCGCTTCTTGCGGTCGGCGTTCGGTTCCAGGGAACACAGGGACCGAGAGCTGGCCGTTACGCAACCAGCTGCGTTTCTTGTACATATACGGGCGGCGGTGGCGGCGGCGGTGACGACGACAGAGACGACGCGTAAATCAGACGGCTTTCGCCGACGGGCCGACCCTAATGTCCAACCCCTCCACCCTGTTTGCCCAGAACACGTTGCTGAGGCAACTTTCGTCGTCGTCTAGATAAGTTATACGCTTTCACCACAATCCGCTGCATGTTGAGCTATTCAGATGTGTCATTCGTTAAGGTCGCGTTTAAAGTCCCGGCATTTCGCTGCGTACCGCGTACTCCGTTGGCTCAGATGCGTACGATACCTAAAGCAGATATACCGTTCAACAGCAGTGTGGGAACATTCATTTATGCCATAACTGACACATTATCAGAAACTCGAAAATTGGTGCGCATGTAGGAATTCTGCTGCCTTGGGTATAAAATGAAGCATGGACGAGGCAGAAAGGGTGTAAGATATGAGAGCTGTTCAAAAAATCCCGGAACATAATTAATTTTGCGTTAATGGTGTCTTGGAGTGAAATGCGGTTGGCATCCCTACAGACGCCTGTGTTTAATGTGTAACTTCCGGAAGTTTCATTGTTGTATGTCTATTAGTTATTGTTCAAGTGCTGTGTTGAGTAGAATGCTGTGTCGCACAGTTTGCGAACTTCGAGATTGCAGAGGTAGAAGAGCAACGCGTCTGCATTAAATTTTGCGTGAAACTCAAGGAAAGCTTTATAGAAACACACCAAATAACGAAGGGGAAGCCTACGGTGATTAGAGCTAAAGCCGTACTCGGTGTTACGAATGGTACACACGGTTTAAAAATGGCCGGACGGAAGTTAAAGATGGCCCCCGCTCAGGACGCCCTTCGACGTCTGCCGACGGCGCTCACGTGAGGAACGGGTACAAAATTGTGCGTGCCAATCCGAGACTGACTATCCAAGAGACAGCAGAAGAATGTAAAATTTCATTTTGATCACGTCATGAAATCCTGGCACAGCATCTTGGTATGCGTCCAGTTGCCGCCAAGTTCGACCCACGGATCATCAGTCAAGACCGGAAAGACCTCCGCCTCGCAATCTGTGAAGAGCTTTTGGATCGCGCAAATGAAAACGCTATGTTCATTAAGAGAACCATAACTGGTGATGACACGTGGGTCTACCGTTATGATGTTGACACCAAGTTTCAATCTTCACAACGGGTCGCGAAAGGTCCTCCAAGACCAGGTCGAGTCAAATGTCGAAGCTATGCTGATGTTACTTCATGAATTCGTACCACAGCGACAAACTATTAATCGATGGTACTATCGTGTCGTGTTGCGACGCCTGTGAGAAAATTTGAGAAGGAAACGGCCTGAAATGTGGCGAGACGATTCGTGGGTCTTGCATCACGATAACGCACTCGCACTTTCATCACAAATGGTGCTTGACTGTTGCACAAAAAACGAAATCACTGAGCTGCTTTATCTTCCGTACTCTCCACACATGGCCCCTGAGGACTTTTTTTTATTTCCCAAGTTGAAAACCCCATTGAAAGGACGAAGATTTGCGACGATAGTCGTGATAAAAGAAAATTCGCAGACGGCGCTTCGTGCGATCCAGCAACAGGCGTATCAAGTCTGTTTCCCGAAGTGGAAACGGCGTTGGGAGCGGTGTATCAATTTTGGAGGAAGGTATTTCGAAGGAGACTATGCACAGTAAGTAAAAAGTAAGCGCAGAAAAATTTTGTGGACAGAGTCTCGTAATTTTTTGAACAGATCACGAAAAATTAAAAAAATTGTCTTGCTCCTAAATTTATACAAGGGTTCTTGTAAAATATTCCGATCAAGAAAAAAAAAATTTATTGAATGTTGTGTTTCCACAAACTTGACCACTCCAAGTGTCATAAAATAAGAACGTGTAAGAAACATACTAACACATCAAAGGGAGCATTCCTCGCTAACAGAAGTCTGCTTACACTAAGCCTAGGCCTTAATTTGAGGAAGAACTGTATGGAAATGAATCGCAGACTGTGGGACAAACAGTAAAGAAGAGATTCGAATCGTATGAGAGGTAGAAAAAGACTGAACACTGAGTGGGCTCATAAGAAATGAAGTGGAAATGATCGTATGGCATTGTTGGCCGGGAGGCCCCATTCGGGGGAGTTCGACCACCGTATTGCAAGTCCTTTTTAGATGACGCAACGTCGGCGACTTGAGAGTCAATGATGATGGACACACAACACCCAGTCCCCTGCCGGGAATCGAACCCGGGCCCCCTGCGTAGTAGGCGGTAACGTTACCGCTACGCTACGGAGGCGGACGTAACAAATGAGGAGAGCGATGATAGACATACGCGGATTCGCCCACGACACACAAACTGTAACCAAGGCTTCACGGTGTGGCGGTTCATCAGTCACAATTCGCCGTCACATCTGGTGTTTCTGCGGATTTAAGTAACTATCGTCCGCTACATTGCACAGGCTATTATCCCCTTTCTATCGCCATTTCTTCGATAGGAAGGTGATGTGCATTAATAATTGCCAACCAATGCTGTACAATCGCAATAAAGTCATGAGATGTTCAATTGACTCTTTTATTACAACATGTTACGAGTTTCGGGATTACACCCATCTTCAGACATCACAAACTTCAACTTCTTCCTAACCAACCAGGCGTACAGACTTGACAACTCAAAGAAAGTGTCCAATGACATATGACTATAACTGCGACACAAGCAGTCCGCTTCTAATAAAAGAGTCGAGTGAACATCTCATGACTTTATTGCGATTGTACAGAATTGGTTGGCAATTATTAACATAAAAATGATCGCAGGCCTCAGACGGGATTTTATGTCCTGTATATCGTGATGTGCATTTTCAGCAGGACAATGCACGTCCACATAACGGCTGCTGTGATGCAACGTTCTCTTTGTGGTATACAACAACTGCCTTGGCCAGGAAGATCATCAGATCTCTCACCAGCTGAACACGTATGGAACATGGTGAAGCGACAGCTACCTCGTTCTCCAGAGGTTGTCAAACTGCGACAAAAGTGTAAAAATTTTTTAATTACGGCATGGCTGGAGGCAGCAATAGAAATGTACGCTTCGCGAAGGGTAAGGTGGAAAAATAGCCAGTTCAGTACAAGGTTTATTGAAAACCCCTTGATCTTGATTTTGACGTCTTTAAAAACGCCTTCGTCAGAAGGATCAATGATTAACACCGGCTACGTGATGTTTTGAAGGTATGTTATGTATGTACCTCCACAACACCACGTATCCAGATCGTTTTAAAGATGACGTTTTCGTCGAAAACAAGGCCAAGGGGTTCAATAAACCTTGAATTGTTGCAACTGATTTGTTTTTTTTTCTTTTTTTCCCCACATTTTCCTACACTCCGTTTCTTGGAAGAGTCTGTCGCAAGATGGTGAGAGGTGGTGAGGCGGAGGGGAAGGGGGAGGGAGGGGGAAGATGTACACTGTGTACCGATGGTACTGTTTGGGCATTCTTTACTCTGACATGTATGTATAGTTTGAGGATTAACGTTCATCAGTGAATGTATCGCGGAAAGTAGTTGAACTACGGCCGTACAGAAACTTCGGAGAAGTTCCTGTGAATCCCGTGGCAAGGTGGCTTCCATCCTATGTGATGTTTTGAAGGTATGTTATATAAGTACCTCCACAACACCACGTATCCAGATCCTTGCAAAGATGACGTTTTTAAAGTCGAAGAAACCGCGCAAAGGACTCAGCCCTCAACAAGCACTGGCTTGTCGTCGAATTCCATGCATCCGACCACATCTTTGAACAGAGGGCATGTAACACATGCACGTAAGAGTAGCGAGAAACGTGACGGCAAAAACTGTGCCAGCACTGTAACGCGAAACCTGTTCCCCTTCCGGAAGACCGTGGTTTGCGGGTTGGCCACGCGATACATGATATCAGGTGGCAAATGGTGCTTCTCTATTATGGAATTTTCCCAGTCACCTCCAATGAATTGGCGTCAGAGACTTCCCCCCCGTGTGCATGAGCCTCGACATCAGAAAGCGATATTCACTTCGTTTGACAGTGTTATGGCAATGAGAAAGCTACATGACTCAACTGGCTATGTGAACTAGAAGAACCAATTTCCCACTACCATTATCACTGTTCTACCATCATAAAATTCAAAAACGAATAATATAATCACTAACTGTCTATGAGATCGTAATTAGCCTACAGTGATCTCACAGTGGTTTTGGATGAACATCAGATATACAGGGTGATTCAAAAAGAATACCACAACTTTAGGAATTTAAAACTCTGCAACAACAAAAGGCAGAGCTAAGCACTATCTGTCGGCGAATTCAGGGAGCTATAAAGTTTCATTCAGTTGTACATTTGTTCGCTTGAGGCGCTGTTGACTAGGCGTCAGCGTCAGTTGATGCTAAGATGGCGACCGCTCAACAGAAAGCTTTTTGTGTTATTGAGTACGGCAGAAGTGAATTGGCTGTTCCCTCAGCTCGAACAAGAAGCATAACAATCCATAGTTCAGCAGGATTGAGCGCCACCACATTGGCACTTATCTGTCCGTAACTACCTGAACGTCAACTACCCGAGGCGATGGATCGGCCGCCAGGCAGCCCGTGACAGAGCACTTCATCACTGGCCTCCAAGAAGCCCTGATCTTACCCCCTGCGATTTTTTCTTACGGGGGTATGTTAAGGATATGGTGTTTCGGCCACCTCTCCCAGCCACCATTGATGATTTGAAACGAGAAATAACCGCAGCTATCCAAACTGTTACGCCTGATATGCTACAGAGAGTGTGGAACGAGTTGGAGTATCGGGTTGATATTGCTCGAGTGTCTGGAGGGGGCCATATTGAACATCTCTGAACTTGTTTTTGAGTGAAAAAAAACCTTTTTAAATATTCTTTGTAATGATGTATAACAGAAGGTTATATTATGTTTCTTTCATTAAATACACATTTTTAAAGTTGTGGTATTCTTTTTGAATCACCCTGTACTATTAGGGTCGTAATAGTAACACCCTGCCCCTGAGTCTTTAAAGAATCGAACTCCCATGTATATAACAACTTCAAATGTCTGATTACTTTACAAATGAGTGAATGAGTAAATATGCACAATGGGTAACGGACAGAATTAATAGTAAATAAATAATACGAGTAAATTAAATCGTCACGCTTGATGATGATGCTTTATCGCATGAACAACGAACACTTAGTAATCGATAAAACGTGCTCCTTTAATTATTTTGAGGGGCTGTAGGCGAGAAGGATTTAGGAAAACTTTTAAATTATGTACGAATCTTGCTTGAAGTTGTTACAGGGTGACAATTATTGAATTGCATGAAATAAACGTAAATTAGTTACAAAACTACAGCGTGCACACACTTCATTCACTACAGATAGTCGGATTTAGGTTATGACATATTCGTTATGCCTACCATCATTGGCGATGATGTGGCGCAGACCAATAGCGAAATTCTGCATGACCCGCTGATGTAGGAATATCGATGCTGTCGATCACATGTTTTTAGATCCGGAGAATATCAGGGCCAATCGAGGCCCATGCCAGTGGCTTCTGGTTACCGTAGAGCCAGAATGCGGTCTCCTAAGTGCTCCTCCAGGACATCACACTCTCTCCTGCTTCGATGGGGTCGAGCTACATCTTGCATTAACCACATCTTGCTGAAATCAGGGTCACTTTGGGTAATGGGGATGAAATCATCTCCCAAAACCTTCACGTACCGTTTGGCAGTCACCGTGCCATCAAGGAATATCGCACCGATTATTCCTTGACCGGACATTGCTCACCACACAGTCACCCGTTGGGAGTGCAGAGACTTCTCGATCGCGAAATGCGGTTTCCCAGTCCCCCAAATGCGCCAATTTTGCTTATTGACGAACCGATCCAAATGAAAGTGGGCTTCGTCGGTAAACCAAATCATATTCAAATCAAAGCCCTGTTCGTCAATTCTGTATACAAGAGCGTTGGCGAAGCACAACCGCTGTTTCATGGCCCTGGGGCTTAATGGCTGAAGGGTTTGAATTTTGTATGGGAAGACATGCAGGTCTTCAACAACAATTTGTCGCAGTGTGTACAGGTTGATTCCCCCCTACTGTGGAACTCGCCCGATCGATTTCCTGGGGCTAGCTGAAAGACAGCGCATGACTTCTCGATGTTTTCCGGCGTTTTCGCCCTTTTTGGACAACCGACATTGCCAACACTGTCATCACGAAACTACCTGTTCTCTCGAACCTGCGAATCAAATTCTTGATTGTTAGCATACTTGCAGCTGTTGTCTTCAGCTTGAACTCGGTGGCACACTTCTTTTGAGCCGCAGTTGGGCTGTCATTGCTCGGATAGTTGGCCTTCACAAGCGCAGTACCGTCAGGCACGCTGTAACGTGACATTTTCTCGTGCAAATGGCCGACATCAATAAGGCGCGTGCGCATGCGCATACTAATACCCATCATGCCCTGCGGCCAACGGTGCACTTTCAACGTCCTAACGCAAACCGTTCAGAAGTTACGTCGATTTCATTTCATGTAGTTCGATAATTGTCACCTTGTGAGTACTCTCCTTATCAAACACTGGGTGAGGATTGTCTGAATAATTTGTTCTCCGTTTTCAGTGAAAGCTAGTTTTTGACGCAGCTTTATGCTTATGACGTCGTGTCTCCTAAAGCAATTGTCCTACAATGATATAATTTTGCAGGAACATTCCGTATACGTGTTGCTGCTGTCTGCAAAATGCGTTGCGAATAGAGTTAGTAGAAAACAAGTAATAAAGTAAAACGTCATGGCAGATTCTGCAGTGTTACTGCATCAACCGCGAAACTGCACTAAGGCATCGACGTTGGTCCTTTCATTATTCTAAAAGGTTTGAAATTATTTGTAACGTTTGTTGTGTAACGTCCCCTTAGAAAGATTATGAATGACTGTGCTATTAAACCTCTTACGTTATTTGATTTTCAAACAGCTTAGCAAAACTGAACGTACTCAGACATTTCTCTCTTTACTTATTGTGATCATCACTATACTGACACAGAATATTTATATTTTTATCGGGGAGAAATGCCAGAGTTTTGAGAGATTACTATACGCGGACGATCTGGACCTGTGTCCGCCAGAAAAAGGAAATTTGTGAAGATGGATGTCATGAATTGGTCCGGCAACCATCTCCGGATCTACAGTTATTCTCTGATGTCTTAACGGAATCTTATCATCGTGTTCTTTGTTCTAGTTAGCGTTTTCTTATCCTCGATGACCCTACGGAAAGTCTCATTTTTTATCTTTAGAGACGACCTAAATCTCAGCGTCTTTCTGTAACCACAATATTTCAAACACTTCCCTTTATGGTTTTCACATAGCTGACGATTCAGCACCCACGAAATTAATGCAAATTCGAATCGAAATGTGGCAGTAGCGTTTTGTTCTGCTAGTTCTGCCGCAGTGTCGTTCACCCTACGACAAAACTGCAGAGCGCCACAAGTGGTGGTGGTGGTGGTTGGCGCAGGAGGGGGGGGGGGGGGGGGAGGGAGGGCGTCGCTGGAACTGGACCCTCGCACGCGGCTCTCTGGTCGACACGCAGCAGCCGCCGCCGCGCCACCTGATCCTGATCCTGATGCTGGTGCTGATCCTGCAGGCACTGGAACTACCCGTTAGCCGGATCGCCTGTCGCGGCTCGCCACAGAATGACGTCACTGCCTGCCACTCTTCCGTCATGCTCTCTCCTGCATCCGACACAAGCTAGTCTTCCTGCACACAGGTGCGCCGCGGCAATGAGTCGCAAAATGGACTCCACAGATACTGATAAAAAAACTGGTCTTTTTTTCCAACTGTTTTTCTATTTACACTACTGGCCATTACAATTGCTACACCACGAAGATGACGTACTACAGACGCGAAATTTAACCGACAGGAAGAAGATGCTGTGATATGCAAATAATTAGCTTTTCAGAGCATTCAAACAAGGTTGGCGCCACTGGCGACACCTACAACGTGCTGACATGAGGAAAGTTTCCAACCGATTTCTCGTACACAAACAGCAGTTGACCGGCGTTGCCTGGTGAAACGTTGTTGTGATGCCTCGTCTAAGGAGGAGAAATGCGTACCATCACGTTACCCACTTTCATAAAGGTCGGATTGTAGCCTATCGCGATTGGGGTCTATCGTATCGCGACATTGCTGCTCGCCTTGGTCGAGAGCTAATGACTGTTAGCAGAATATGGAGTCGGTGGGTTCAGGAGGATAATACGGAACGCCGTGCTGGATCCCAACGGCCTCGTATCACTAGCAGTCGAGATGACAGGCATCTTATCCGCATGGCTGTAACGAATCGTGCAGCCACGTCTCGATCCCTGAGTCAACAGATGGCGACGTTTGCAAGACAACAATTATCTGCTCGAACAGTCCGACGACATTTGCAGCAGCATGGACTATCAGCTAGGAGGCCATGGCTGCGGTTACCCTTGACGCTGCATAAGAGACAGGAGCGCCTGCGATGGTGTACTCAACGACGAAGGTTCTGTTTACAGCATCATGAGGGTGCATCAGTGTTTGACGACATCGTGGTGAACGCACATTAGAAGCATGTATTCGTCATCACCATACTGGCGTATCACCCGGCGTGGTGATGGTATGGGGTGCCGTTGGTTACACGTCTCGGTCACCTCTTGTTCGCAATGACGGCGTTTCGAACAGTGGACGTTACATTTCATATGTGTTACGACCCGTGGCTCTACCCTTCATTCGATCCCTGCGAAGCCCTACATTTCAGCATGATAATGCACGACCGCATGTTGCAGGTCCTGTACAGGCCTTTCTGGATATAGAAAATGTTCGACTGCTGCCCTGTCCAGCACATTCTCCAGATCTCTCACCAACTGAAAATGTCTGGTCAATGGTGGCCGAGCAACTGGCTCGTCACAATACGCCAGTCACTACTCTTGATGAACTGTGGTATCGTGTTGAAGCTGCATGGGCAGCTGTACCTGTACACGCCATCCAAGCTCTGTTTGACTCAATGCCCAGGCGTATGAAGGCCAGAGGTGGGAAAAATAAATTAAGTTGCAGCAAGAACAGGTGGTTTTATTTACAAAACAAGTAAGTTCTTTCTCACTTTCCAACGGGCTAACTAATGTTATATATCGCAAGCTAAATTAGTGTCCTTAACTCAATCATATTCTGCATCGCTCGCACAGTTGCTATCTTAGAAGTGAACTTCGATCCACCCAACCCCCTCACTTTTCACCTTCTCCACTAACTACTGAACTGCTTGGCGCGATGTGTTCGCTAGCTGGTCATTCGGCGCGAAATCAATGGCACGCGAAGTGATTCTGCTCTTTCAAGTTACTCAAATTTTCCAGAAATTGGTAACAAAATTACGCTTTTATTACGTAATAGTAGGGCAGCATTAAAAGGTTCTCCCAAATTACTAACAAAATGCGTATGTTAATTTCGTAATAATTAATAAAAGAAAATAACAGTTTTGGCGAGCAAATGGCTCAAATGGCTCTGAGCACTATGAGACTTAACATCTGAGGTCATCAGTCCCCTAGAACTTAGAACTACTTAAACCTAACTAACCTAAGGACATACACACATCCATGCCCGAGGAAGGATTCGAACCTGCGACCGTAGCGGTCACTCGGTTCCAGACTGAAGCGCCTAGAACCGCTAGGCCACATCGGCCGGCGTAACTTATTGTTGGATGTATTCCAATCGCTGTCTTCCTCTACAGATTTTATCTTCTACAGCTTCCTATAGTACCATGCAAGTGATTACCTGATGTCTTAACAGATTTCCAGTCATCCTGTCCCTTCTCCTTGTCAGTGTTTCCCACCTATTCCTTTCCTCCCCGATTCTACGCATAACCTCCTCATGCCTCACCTTATTAGTCCACCTAATTTTCAACATTGATCTGTAGCACCACACCTCAAACGCTTCGATTCTCTTCTGTTCCAGTTTTCCTACAGTCCATGTTTCGCTACCATACAATGCTGTGCTCCAATTCTCAAAAATTGAAGCCAATGTTTGATACTTTTGATACTAGTAGACTTCTCTTGGCCAGGAATGCCCTTTTTACCAGTGCTGATCTACTTTTGATGTCCTCCTTGCTCCGTCCGTCATTCATTATTTTACTGGCTAGGTAGCAGAATTCCTTGACTTCGTCTACTTCGTGACGACCAGTCTTGATGTCAAGTTTCTCGCTGTTCTCATTTCTGCTACTTGTCATTATTTTCGTCTTGCTTTGATTTAGTCTCAATCCATATTCTGTACTCACTAGACTCTTCATTCAATTCGGTAGATCATGTACTTGTAATCACGAATCCTGATGTTTAAGTTTCTCGCTGTTTTCATTTCTGCTGCTTCTCACTGCTTTCGTCTCTCTTCGATTTAGTCTCTGTCTATATTCTGTACTCATTAGGTATGTGATATTTGCGAATAAAGCTTTGACTACAAGAGCCAGCTGTGGTGTCACCGCCAGACACCACACTTGCTAGGTGGTAGCTTTAAATCGGCCGCGGTCCATTAGTACATGTCGGACCCGCGTGTCGCCACTGTCAGTAATTGCAGACCGAGCGCCACCACACGGCAGGTCTAGAGAGACGTACTAGCACTCGCCCCAGTTGTACGGACGACTTTGCTAGCGACTACAGTGACGAAGCCTTTCTCTCATTTGCCGAGAGAGAATAGCCTTCAGCTAAGTCCCTGGCTACGACCTAGCAAGGCGCCATTAACCATTTCTAGAGAGAGTCTCACTTGTATCATCAAGAGCGCTGTATACAAATGATGGATTAAAGTTAAGTATTCCAGAAGCTACGTACTTTTCTTTATAGCATTCATTACGTATCCTGTTTCAGACCTAACGCCAGCCGGCGTGAGTTGACGCGTGCATTTCGGCCTCCTCTCTAAATTAGGTGCGTTGTGTTGGCTAATCTGCCGACACAACACCAGCATTGTTACAAGCTACATAGAATAAACCGATCTCGACAGAAATAAGCTCCCTAAAACAACACTTTCACACTGGAAACTTGTGCTTCAAGGACAATGCCAATGTACAGTAGAAGCTGCCTTTGAAAGCAGAGTACTACGTCAGAAGAAAAGACAAAAATAAAAGGCCGAATCGTTCCGCTAATTAGTACACGCAAAGGCAATATAGAAATTAGGGCTGTGTAGGCGTGTATATCACGATCTCGCCTATCACTCACACTTACGCGGAGAAAAAATTGGACTGTGACGCAATTGGAACGCAGCGAACAGCACGGGCCTCTGCGGCGAGCGGAGACTGAGCGCGGACGTTCCGGACTCGACGTGTGAGCGATTATTCTCGTCGCAGGTAACAGCGGCGGCGGCGGCCGCATTCTGTTCTCGCCACCCACGGCTGTGCGTGGGCCTGCGTCTACTCCACTGGACCGCGTGTCGCGAATTTGTCGCCGCCGCCCACGCCGTCTGCAGCCGGCGTCTGTTCCGGCGGCGGCGCCACGTCGCGGCGTGACGTAGCGCTCAGCGGAGCGGACAATTAGGCCCGCGGGCGACCGGCTGTGTGCCAAGGTGAGCGCAGGGACGGTAGGTGCGCGCGGGTGGGTTATTAAAGACACGGCGGCGGGCGGCGCGCGCTGCAGCCGGTGGACGGTAATACAGTCCGGTCAGCCGTGACAAAACTGTTGCACCTGGTCGGAAGGTGAACGAGGCGAGCGAAACAACTGAACGTCGTATAGTCTGTCTGTAAACTGAAGAGCGAGCAGTGCTTTTGGTGGGGGAAGCGGCCTTTCCCAGAAGAACCCTGCCACTGGCCTACAGGGGCACCCAAAATCAGTTGCCCGTTACCTGCCTAGCGGTGTAGATCAGCGAGCAGTGATACACGTCGTTCTGTTCGTGGGATCTTAATTGCCAGTGTCAGACAGTTAATTTTGTATGCTTACTGATACACTTCGGTATCCGGAAGTGATGGATAATCGCCCTGCATTGCAAGAAAATGTGCAGAATATGGAGAAGAGGAGGTATTAATGGAGTAACGAGCGTTCGATTGTCTGTAATGTTACAACATCATGTGTTAAAGAGGCGGCACAAAAGAACTGTGGGCTAATATTACCAGTCCCAATCAGAGGGCTGCAAGTTATGCAAATGTCAGCCTCGCCACAACAGGACGCATAAGGAAGAAACGCGAAAATAAACCGCGTGGTTTACTGGAACCGCCACGAAGGAAAACTGATAATTTTGGGAGGAAACTCTTCGTTATAGGCAGTTTCACAAAATCGGTCATTCGACAAACGATGGAGGACTTTCACATAAACCAAAAAATAATGACGACATTATGGACATTGCTTACTGCTGTCAAAAAAAAAAAATCTGTTTTCTTTGGCAGAAAGATGTTTTACGTAAGACACAGCGTAAAATGGGATTTACCTGGAAATTTCTAGCTTTTAATAGAAACATAAAGTAAGAACAAGGCTTAAATTCTACAGATTGATTGCACCATACGGGGTTCGTTTTGCGAATAGTAGTAGAGGGTACATACATTCACATGAACAGGCATTCGGTTCTGTATTTGTAGCAGAATCCTGACTTCCGTTCCTACGTTAATATTACTTACTCTATAATGTTGTGTTTCGGAAGAAGCTATCGTCTTTTGGATTCATTATGGTCTTAACGCATTTGTTTAAAAATAAACGCTGCCAGGACGTATCTGTACACGGCGTCGACAAAGATTTAAAACGCGCGCCGCGGCAGGACCGGTACTAAGTTGTGAAACAGCCTGTAGAAGCGCCTCGTGACGTAGCTGGGTAGGCAGAGTGGGGACTCGCTCGCTCGCTCTTCAGTTTACCGACAGACTATAGGTACTTCCGCGTACGCTTTTCCTGTAATTTGAGAATATTTCGGTGAATAGAGGGTGTTATTATTATTATTATTATTATTATTATTGAAGTGTTGGCAGAAGAGCCAACACTGTGTTGCTAGAGGAGGCCGAAATGCACGCGTTTAATTACACGCTGACTGGCGTGAGGTCTGGAACAGTTAAGGGAATTAATAGTAGCAAATAAAGTACGTAGTTGATATAATACTTAACTTTAATCCACAATTGGTGTACATCGCTCTTGACGGTACATGTTATAATCTCAATATCAAATGCTATGGCGCCTTGCTAGGTCGTAGCAAATGACGTAGCTGAAGGCTATGCTAACTATCGTCTCGGCAAATGAGAGCGTAGTTGTCAGTGATCCATCTCTGGCTAAGTCGGCTGTACAACTGGGGCGAGTGCTAGTACGTCTCTCTAGACCTGCCGTGTGGCGGCGCTCGGTCTGCCATCACTGACAGTGGCGACACGCGGGTCCGTCGTATACTAGCGGACCGCGGCCGATTTAAAAGCTACCACCTAGCAAGTGTGGTGTCTGGCGGTGACACCACAATTATTATCGTGTAATGTTCCCACTGGAGAACGATAAGCAGGTGATTTTTAGTTCTTCTTGTTATTTTTCCAATCTTCTTCTTCTTCTTCTTTATCGTCGCCTTGTCCCTCGTCATGTAGGGTCGGCGTTGCTCTTCTGGATCCTTCTCCTCCATAGTTCTCTATCCATTGCCTCTTCCTTCTTCCATCCTTTCTCCCTTAGGTCCCCGGATATTCTTCCACGTCATCTTGGTCTTCCTCTCCTTCTCGCTCCTTCAATCTTTATATCTTCAACTCTGTTTACGATATACTCTTCCCCTTTTCTCTGTAAGTGTTCGTACCATCTTAGTCTGCTCTCTTGCATCTTTTTCCCCATGGGTCCCACTTCCACAGCTCCTCTAACAAATTCATTTCTAACTCTGTCCTTCCTTGTTACCCCACACATCCACCTCAGCATCCTCATTTCCGCCACTTCCATCTTCCTTTCCTGGGCTACTGTGATAGGCGATGTCTCTGCCCCGTATATCATAGCAGGCCTTACCACCGACTTGTGCATTTTCCCTTTCAACCCAATGCTCACTTTCTTGTCACACAACACTCCACTCATTTTCCTCCAGTTTTCCAACCGCAATTTATTCGGTGTTGTATCTCGCTTTCCAGTCCTCCATCCCTCTGTATGTACGACCCCAGGTATTTAAATTTGCAGGCCGATTTCAGCTCATCATCCTGGATGTTGCAAGACCTCATCTGCACATCCTTGTTATTTTTCCAATATTTCTTTATATTCTCCCCGAAGGCCTTCTTTCTTTCTTCGGCCCACTTTGGTCGGTATGGTTTTGGTTCCACCTCTGGAATAAACTTCCACTTTTCCATTCTGCTTCAGAATGTATCCCTGTCTAATGTGTTTGTTACACCAATTTTTGCTTTTGTCAAATCATTAACTTCAGTCACGCAAGGTACCGATGCTTCAAGGGATGCCACGTTTAGTCAGTCTCTTTCCAGGTAATCTGGCTAGGTGTTCATAGAACTTCATTCGTCTCTTTCTGATGTCAGTTTCGATGTTTGACACTTTTTCTGTTGTCTCAATGGTTTGCAGTCTGTAACCACCTTGTATGTATCGTGGTTCCAGAATTTTTCTAATAATCTTTCTCTCTACTTTCTTAATTTCTTGTAAATCTAGTTTTCGATTCAATGAGAGTGTTTCACTTGTATATGTGACTGGAGGGTGTTTTATTATTATAATTTTATCGTATTTATTTTAATGTATACTGGGTGTTTCCGAAAGAGCGTGTAAAAATGTAAGAGGACATAGAATGCTCCATCGAACAAGTTGAGGTAGGGAAAATGGGGTTGGAGAAGCAAACTGAATGAGATATGGAAGAAAACTTGTCTACCTCTTTGTCTAGCATTAGTGTTTTCCAGTATATTTACAGCTAACACGCGTACAATTTTACACGTACTGTGCTGTTCATTCACAGGTACATTCTATATTTCCTGCGAGGAAACAAGAAGGACGAGCCCGATTACTAGGAAGTCTACCTGGTCGTCTGAATGGCCACCTCTGCTTGAGGTTCGTGCAAAGAGTTCTACCTGAGTTGCTGGAGAACGTACCCTTGGTTTTGCGCGGGAGGATGTGGATACAACGTGACGGTGCACCGCCTCACTTCAGCGTGGATGTCCGCAATCATCTCAGTGCTGTGTTTCCCGGTCGCTGGATTGGTGGAGGACGTTCTATTCCACGGTCTGCGAGGTCACCTGACCAGAAATCCCCTTGATTATTTGCTATGGATATATCTAAAGCTACTTGTGTATGAGTCCCCAGTGGATAAGGAGATGGAATCAGTTGATCCGAAACACATCAGGGATACATATCAGGGTACGTCAGAATTCTGTTCGCCGATGCAATGCTTAGATTGAGGTTGATGGCCGTCAGTTTAGCACATTTTGTAAAATACAATACAAATAGTACGTTCATTATGTCAGTGTTGGTATTTGCATTTAGCTGTAACTAATGTAAATAAAAAAGTACCCAGTAATGTGATTTCATTCCTATTATCTCGTTAAGGTGGCTTCTTCGACCCCAGGTTTCGTATGTCAAACTGTTCAGTGGAGCATCCTCCAAGTCCTCCTAAATTTTTGCACGCTCTTACGGAAACACCCTGTATATTATTATAATTATTATTAATGTATATCGTATCACAGTGATTGTTCATACTGTGCTCTTTCTAGTTTCATTTCCTTTCATTTAACACAAGGCTGGACGCTCGTACTTTGTGGATAATTTCTGTGTGCTGGAGTATATTCGTCCCACTAACTATGAAAGATGTACAAACCAGCAAAATTGCTGAGGAGTGTAGCAATATTTCAAAACAATGTCTGTAACGTATAAGGAAACACAATTACACATCCAGATATTATTAGAACGTACAAGATGGTGATCTGATTTCCGTGAAACAAATGCATTGTGCCAGCTATAAACACACGCCACCCCAGATAACTGCTCACAGCCTTCTGTATGTAATCAGTCCCATTTGTCTCCAAGTTTCCACAGGTTCTCACTAGATTGTAGCGCTAGACATATATGGGGCCTTTGTATCTGGCATTCGGGAGAATGTTGGTTCAACACCGCGTCCAGACATCCAGGTTTAGGTTTTCGGTGATTTCTCCAAATCGCACTAGGCAAGTGCCAGGATGGTTCCTTTGAAAGGGCACGGGCGATATCTGTCCCCGTCCTTGACACAATCCGAGCTTGAGCTCCGTCTCTGATCACCTCATTGTCGACGGTACGTTAAAGTTCAATCTTCCTTCCTTCCTTCCTTCTTTTTGCCAACACTCAAAACTCCTTATTATTTTAGTGGCAGATACGTGACGCATCGGCCATGAAGAGGTTAAGGTAAATGATGGAACGTTTCCTTTGGATTAGGACACAACAGATTTCGTTCCCCAACACCTGCTTCTGTTCCATCTCCAATCTTCCTAGTTCTTACTAGCACCTTGCAGTACGGTCGACTTGACGTTGATATCTGTGCGGAGGAGGTGTGGGAGGTACGTGCAGATGATGTGGGCCAACGGTTGCCGCCGTAAAACAGTCGCAGCAAAGCGGTGTTTATGACGCTTCGCGACAGTTCCGTTACGCGCAATTAGCAGTCGGAGCGGTCGCGACTGGCTTGTTTACGATCAGCACCTGCCCGGACTGGAGTGGACGGGCCCTTTGTTCTGCCTGCACCAGGCGGCGCGTCTGTGCAGGGGCCGCGACTCGTGCGCCATTCACATGCCCTTCACCCTGGGGCCACTTATTTCTCTATTTTTGGCTTTTGGCACCAAAGAGCATACACCCAACAATAGTTACAAGACTGCCATATTAACGTAACTGTAATTTACACAGTAGGAAAATAAAAAAGTTCGATGTACAAACGTAAGTTCTTCATGTAAAATCCAAAAGACGAACGCCAGTAGTTACAACAGGGCCAATTTAACATCAGTGCAATTTTCACAAGAGAACAATGATAAGACCGTCAACTGCAAAGGTGAGGCCGTTGTATAAAAAAAAAAAAAGAAAAGGGTTCGAAGTGTGCCAGTTCCAGAGGAGAATGACATCCACGGGTACTTACAACTGAAAGCCGGACAATTATTGAACTATATGAATTGAAATCGTTATAGCTTTTGAACGGTTTGCGTTAGGACGCTCAAACTGCACGTTTGGCCGCGGGGCATGATGGGAATTAGTACGCGCCTGCGCACGCGCCTTGTAGCAGTTGGCCATTTGCACATGAAAATATCACGGTACAGCGTTCCTGAACGTGTAGCTCTTTTGAAGGCCTCCCAACTGCGGCTCAAAGAAAGTTTGCGACCGATTCCAAGCTGAAGACAACCGGTCCAAGTGTGGTGACAATCAAGAATTTGATTCGCAGGTGCTACAGACGAATGTTGAAAATTAGGTGGACTGGTAAGGTAAGGAATGAGGAGGTTCTGCGCCGAATCGGAGAGGAAAGGAGTATGTGGAAAACACTGATAAGGAGAAGGGACGGCATGATAGGACATCTGTTAAGACATGACGGAATGACTTCCATGGTACTAGAGGGAGCTGTAGAGGACAAAAACTGTAGTGAAAGACAGAGACTGGAATACATCCAGCAAATAATTGAGGACTTAGGTTGCAAGTGCGACTCTGACATGAAGAGGTTGGCACAGGAGAAGAATTCGGGGCGGGCCGCGTCAAACCAGTTAGAAGAATGATGAAAAAAAAATTCTTAATGTAAAGTAAAAACACAAAGAGTTTGGGGCGGATGATACGTCAAGAAAACTGGTCAAACGAACTCTCACTAAGTCAAAAATAAAATTTAAGGGTGAAATCTCAGAACCTTTTACAATCTGAACGGGCGTAAGACAAGAAGATGGACTATCCTCTCTCCTTTTCAACTGCGTCTAGGGAAAGGTCATTCGAGAGTGGAGAAAGTTGTTAGCCCAAGAAGAAACAAATGAAGAGCGGTTCAGACTTGGTCCTAAGAACAAAGGGGTGTACATTGACTGCTTGGCCTTTAAGGATGACCTGGTCATTTTTGCTAAAAACATAGAGTCAGCAGTCAACAAGATCAATAGGGTGTTAAAAATTGCTGAAAAAATTGGACTCCAGATCTCTATTCACAAAACAAAATATATGACGAACATCTGTGATGGACCTGAATGTATGATCAGCGACGTGGAAAAAATCAGACGAGTTAAGAATTTCAGGTATCTCGGTGAAGTAATCCAGGAGAATGGATTAGAAGAAGAAGCAATTAATGTCAGGAGCCGGCCGGTGTGGCCGAGCGGTTCTAGGCGCATCAGTCTGGAACCGCGCTACCGCTACGGTCGCAGGTTCGAATCCTGTCTCGGGCATGGATGTGTGTGATGTCCTTAGGTTAGTTGGGTTTAAGTAGTTCTAAGTTCTAGGGGACTGATGACCTCAGATGTTAAGTCCCATAGAGTTCAGAGCCGTTTTAATGTCAGGATGAGGAAGTTAGACCAAGCATACCAAGTGACAAAGAATATCTATAGCAAAAAGTCTATGAGTATAGGGCCAAGTTCTGACATTATAATACAGATGTAAAACCTGAGGGCTTATATGCGACCGAAACTTTGAGCGTGAATAGACAAGGTCAAGCTGAGTGGCCGGAAAAGCGAGAGCGTAGGATATTAAGGAAAATCCTAGGTATAGATGGGTTGATACACAAAGGGGAATGAGAGCAAATGAGGACTTGTACAGCAAGACAGAACCTATCACAGCATCCATTAAGAAGAGACGATTGTTATTTTACGGTCATCTGATGAGGATGGACGGTGACCGACTAACGAAAAGAATATGGAGTTTCATCCAATCTAAGAAAACAAGGCCAAGATGGTTCGAAGAATGTGAGAAAGATCTTAGGCAGGTTGGTATCTCAGAGAGAGTAATTCCTGACAGGAACAAATTTAGAAGATAGGTGAGCAACTACCAAGGTTTTAAAATGACATCAACGTCCAAAAGACGGAGAGCATAAACAGGCACTTCTTGGTGGGGCAGAAGATACTGGCAGGAAGTCAAAGCTGGAACAAGAACAAGGTCTTGACAATAGAGTGAAGTTGGTTGTTACCACGCAGTCCACAGAGGCTCAGCTCGATTTAAAAAAAACACGATGTCCCAGTTTGTGAACCGGGCTGGTCCCACGGCAGGACAAGATGCACACAATTTATAGGTCAACACTGGATATCGACATCTTCTGAATATCGAAGTGGTGAAGCAAATCAGCTACGACTTTAGGAAGGGGGTAGCTCCTCGCAACCAGTTTTTTTGTAGAAGACAGCCTATGCGGATGAGTACTTGGTACACGCTAATATCTCGTGGTTCAGATCCGCCTCAGCCCTTGTGTCCTGATCACAGTGTCCAGAACCGATGATCTTCAACCAATATAAGTGGGCGGGGTAACAGCCGTGTCCCAGCCTGATGCGGATGGGAGACGTCACATGACGTCACATGACGCTGCACCGAGGTGAGCCACGGCCGTGAAGAGACGTTCGGTTGTATGGTGGTGTGGTGGTGGTGGTTAGTGTTTAACGTCCCGTCGACAACGAGGTCATTAGAGACGGAGCGCAAACTCGGGTTAGGGAAGGATTGGGAAGGAAATCGGCCGTGCCCTTTCAAAGGAACCATCCTGGCATTTGCCTGAAACGATTTAGGGAAATCACGGAAAATCTAAATCAGGATGGCCGGAGACGGGATTGAACCGTCGTCCTCCCGAATGCGAGTCCAGTGTGCTAACCACTGCGCCACCGCGCTCGGTGGTTGTATGGCGCCAGGTGGTCGCCTTAATAGTGCTGGGGTACGTGCCATTCACAATTCCAGCCGTGATAAGCAGCTTTCTTGACCGTCGATATGAAGTCCGTATAATGGATTGGCGTTGGATGGAACTGTTCTTCCGTAGTGCTCCTCATAGTGGGGCGGTCAACAGTTTCGCTATGGAGAATGCCATGACGCCCTTTTATCCGATGTAAGCGGATGTCAATTTGTAGTATCAGCAGGTTTATTACAGTCTCCAAGAGGTGTCCGTTACTCTGTTTATCAAAAGCCGGATGCTGTAGTTTCTACAGCACACTTTGGAAATCCACGAGGTTCAATACGAGTCGGAAAGTCGGAGTACCACAATAGCCTCCCTTATGCCCAATAACTCCGCCGTGTATATAGACGATCCAGGTGGCAGTGGAAACATTTGGTGTATGTCGCTAGAAGGCTGAAGGTGGAGCATCCCTACCCGCTTCACTTTAGAGACATCCGTATTGCAGCAAGCATACTACGGCCAATGCCGGGTAAGAAAGTGACGCAGGTCCTGATTAATGTTCGTCACTGTTTTGTAATCGGATGGCACGTACGACACCGAGGCTAGGGTGAAGAAGTAGCAAACGGAGAGCGAAAGTAGGGGAGTTTTGAGTCTCCTAGGACGAGCGGTAAAAGATGTCATTTCTCAGACCTGCAAATTAAAACGGAGTGCGGTTCGTACTTCGGCTGTAAGGTGTCTGAGTGAGCCTCCAGTTGTGACCACTTCGTTGCCATTGGGAGAGACCATCGAGGGAAACTCTTGCAGCGGGAGCTGTTAAATCTTTTGAGATGAATTGTACGCTCTGGAATGAAGTGAATGGATCAGGTTGGATAGAATCAAGGAAGATGCAATAGTTTGAAATTCTATCCGTGGAATCCTATCAGATACACTGAACTCACATTGTAACTAAACTTGCGGTGACAATTGAAAATCTTTTCCAGACTTTGTATCAAATTTCGCGCTGTTCGCGAGCAGCCAACTTACCCATTGTACAGTCCGAGTAGGCCACGCCCATACTTGTGTTGGCACTAGTGTTTCCACCTATGATTTCGCAACACTATTACCAGAAGATTTTTTTTTCTTCACTGTTATATCACCCCCCTCGCCCAAGTTTTATATGCCTTGGGTGAGTGTGGACTGTCGGTGGTACCATTAATCAGCTCTTCAAAGGATATATAAGGGTGGTAGTAGTTTTATTCATCTGTAGACATGCCTTGGTCGTTATACAGGTATGAACAAAGTTACAGGTCTAGTATGACAAAGATGGGACATACACAAAGGCGAAAAACAACAAAGTAAATGGTGAGACGTTTACAAATAATTTTAAATTTTGTGAGGATGATTTTAATGAAGGTTTTAATAAAAGAAACTTGATTTTCATGTTTTTTTTAAATTTAAAACAAGAAAGCTAAAAAGTAAAACAAAAACAAAGAATATATTTAAAACACGATGTAAAAACTGTACTGTCAACAAAAGTTGAAGAGGAGAGAGTCCAGCTGTAGGGTTGGTGGAATGTACCAATATAGACACAGCGGTTTACTAGAATGAGAATTAGAAGAAGAGACAAAGGGATTATTGGATTCGAATTTGTGAATTATTAGACTCTTCGAAGATGTTAGGTGTGAGTGCAGAGAGGTGGGAATTTGATGTGAAGCGGGTGGATATACATGTAAAATTTGAATAGGAGGATGGGTCAGATCATCATTTTCTCGGTGCGGAGGTAGTTCTGGGATGTAAGCCCCAAGTTCAAACAGTTAGGAGTTTTAATCTATTGTGGTTTTCTGTCGGATGGTTAGTAGGTGAAGTTTCCATGTCAAGGGTTAGTGTAAGATATTTCAGTGTATTAGTTAACTGGTTAGGGCGGCTGTAAACAGTGAGGTAGAAGTCATGGAGTCGGAAGCTGCGGATGGTTCTACCTACAATTATTGCCACGATTTGGAGGGCTGATGTTGAGCAACTACTGGCCACCTGATAAAAGTTCGCCGTACGTGCAGGAATCGGTGAATCGATTGATGAGTTCGACGTTGTAATGGGGCGGTATGCAGAGCAGTTCTCCTGTTTTTTGAAAGTGAAAGTTGCGATTAGTGGGACGACGGATTTCAGTTGAAGTGCACAGTAAGCAGTACATAACGTGGAAGGAGCGTTGAGAGAGGACTGGTGCCAGTTTAGCCGAACGGCACTAGCCTGTACGGTAAATATCATCTGTGAGGTTGTAGTACTAACACCCAATTCAAGAAGGCTACGGTAGGAGGAACAGTCTTCGTCCGAATGATTGAAGTGAGTCGAATGTATAGTCTCTGTGAGCACTAGCGGGTTTGCTTTTGAATGACTGGGACCTCTCATTCCTTTTCGCTGTTACTTCAAGACTTTCGTATGCAGAGATTGAAGGGCGATTCTGTTACGGAGGCGGCTAAGTACAGACGGTAAGCTGAGTTGGGTTCTGATCGAGTGGTCCGATCTGGGGGCTTTCTGAAGGCAGTCAGATAGCAACAGCGCTCTAATACGGTAAGGGAGAAGCTCTACGTAGTTAACCTTGAGTCACAGCTAAAAACGAGGTTGACGACCCTTTCTCGTTGAATTTAGTGGAGGAGGGGGTGGTTACGGGGATGCGCAGCAAACACTATATTGACCGATTGTGGTGTAAGTTGCATAACAAAGGGGGTGTCTATCGAGCACACGGAGGGAAGGAATATTTCAGGCTGTGTCGAAGACGATCGTCATAGCACCTCTTTTCCGGGTTCTACTAGTCCAGTTAGGTGTGCGGAAAGATTCCAGTGAAGTTCGTGAAGAACTGGAGAGAAGTAATGACAGCTGGACTTCTCATTGAAGCAGAGAGCTCATTTCAGCACTCTGTGCAGAAGCAAGCATTACTCTCGTGAATGGAGTCTGCCAGTCGCCGGCTGAACGTGCAGCGGTGACGTCAAGCACACAGCTAATACCTGCCGTGCCGAGGTCTGGCCGCCCATTCTCGGCCCTGCACGCCACAACTGCTTGCGGAATGACATCGGAGGCTGCATCGGAAAGCACACAGCAAGCATCCAATCACATCCTCTACCCGGTCATTATCCGCCATAGGTGCTACCTCTGCGCTCTCGCAATCACGTCGTCCTCACGGACGGCTGTCAGCTAAGGTGGCTCGGATCCGTGACCTTCTCCGCCAATCACAGCATTAATTGATCACGCGAGGTTGGCGCACTGCAATGTCGACGCGCTTCACTGACAACTGAGGCCTCAATTTTCCTTGTCTTTCCGAAGCCTGGTTCAAACCGGAGCGAACGCCAGCGAACGAACATCATGCGAACTATAGTTCTCTCTGGTGTAAACGGTTGGCGAGAGCGAGCCAACTGCGTTCGGTCGAGTTCGGTTCGGATTCGCTGGTCTACGCTCGTGTTCCACCGGTTGTCGGTCCGTCAGAGGAAGTTAGCGTCCTCTCCGCTTCCAAAGAAGTTATTATTGTCTCCGCATTGGCGCTAGCACTACAGAAAGCTTCCGTCTGCTGTCTTGTCTACTTTTGTTGTTGTTCCTTCTGTCACTACCAACCGTGACCTAAGTCATACTCAACCGCTCCCACACCATGGCACCAGGGGTAACTCCGAAACATTGCTTGAAGGGAACCTCTTAATACACTCCTGGAAATGGAAAAAAGAACACATTGACACCGGTGTGTCAGACCCACCATACTTGCTCCGGACACTGCGAGAGGGCTGTACAAGCAATGATCACACCCACGGCACAGCGGACACACCAGGAACCGCGGTGTTGGCCGTCGAATGGCGCTAGCTGCGCAGCATTTGTGCACCGCCGCCGTCAGTGTCAGCCAGTTTGCCGTGGCATACGGAGCTCCATCGCAGTCTTTAACACTGGTAGCATGCCGCGACAGCGTGGACGTGAACCGTATGTGCAGTTGACGGACTTTGAGCGAGGGCGTATAGTGGGCATGCGGGAGGCCGGGTGGACGTACCGCCGAATTGCGCAACACGTGGGGCGTGAGGTCTCCACAGTACATCGATGTTGTCGCCAGTGGTCGGCGGAAGGTGCACGTGCCCGTCGACCTGGGACCGGACCGCAGCGACGCACGGATGCACGCCAAGACCGTAGGATCCTACGCAGTGCCGTAGGGGACCGCACCGCCACTTCCCAGCAAATTAGGGACACTGTTGCTCCTGGGGTATCGGCGAGGACCATTCGCAACCGTCTCCATGAAGCTGGGCTACGGTCCCGCACACCGTTAGGCCGTCTTCCGCTCACGCCCCAACATCGTGCAGCCCGCCTCCAGTGGTGTCGCGACAGGCGTGAATGGAGGGACGAATGGAGACGTGTCGTCTTCAGCGATGAGAGTCGCTTCTGCCTTGGTGCCAATGATGGTCGTATGCGTGTTTGGCGCCGTGCAGGTGAGCGCCACAATCAGGACTGCATACGACCGAGGCACACAGGGCCAACACCCGGCATCATGGTGTGGGGAGCGATCTCCTACACTGGCCGTACACCACTGGTGATCGTCGAGGGGACACTGAATAGTGCACGGTACATCCAAACCGTCATCGAACCCATCGTTCTACCATTCTTAGACCGGCAAGGGAACTTGCTGTGCCAACAGGACAATGCACGTCCGCATGTATCCCGTGCCACCCAACGTGCTCTAGAAGGTGTAAGTCAACTACCCTGGCCAGCAAGATCTCCGGATCTGTCCCCCATTGAGCATGTTTGGGACTGGATGAAGCGTCGTCTCACGCGGTCTGCACGTCCAGCACGAACGCTACGCTGATCCAACTGAGGCGCCTAGTTGAAATGGCATGGCAAGCCGTTCCACAGGACTACATCCAGCATCTCTACGATCGTCTCCATGGGAGAATAGCAGCCTGCATTGCTGCGAAAGGTGGATATACACTGTACTAGTGCCGACATTGTGCATGCTCTGTTGCCTGTGTCTATGTGCCTGTGGTTCTGTCAGTGTGATCATGTGATGTATCTGACCCCAGGAATGTGTCAATAAAGTTTCCCCTTCCTGGGACAATGAATTCACGGTGTTCTTATTTCAATTTCCAGGAGTGTATGTCGCCGCCACATTCCCCGACGATGGTGATCCAGGGTACTGTAGAACCACCATTCATCTCTGAATGCATTACGAAGCCATTCGTCAGTAGTCCATGCGTCTTCGGCTGCCACCATTACAACTGTTCGTGTTGTGGTGTTAATAGCAGCCTGGGACGCAGTTCCCTACAACAGCTGCTGCTGTTACTCACCGACCAATGGTGCGGGATGACCGTAATGTTTCATGGAGTCCATTACTTGTTCTCAGGTGGCAGGTGAAGATGTGGTTACGATGTGCTTAGTGTACACTTCGGTGAAGGTCCATTTTGTAGTCAGACGTGCTCGAACGGAACCTTCACAAGGAGTAATTTTGCTCTCATTTTTCCACGTAGTCCACCACTGAGCCACAGTCTCATTCGAATCCCCCACGAATCTGGACACTGCGCGATTCGGTCAGCCGCGCAAATGGAGACAGAGAATGAGACCATTTTCAAAGTCTGTCAGGTGCTGATAACGCTGTCTCACGCCAGAAAGTGGCACCTGGGCGTCCTTCACAGTAATAAATCAACATCTGACGCTGTTCACGCCCTCTTGTGTACCCTCACAAGTCTGATTCAAAAATGGTTCAAATGTCTCTGAGCACTATGTGACTTACCACGTGAGATCACCAGTTCCCTAGAAATTAGAACTACTTAAACCTAACTAGCCTAAGGACATCACACACATCCATGCCCGAGGCAGGATTCGAACCTGCGACCGTAGCGGTCGCGCGGTTCCAGACTGAAGCGCCTAGAACCGCTCGGCCACAACGTCCGGCCCCAACTCTGATAACTACACTGAACACCAACTAACATCAACTAACGTTTTGGTAAAGATAAGTATCCCTTGCTCACAGACTATTTCAAAGCTAACGGCATCCAAATTTAATTTATGAGTTGCCGAGGTCTCCATTTTCACACGACATCAGCCCAGTTCGCAATCGAGTGCGAAATTTAGTGTTTTAATTTGCATACAGACCTCTATTTCTACACTGAATTTTTCCTATTGCTCTCTTGGCCATTTTACGTCACTTTTCATTGTCACTATCGTACGTACCGTTGGTTGTATATTTTTTGTCATTTTAAGTTTTTCTTTTATTTTAAGTACGTCTGTCAGTATGCTACATTTCTCATAATGTTTATGATGTTATTTGCGATTTTGTTCTTCAGCTATTGTTGTACTTATTGCGTGATGTACGGTGTTTGTCCTTTCATGTTATGTCTTTTTTTTTTAATTCTTTATTCAACCAATAATATCTACATGGTAACCCACCACCTCATACATTAGCAGGTCTTTAAGATCGACAGTACATTCAATAATATTTTAGCAGCATTTACTAATTCTAAGTTTTAACCTTCTTAAATGCTACAGGATGTGAGATATAAGTTACTCTATGGGTAAGAACTATAGTCTCCTTACTCTAATCTATTCTAAGAAGCTACCTCCTGCAGATTTACAGGTGTGCCAGTGAATCTATAAGCCTACTTTATTTTGGCCATGCGCACCGAGCTAATCCCAGTGGGCGTGTCCCTGGCACTGGGCTGGCCTTCGACAGAAAATCGCTGCAAGTACTGTTTATAGGTATCCTAATCTACATTCTGCTTAAGAATTGCCTACCTACTAAGTCATCATTGGTGTGCAGTTGTCAAGTCTGAGATGTTTGCGCTCCTTCCCCCTATTCCAAGACGTGGCGGATTCCGACCGTTACAGCGATCGGCCAGTCCACGCCCTGGAGGAATGGGATAGGTCGCAGTGTGTCATGTTGTGATCAATAGTTCATAGGTTTTCCCTACGATATTCCCGCAGGACCTTACCGAACCTCGTTGGCAAGACTGTCTATGATCTTGAATGTAGATGGATTCGTAATCAGGTGATATGTGTCGTTATTTGGTAATGTTATGTCTTTTACTTTAAGAGCATATGCATTTTCGTCGTAATGTTGTCGGATAGTGCCGTTTGTAATTCTGCTCCAATGTTACTGTTATAACCTGGCTGGTGTTTGACTAATTGCGCTTTTATTTACTTTAAGAGAGTGTTTGTATGCCAACTTCGTAGTTTTGTTCTATTCTATTTTTTTTTTTTTAATATATTTCTTTGGCATTTTATAATCGTTGTTGGCTATATGGTGCTTGTAACCCAAAGCCAAAATAAAGAAATAAAGAAAAAACATTAATGTATTCTTGCCGGCCGTTCCACCTGTCGCAGAGAACTGCAACCACAATATTTAAATACCCACCGACGGTGTGTACGCGTACTAAGATATGTTGACATCCGCCTATGTCTTGTGGATGGTATGCTGTTTTTGTGAGGTGAGAAAAGTCATAGGATAGCGATAAGCACAGATACCGGTAGTGTCACGTATACAAGGTGTAAACGGGGAATGCATTGGCGAAGCTGTCATTTGCACTCAAGTGATTCCTATGAAAAGGTTTCCGACGTGATTATGGCCGCAAGACGGTATTAACAAGCTTTGAACGAGGAATGGTAGTTGGAGCTAGACGCATGCGACATTCCATTGCGGAAATCGTTAGGAAACCCAGTATTCCAAGATCCACAGTGTCAAGAGCGTGCCGAGAATACCACATTCCACGCATTACGTCCTTGCCACGGACAACGCAGTGGCCGACCGAGAGCAGCGTTGTCTGTGCTAACGGACCAGAAACACTGCGCGAAATAACCGCAGAAATCAATGTGAGACGTTCGACGAACGTATTCGTTACGACAGTGCGGAGAAATTTGGTGTTAATGTGCTCTGGCAGCGGACGTCCGATGCGAGTGCCTTTGCTGGCAGCACGACACCACCAGCAGCGCCTCTCATGGGCTCGTGACCATATCAGCTGTGTCCTAGACGACTGGAAAACCGTGACCTGGGCCATGAACCCAAGCTGTCAACAACAAACCGTGCAAGCTGGTAGTGGCTCCATAATAGTGTGGGCTGTGTTTACGTGGAATCGGTTGGGTCCTCTGGCCCAACTGAACCTCTTGGAGACCATTTTCAGCCATTCATGGACCTCAGGTTTCCTAACAACGATGGAATTTTTATGGATGACAGTGAGCCACGGCACAGGGGCACAATTGTTCGCGATTCTACATCTACAACTACATGATTACTCTGCAATTCACACTTAAGTGCCTGGCAGAGGGTTCATCGAACCATTGTATACTACTTCTCTACCGATCTACTCTCGAATGACGCGTGGGAAAAGAGAACACCTAAATCTTTCCGTTCGAGCTCTGATTTTTCTTATTTCATTGTGACGGTCATTTCTCTCTATGTAAGTGGGTGTCAACAAAATATTTTCGTATTCGGAAGAGAAAGTTGGTGATTGAAATTTCGTAAATAGATCTCGCCGCAAAGAAAACCGCCTTTGTTTCAGTGACTGCCACCCCAACTCGCGTATTATATCAGTGACACTCTCACCCCTACTGCGCAATAACACGAAACGAGCTGCCCTTCTTTGCACTTTTTCGATGTCCTCCGTCAATCCTACATACTAACGATCCCACACCACGCAGCACTATTCCAGTAGAGGACGGACAAGTGTAATGTAGGCTGTGTCTTTAGTGGGTTTGTCGCATCTTTTGAGTTTTCTGCCAACAAAGCGCAGTGTTTGTTCGCCTTCCCCACAATATTATCTGTATGGTCTTTCTAATTTAAGTTGCTTGTAATTGTAGTTCCTAGGTATTTAGTCGAATTGACAGCCCTTACATTTGTGCGATTTATCGTATACCCAAAATTTATCGGATTTCTTTTAGTACCCATGTGGATGACCTCGCAATTTTTTTCGTTTAGTGCCAATTGCCACTTTTCGCACCATACATAAATTCTCTCTAAATCATTTTGTAATTGAAATTGATCGTCTGATGATTTTACTACACGGTAAATTGCAGCGTCAATTGCAAACAATCTAAGGCGGTTGCTCAGATTATTACCTTGATCATTTATGTAAATCAGGGCGTCTATGACACTACCTTGCGGAACGCCAGATATCACTTCTGTTCTGCTCGATGATTTACTGTCTATCACTACAAACTGTGACCTCCCTGACAAGAAATCACGAATCCAGTCACACAACTGAGACGATACTCCAAATGCACGCAATTTGATTAATAGACGCTTGTGAGGAACGGTATAAAAAAAAAGTTCAAATGTGTGTGAAACCTTATGGGACTTAACTGCTAAGGTCATCAGTCCCTAAGCTTACACACTACTCAACCTAAATTATCCTAAGGACAGACACACACACACCCAGGCCCGAGGGAGAACTCGAACCTCCGCCGGGATGAGCCGCGCAATCCATGACTGCAGCGCCCTGTACCGCTCAGATAAGCCCGCGTGGCTCAACGGTATCAAAAGCCTTCTGTAAATCTACGAATATTGGTTTGAAGAACGTTTTGGTCAACCCGAGCGGATGATCTGGCCACCCGCATTGCCCGACATGAATCCCATCGAACATTTATGGAACATAGTCGAGAGGTCAGCTGGCACACAAACACCTGCACTGGCAAGACGTTCGCAGTTATGGACGGCTACGGAAGCAGAATGGCTCATTATTTCTGCAAGGGACTTCCAGTGACTTGTTGAGTCCATGCTACGACGCGTTGCTGCTTTACGCCGGCCAGAAGGTGGTCCGACACGATGTTAGGAGGAATCCCCTGACTTTTGCCATCTCAGTGTGTGTTCCTTACCGCGTCACGTGGCTGCAACGTCGTCATGCGGCTCTTAATCTCGCGGTGGCAGTGGTCATAACGTTTCGTCTCATGAATTATGTATCAGCCTGGTAAGTGACGTATGAACTCAAGTCACTGCCTACATGTGAAGTCATGTTCAAATTCCCAGGCATGGATAAGAGAGTGATTTCACCGCCTGATAATGGCAGCGTTGAAGGTGCTTGAAACGCCCCTGGGCTGTGTTGGGACCAGAGAGCGGGAGAGCGAGGTGGTGGCTGATGGACCCGCCCGGTGGGCCGCCTCGCTAGTCGCTACCCGCGCCGCTGTCGGCCGGCGGCGTGGGCGTCGCGCTGCCGTGACGTCACCGACCACTCCCCTCGACACCTACGGCCGCGGCCGGTCGCCATTTCTTACATAAAACTCGCGGCCGCCCGTGCCGCTCGTGCTCGCGCCCGCGGTCGCGCCGGGAATAGAGCTGACATAAGCGGCCGTGAGCCTGTTTCCTTCGCTGCGCTGCTCCGCGCAGCCGCTGCAACCTCCCAACCTCACCTCACCTCACCTCGCCTCACCTTACACTGCAATGGGCCCTGTCCTAGTAACAACAACCACCAGTTTATACTCTGGCGAATGGAGGTCTGGCAAGGTGAATGGGAGGCCAGGCGTAAGAGGTGGAGAGTCTATACATTTCCCCCGACGTATCGGAGCAGTTAAGAATGAAACCAAATAAAATAAACAGAGGGAGGAACAGATGCCAGACTCAGAGTCATAGGAAGAATCTTAAGGGGCTCCGGAACGCCCTATACTTGCAATGTTAAAATAACGCTTATAAATTACATCTTTCCTCACAAAATATTTGAGGTAGGAAGTTGAACTTTTTACAGATTATTTATTGGAATATGGGCTACAACTTAACACAGGGATTTTACAAAATTTTAGTTCAGTTATTAAAGATGATTTTTTTTCAATTGTAATGAAAATTCACAACATTTTTTTGCAATTTTTTATTTATATATTCAAAAATATACAGTTTTTTGGAAAAAGGCTGTGTTAAATTATGGAGAAGGTACTGTGTAACATTTACTGAAAGTTTGAAACAAATATGTTTGGAAGATCCTTAGAAAACATGTAATTAGTATGAGAAAATAAAAGTTTTGGGAATCAAGCGACAAAGATTGGATTAACTTTTTAGTGCATTCCAGGTCCATAGGATGGATTATCTTCATCCTCTGCAAACTCCTCCTCCAGCTTCCTCTTGTTCCTCCTCCTGTTTACTCTTGCTTGTATTTCTAGACTCTTTACAGCCCTGTCTGCAGCCCGAAGGCGTTCCTTGTCTAAAGCAAGCATCGCTCGTACCATGTTAGAATGTTATTATTTACAGTAATAACACATACCTTTGGCTTTCCAACATTTCTCCTTTTCTTAAAAGCCTTCAGAGGATTTCTAATAACTTTACTTTTACTCATTATTATACTTCAACAAAACAGAGACTCAAGAAACAGAATTAATTACGAATATTTTCGAGATAACGACAGAGTAAATAAACATGAAACAATCGACAATCACACCAGCGATATATATTGAACCATCACAGGTTAGCCACAACACATACTTTATCTCACATCACTAAAATGTACCTGATGAACACGGACGTTAATAATAACACCATTTGACAGCAGTTTAACAGCGCCACAGTGGGTCACGCCCATGTAGAACACATTTCAAAAAAAATTTAAAAATAGTTGTAGTCTTCGGAATTGAATAAATTATATATCTATTAAAAGGTAATAGTCTGCAGATTCAGAAAACGCAAAAAAGTAAAAATTGAACTTTTCATGATTTTGAGCCTTTCCGGAGCCCCTTAAGGAAATGTAACTCATTCACGAAGGAATTGGTGCTTGTTCGACCGATCCCTTCCAGATTGATACGAGGCGTGCTTTTTTTAAACTAAGTACCGTTTTGAAATTTAAAAAAGACGTGCTAAGATGTCTCAATAATTTTATTCTTACATGAAAGCCTGTACCTTAATCTACTTTTCTACATAATTGCCGTCAATATTGAGCCACTTGTCATAACACTGTACCAGTTTTTTAATACCCTCCTCACAGAAGTCTGCCGCCTGATTTGTTATCCACTGCATCACCATTGTTTTGACTTCGTCATCATCTTGAAGACGCTGAACGCTCATGTGTTTCTTCAAGTGCAGGAACAGATGGTAGTCGCTGAGCGCAAGATAGGGGCTGTGCGGACGATGATCTAGAGTTTCCCATCGAAAAGATGTGATGGGATCTTTGATCTGATTTGCCACATGCGGACGGGCATTGTCTTCCAGCAAAACGATCCTCAACTTCGATGGACTGTTGCTTTGATTCTGGTGAGACGTAGGCCACCCATGTTTCATCGCCCGTAACAATTTGGCTTAAGAAATGATCGCCGTCGTTGTGGTACCGCTCAAGGAAAGTCAATGCACTGTCTAAACGTTTGGTTTTGTGCACCTACGTCAATATTTTCGGTACCCAACGTGCGCACAATTTTCTATAGTTCAAGTGCTCGGTCACAATGCCATACAAAACACTACGAGAAACATTATGAAAGTCATCCCGCAAGGAGGAAATCGTAAAGCGTCTGTTTTCTCTCACCTTCTTGTCCACTTCCTGCACCAAACTTTCATTAACGAATGAAGGACGCCCACTCCGTTGTTCATCATGCACATTTGTGTGGCCATCTTTAAATCCTCTCACCCTCTTTCTTACCATTCCATCACTCATAATGTTTTATCCGTAAACTGCAAAGATCTCACGCTGAATATAGATCGCTTTTAGGCCTTTAGCACTAAGAAATCTTATAACAGCCCGTACTTCACAGTTGGCGGGACTCAGAATTGTCGGAGGCATCTTAAACACTCAGTACACAACGTAAAAAAGGAAGAATCAGACTGTTCAAATGGTTCAAATGGCTCTGAGCACTATGGGACTTAACATTTGAGGTCATCAGTCGCCTATAACTTAGAACTACTTAAACCTAACTAACCTAAGGACATCACACACATCCATGCCCGAGGCAGGATTCGAACCTGCGACCGTAGCAGTCGCGCGGTTCCGGACTACAGCGCCTAGAACCGCATGGCCACCGCGGCCGGCAATCAGACTGTAATGGCGCCAGTGCGTAGATTAAGGTACAGGCTTTCATGTAAAAATAAAATTATTGAGATATCTTAGCACCTCTTTTTTTAAATTTCAAAACGGTACTTACTTAAAAAAACACGCCTCGTAGAAAAGATAGAGATCCGACGAAGAGTGGCACGTTTCGTCACGGGATCGTTTAGTCGGCACGACAGCGTTACGGAGATGTTCACCACACTCCATTGGCACATGTTACAAGAGAGATGCTGTGCATCACGGAGAAATCTGCTACTGAAATTTTGAGAGAGCACTTACCCGGAAGAGTCGGAGAACGTATTACTTCCCGCCCCCCCCTCCCCCCCCACAAGTCTCGCGTAATGACATGAGAAAATTCGAGAAATTAGAACCAGTACAGAGATTTACCAACAATCATCCTTCACACGCTCCATACGCGAGTGGAACAGGATTGAAGGGCTCAGTTAGTGGTACAAAATTGCTCTCCGCCACACGCCATTAGGTGGCTTGCGGAGTATAATGCAGTTGTAGATGAAAGATGTCGAATGGGCGATAGTAGACGAAGAGTCTATACATTTTTCACCGACATCTCGGAGCAGTTGCGAATGGCGCGTGTCCATCCCATCCGCGGCATGGTGCACTTGTTCACTCCACACTGGCTTTACCACACGCACGTAAACAGTGTGGGTCTGCACCTGTGCGAAATGAGGAACCCTAGATCACACACAGTCATATACTGCTGGAATTACAGAAATATCAGAGTCACATCGTTAGGAACGCTCATCATTGGAAGCACCTAAACAAATTAGCAGACGATATTTCTAAAGCAACTTACAAAGAAGAAAGAGGAGCAAAATGGGAAGCGAGATACGGCGATAGCTATAAATGACATTCGTGATGTGACGATGAACATGATGTACCACAGCACGCCGGCAGCAAACCATGGAGAAATTACGTGCACAAAGTTTGTACATTTCGTTTTTCAAATTATTAATTTTACTGAACGTTAATTGTTAAAGCTGTAAAACTGCGGAAAAGACATTGGTGCTCTGAAAAATTTCTGGTTTATTGGCTAAACAGGTTAGCAGTAGAGATAATGCGAAATTTTATACAGAAAACATAACACCTGAGCTGTAAATGCACGAATGGGATGGATATAACCTGAGATGAAATAAGACGACACAACATGGGGCCAGATCGCCGACGTGAGCGTACGTTTCGCGTTCAGGAGCAAAGATGAATTTTGCTTGGTCTTCTGAGCTCCTAAAGTATCTTACGTCATCGGTCACCAGCAGAGTTAGGTTTTGCCATTTACTGTGAAGAGCTCGCTGTTTGGCATTAGAACAGATCATTGCGGGATACCTGCATCGAAGGTTTGAACATACCAATAGGTGACAAATTCTGTCTCATTTTGGGGGTTAGACTGTGGATCTCATACTATGCTGGTGCTAAATTTGAGGACGATCCGCGAGACGAAGTTTCTCGACGACTTACTCGATATGAGGACCATTCCGGGCGAGTAGAAATAGTTTATTAGAGGGCCATACCTGAAATAACTGGGCTAAAATTTTGCTGCTTAAATAGTCAATGTCTTTTTTACGATTTATACGAGTAAGTTTCCCAAGAATGTGACCCTTTTAAACAATAATAACACTTTCTTTTTCAACTTTGGTTTTCAACTGCATGAACGAATTCTCCTCATATTTATTGCATACTTTAGGAGATGATAAATTTTGATATGTCAATTCAAATGATACTGAATCTACCGATCCTCTTCTACGCCGATGTATCCTGGATATCTACTCCACCTAATTCCTAGCAGACTCTCAAAATCCTTTAACTCCATACAATTCCCCTCACTTGCCACATATCCGCTTATCTCCTCTACTCGAAGTTGTCGTCAACTCACCAAATTTCCCTCCTTCCTCATCCACACTGAAAATTTCCACATCTCCTATACATTCCGGACCCTTGACTACAACAAACCAACCGCTAACACTCCACTTCCTCCCAACTTACCAGTCGTGGCATGGTGTCGAAACGATGCCATCACATCCCACCGACATGCATGTACACAACTTTCGTATTCTTTCCTAACGCAGCTTTCATAGCCTCCCCCTTTCTGATAACTAATTGCCTTTGATTTTTCCATTCTTTCTCACATCCGAGTTCCTTTCTCCTTTCCCACCTTATCCTTTTCTATCCTCTTCAAATCCATAGCATCGCATCCATTCTACTCACTCCCATCCTCATATGCAACATCATCTGCCATTCACATAACAATTCGTTACCATTAACGACATATTCCACACAGCATCACTGAATCTCCTACACTGGCTCCTTGCCGAATGCAGATCCTACAATTTAGTGAATTGGTGTTTTTAGTTGTAAAGACTGCCATTAACTTTTATATTTTTAAACTATAATTTCTTAACATTTTTCACTGTACGACTACCCTTTTTAATAATTTTAAATAATGTTTACATTTATACTGATTCATTTAAAAAAATATTCCTGTGTTCTTTTATAAAAGTTCTAAGCTGAAGAGTGGAAACATACCACTAGCAGACCTGTCCTTGCTTTTATCGCGAGAAGATAATATAACAGTTTTAAAAAATCATTTGAAACAGATCAGGTAGACTGAAAAAAAGATCAAATTTTAAGGTGTACCACAGTAGGGCGATCAGCTGTCACCGATTACTGATTTTTTTCCCATTACGAACCAACAGCTCGCAGAATGTCAATACAGAATGCCAAATCAAACACCATTCAGCCGTCAAAATTTCCAAATTGCTATTTTATTGGGCTACGAGTTTCGGCGATGTATTACGTCATCTTCAGGCCCCCTGACCGACGTGTAGCAAGATTCCCGCCTTTAGTCGAGTCGAAATACAGGATGACAATTATTGAACTACATAAAAAAACGTAAATTAGTTACGAATTACGGCGTCCACTCACTTTATTCAGCATGTAAACGTCACTACAGATATTCGCATTTGGGTCGTGACATGTTCGATATGGCTGCCATCATTGGCGATGATGTGGCGCAGACGAATAGCGAAATTCTGCATGATCCGCTGAAGTGTCCGAACATCGGTGCTGTCGATGACCTCCTGAATGGCTGTTTTCAACACATCAATGGTTTTGGAGTTACTGCTGTACACCTTGTCTCTAATACAGCCCCACAAAAAGGAGTCGCATGTGTTCAGATCCAAACAACTGGCGGCCAATCGAGGCCCATGCCAGTGGCGTCTGGGTACCCCAGAGTCAGAATGCGGTCCCCAAAGTGCTCCTCCAGTACATCACTCTCCTGCTTCGATGGAGTCGAGCTCCGTCTTTCATGAACCACATGTTGTCGAAATCGTCACTTTGGATCATGGGATGAAATCATCCTTCACGTACCGTTAGCTCAAGGAATATCGCATCGATTAACAGATCAGCCTCCTAAAGTACTTTGCATATATCCACTCAATAATGTCTTATGGAATAGTTTTCTGGAGTACCTCACCATTTAGACATAAAGTATTGATTGCACAAAAGAGAGCGGTGAGAAAAATTAGTGGTGTTCACCCAAGGACGTCATGCAGGCACCTTTTCAAGGAGTTAGGTATTTTAACTACACCATCAGAGTACATATATTCGGTAACGAAATTCGTTACAGATAATCCATAACAATTCGCGAAGAACAGTGATGTTCATACGTACAACACTAGAGAGAAAAAGAACCTTTTCTATCCGTTATTGAAGCTGTCAGTTGCTCAAAAAGGAGTATATTATTCAGCAATTGCATTATTTGCCAAAAATATAAAGTGTCTGGCAGGTGATAGATCAGATCTAGCTTCAAATGATTTCTCTTGGACAACTCTTTCTACTCCATGGACGAATTTCTGTTTCAGAAATGGCAAAAAAAATTGTACCTCTAAATGTAGTTGCACGTGTAGAACTAAGAATTTCAGTAATATTAGTATTAGCACTATTCATGTGTGTATTTATATCTTGTAATCAGACTTGTTCCACATCATATCCATAAAACAATCGGGAAAATGATCTACGGAACATGACATAACTAAAACGAGAAACTAAAACTAATTATGCCGTAACTGGACATCGCACACCACACAGTCACCCGTTGAGGGGAAGAGACTTCTCGATAGCGATACGCAGATTATCAGTATCCAAAATGCGCCAATTTTGCTCATTGACGAACCCATCCAAATGAAATTGGGTTTCGTCGCTAAACCAAACAATAATGCGCATACTAAGTCTCATCATGCCCGGCGGCCAACCGTGCAGTTTGAACGTCCTAACGCAAACCGTTCAGAAATTATGACGATTTTGTTACATATAGTTCAATAATTGTCACCCTGTATTTTCCATCAAAATGGTTCAAATGGCACTATGGGACTTAACATCTGTGGTCATCAGTCCCCTAGAAAACTACTTAAACCTAACTAACCTAAGGACATCACACACATCCATGCCAGAGGCAGGAATCGAACCTGCGACCGTAGCAGTCGCGCGGTTCCGGACTGAGCGCCTAGAACCGCTCGGCCACCGCGGCCGGCTATGTTCCATCATTCGGAAACGTATCCATAGATTTTTGCTTGCGACAGCTATCACTTCAGAGACAATCTGCCGACTCAGCTCGCAATCTGATTCAGGGCAGGGTTAGGGTGAGTTCTACTTCGACACCGGACGACAGGAATTCGATTCGCTGTTCGCGCGCCTCCGGCGGCGTGTATTTATAGCCTCTCTGCACTACACGGACGCCACAGCTGGCGCGCCAGCTCTCATGCAAGTGCGCGTCCGCCTGGCGCCAGCGACTCATTACCTGTTTGTCCGGACGATAAATTGAGCGCGGCGCAGAAATAGCGAAGGCGCGCGCGCGCGTGTGTGTGTGCATGCGCACGCACGCAAATTTACGCGAGGCTAAGAGAGACGTATGACCCGGTTCCTAACGACAGCCGCGTAGGGAAATTACTGCCCAGCACCGTATACGGGACTGCAATCGCGGCGGTGCGGACACGGGCAAGGGGTGAATCAGCCGGCAGTTATTTGCGGAGCCAGACGAGGCAGCGGCTGGGACAAGATGGGTAGCTATAAGCCGCGGTCACGGTGCAGCGGCTTAACGACAGTTTTACTCTCCTCGCAATCCGGATGAGAATGTGTTCTGTCACTGATGATGAGAACGCCAACGAAACATTGGTCACGCTACGAAGAGGTGCAAGTATAAACACAGACCTCTACCCGACAACTTCCCCTTTGTTTCTCTGACCAGTGTCTGTCTTCTTGCCTCTTCCGCATCGCCTTTCCTCCCTACCTCTCTCTCTATCCATCTCTTCTGCTCTGCCTTCCTCTGAAAACACAGATGTATACATACAGTGTCTGGAGTGCGTCATCGCACTGCTCGGGCCACGTCGTGGAGTAGCAGTTCAACGCTATGAGCACTTGCGTTGCGTAACTGAACAGCTCCAGGTGTTCCCCATCGCTCATCTGGGCTGCGGTTCTATGTTTCAACCACACGAGTTTCGGGCTCATTTACGACGACTGTATCTCTAGCCAGTCCATAAATATTAAGATGTGTTACATAATGATACTGCAGACAGGTGCTGACAGATGTGAATTTCCCTTAAGTTGCAAAATAGTGACACAAATTATTTACGTGAGAAAAAAAAAATTGGAGAAGGCCATCTCGGGGATGATCAGTTTGGGTTCCGGAGAAATATAGCGGAGCTGTACTGATGCTACGACTTACCTTAGAAAATACTTTAAAGAAAGGCAAACCTACGTTTTTAGCAGTTGTAGATTTGGCGAAAGCAACAATATTGACCAACAGCCTTGCCGCAGTGGCATCACCGTTTCCCGTCAGATCACAGAAGTTAAGCGCTGTCGACCTTGGCTAGCACTTGGATGGGTTACCGTTCTGGTGGCGCCGAGCAGTGTTGGCAAGTGGGATGCACACCGACTTTGTGAGACCAATTGAGGAGCTGCCTTAATGAGTAGTGACGGATCCGATCACGAAAACTCACAACGGCCGGGAGAGCAGTGTGTTGATCACATTCCTTTTCTTAACTTCTGAAGCCTATCGGCTCAATACAATACTGCAGTGCCTCTGTTATTCCGAATACGATGCAAAGTTCTTTTGGACATCCAGGAACAGGCACATACGTTACATGTATTCGCAGTTGCAAATATGGACAACCATCAGCTGTAGAAAGGAATGACGACAGTGAAAATTTGTGCCTGAGAGGGCCTCGAACCCGGATTCCCCACTCGCCGCGAGCGGTCGCCTTACCATTTCGCTATCCGTGGATGACTCACGGCTAGACCCAAACTTCCATGTGTCGACAACCTGTAATCGTACACCCATTATGTATAGTCATGAATCGGCTAAGGTTGATACGGCGGTCGTCAGTACTGTTGACCCTTTAGAGGTCTGTTCGGCGGAGAAAGAGTTTAACAATACTGACTGGAACACACTGTTTGAAATACATCGTGTACCAGGAACGAGTGGTGTTCAATAAGTAATGCAACTTTCTTTCTGAAAGGTTGGTTTTATTCAGGTTTCCAATACACCATATTATACCCCACTCCTTCGGCTACAAAACCCTAGTTTTCAACATAATCTCCGTTCAATGCGACGGCCTTAACGGCGCCTTACTAGTACCGCTCTACTGGTCGAAGTCGAAGCCAGCGTCTCGCTACATCACTAGCCTTCCGATTACCCACATACTGCTTCCCACGGAGTGAATCCTCCACTGGGCCAAACCAATGGAAGTCGGAAGGTGAGGGATCGCGGTTTTGGGTGGTCGACGGAGAACAGTCCAATGAAGTTTTGTGAGCTGCTCTCGAGTGCTCACACTTGTGTGAGGTCTTGCATCATGATGGAGAAAGAGAAGTTCGTTTGCACTTTTGTGGCGACGAATACGCCGAAATCGTCTCTTCAATTTCCTAAGGGTAGCGCAATACACTTCACAGTCGATCGTTGCCCCAAAAGGGAGGACATCATACACAGTAACTGTGGTGTCACCGCCAGACACCACACTTGCTAGGTGGTAGCTTTAAATCGGCCGCGGTCCATTAGTACATGTCGGACCCGCGTGTCGCCACTGTCAGTAATCGCACACCTAGCGCCACCACATGGCAGGTCTAGAAAGACGGACTAGCACTCGCCCCAGTTGTACGACGACTTTGCTGTTGGCACATTTGCCAACACATCAATAACCCCTTCAGAATACCAGAAGACCATCGCCATGACTGAGGGTGCGGTTTTGAACTTTTTCTTCGGAGGAAAGGTGGTGTGGCGCCGTTCCACGGATTGCCGTTTTGTTTCGGGTTGGACGATGCCCGTCAAAAATTGTCACTCTTAGCCCCGTAACGCGCAAGCAATTCCGCACAGATGGTTCTTGGTTGCTCTTTAAGGTCTTCTGTTAGGCGACAAGGAACCCAACGGACACACGCCTCTGAGTACTCCAACTGGTGGAGGAGTGCGTCAGCGCTACCAACAGAGACGTCCAGATGTGTAGCGGGGTGTTTGCACGTGGTCTGTCAGTCACGTCGAATAAGAGTATCCGCACGTTCCAACATTGCAGAAGTCACAGTTGTGTGAGGCTTGATGGCAAGCGGTTGATCGGACAGGTTTGCACGACCTTTTCGCGATGGTGACAGACGCCTCGCCCAACGACTCAGCGTGCTTTTGTCACTGCCAGGTCCCCGTAGGCATCCTGTATGCGTCTATGAATATCTGCGATGCTCTGGTTGTCCGCCAAAACAAATTCAGTGATAGCTCTATGTTTGGAACGCACCTCCTTTACAGACGCCATTTTGAAGGCTACACACAGCGTCACTACGATCGGAACTTCACGAAACTAGAGGTGCTGCGGCGGTAATATTCCACGATGTCCCACAACAATTTCCGAATTCGCTGAGAAAAAAATACGTTGCAGCACTCATTCAACGCCCATCGTGTAAAATGGACAGAGCGGAAGATTATTTACAACTTGTACAGAAACCAGACGGCGGTGATACGAACATGAAACGGAAGCAGTAGTTGATGTGGCAGTGAAATAGGGTTGTGGACTATCTGCAATGTTATTCAATATGTACGTAGAGCAAGCAGTAAAGGAAACCAAGGAGAAACTGGAAACTAAATTAATGAACATGGAGAAGAAATAAAATCTGCGAAGTTTCCCTATGACCACTTAATTCTGTCAGGTATGGAAAAAGCACATGGAAGATCAGTTTTACGGAACCGACAATGTCTCGAAAAGCGGTTGTAAGATGAACATCTTTGAAAGTAAAACAAGGGCAATGGAAAGTAGTAGAATTAAATCAGGAGAAGCTGAAGGAATTAGATTAGGGAAACAGACACTAAAAGTAGTAGATGAGTTTAGCTACTTGGGCAAAACATTAATATCTTTTGAGAAGGTATTTGTCTGGAGTGTAGCCTTGTGCAGCAATGAAACATGGACGATTAGCTGTTCTCACAGGAAAAAACTATAAGCTTTTGAAATGTGGTGCAACAGAAGAATACAGCACTGATGATGAGAACGGCAATGAAACGTTGGAATCGTTACGCAAGTGCGAAATTAGGATTCTACTCGCAACTCCCCTTGCCCTCCAACCTCCCCTTTGTTGCCCTATCGGGCCAGCGTATATCTTGCCTGTTTCACGTCTCTCTCTCTCTCTCTCTCTTTCTCTCCTGCTCGGGCTTTCTATGTAACCACCCGCTTTGATGTACAGTGTTGTGAGCGCATCATCTCGAAACTGGCCGAGAGCGTCCTGGTGAAGCAGCTGAACGCATTGGGTAGTGGTGTTGCGTAACTGTCTAACTCCAGGTGGCCGCGCCGCTCGACTGGGTTCCAGCTTTATGGCTCCTGATACGAGGTGCGGCGTTTTACAACGCCAGTATCTCTAGCCAGTCCGTCCGTATTAGAATATGTTACCTACTGCGACTGAAGCCAAAGGGCTCTGGTAGACTCAGCCTGTACGTTCCGGCCTTGTTAATACGTCAGAGCACATGTGGGTAACACCTTCTTTCGTGCTGGTCTCCAAGGAGGACGGCCATCTTCCCTACCTCGTCAACGTTTATGGCACAGGAAGCGAACATCATGCAAGTTCTCCATTTCATCAGGACGCTTTGACTGAACGTGACCTTCATCTTCTGTGACTCACTGGCTGTCTCGGCACCCCAGAAATACAGAGGAAGAACAGCATTCATCGCATGAACATGATTTAAAATTTTAAAGAACATAATTCTTATTATAGGAAACAGCGATCTATAATAATTATAAATAAACTGGAAGCAGTCTTGATCGCATAAAATTTTTTAAAGTGGTGACCGGTTTCGATCTTATTATGAGATCATCTTCAGACCATAGATGTCTGCCAGAGGCGGTGGCTCATGGCAACCCTCTTGTTTGTGAGTGGGGATGCACTGCAAAAGGTGGTTGAGCTGCAGTGATATGGAACTTCTCTGGATTCCGTCAGACCAAGGACAACATAACGAGTTGGAGAATGTCTTAGCAAGAGACTCAGCGTGCGACAGACACATACAAGATTTGAATACACGCGACCACGTCCTCGATCTTGAATTGAAGACATACAGGATACCCCAGGAGGAACAGTCAATACTCAGGTATTCGACAGAAACGATTATTCGAAGCAAAAACAGTCTAATAAACATGGGCTCTAAAATACACTACTGGCCATTAAAATTGCTACACCAAGAATAAATGCAGATGATAAACGGGTATTCATTGGACAAATATATTAACTAATACTGACATGTGATTACATTTTCACGCAATTTGGGTGCATAGATTCTGAGAAATCAGTACCCAGAACAACACTCTCTGCCGTAATAACGGCCTTGATACGCCTGGGCATTGTCTCAAACAGAGCTTGGATGGCGTGTACAGGTACAGCTGCCCATGCAGCTTCAACACGATACCACAGTTCATCAAGAGAAGTGACTGGCATATTGTGACGAGCCAGTTGCTCGGCCACCGTTGACCAGACGTTTACAATTGGTGAGAGATCTGGAGATTGTGCTGGCCAGGGCAGCAGTCGAACATTTTCTGTATCCAGAAAGGCCCGTACAGGACCTGTAACATGCAGTCGTGCATTATCCTGCTGACATGTAGGGTTTCGCAGGGATCGAATGAAGTGTAGAGCCACGGGTCGTAACACATCTGAAATGTGACGTCCACTGTTCAAAGTGCCGTCAATGCGAACAAGAGGTGACGGAGACGTTTGACCAATGGCACCCCATACCATCACGCCGGGTAGATACGCCAGTATGGCCATGACGAATACACGCTTCCAATGTGCATTCACCGCGATGTCGCCAAACATGGATGCGACCATTAAGATGCTGTAAACAGAACCTGGATTCATCCTAAAAATGACGTTTTGCCATTCGTGCGCCCAGGTTCGTCGTTGAGTACACCATCGCAGGCGCTCCTGCCTGTGGTGCAGCGTCAACGGTAACCGCAGGCATGGTCTCCGAGCTGATAGTCCATGCTGCTGCAAACGTCGTCGAACTGTTCGTGCAGATGGATATTGTCTTGCAAACGTCCCCATCTGTTGACTCAGGGATACAGACGTGGCTGCACGATCCGTTACAGCCATGCGGATAAGATGCCTGTCATCTCGACTGCTAGTGATACGAGTCGGTTGGGATCCAGCACGGCGTTCCGTATTAGCCTCCTGAACCCACCGATTCCATATCCTGCTAACAGCCATTGGATCTCGACCAACGCGAGCACCATTGTCGCGACACGATAAACCGCAATCGCGATAGGCTACAATCCGACCTTTATCAAAGTCGGAAACGTAATGGTACGCATTTCTCCTGCTTACGCGAGGCGTCACAACAACTTTACACCAGACAACGCCGGTCAAGTGCTGTTTGCGTATGAGAAATCGGTTGGAAAGTTTCCTCATGTCAGCACGTTGTAGATGTCAAATGGTTCAAATGGCTCTGAGCACTATGGGACATCTGAGGTCATCAGTCCCCTAGAACTTAGAACTAATTAAACCTAACTAACCTAAGGACATCACACACATCCATGCCCGAGGCAGGATTCGAACCTGCGACCGTAGCACTCGTGCGGTTCCGGACTGCAGTGCCTAGAACCGCTCGGCCACCAATGGTCGGCGTTGTAGATGTCGCCACCGGCGCCAACCTTGTGTGAATGCTCTGAAAATTTAATCATTTGTATTTCACAGCATCTTCCTCCTGTCGGTTAAATTTCGCGTCTGTAGCACATCTTCGTGGTGTAGCAATTTTAATGGCCAGTAGTGTACATACGCCTGTCTTAGGAGCTACGAGCCCTTGTATATCTTCGCTGCTGTAAAACACACAGGACAGAGTTGCATTGAGAGCTGCATCAAACCAGTTTTTGGACTGAAGGCCACAAAAACAAGAAGTTGCATGTGTGTGACAAAAAAGTCCACTAAAGTTAATTCTAATCACGAACACATATCCTACAAACTGCCTCGTTTCACATAATTTCGGTAAAAGAAGCGTTCACATGATATGTGGAACATGGAACTAACTCACTAACAAACTAACTTTGACTGTTCAGCTGAGACCATGATCTTGGGTTTCATTAATTAGAAACTTGTAGCGTGACAGGTATTACCTGGGGAAAGCTAGCTTAAAAGCACACACCGCAAATTTGTTGGTTGACTGGCTGTTGTTTTACGGCCGCAGTTCAAGGATGGATTTCCAATCTATGGCTTTTGAACATTTTTCGGAAAAATTTAGATTCGACGTGTTCTACTGTGTCTTTTCCTCCACCCTGCATATTAACGAGGCAATGAAGGAAATAGTTGAGCGTTCCACCGAAGGATTAAAAGAAATAGAAGAGCGCTCCATAAGTGTAAAGTAAAATTCAGAGTGAAACGACATTAATGAAAAGATTCGTGGAAGACATTGGAGTCTTTCGTAAAAAGGAAAAAGAATTACAAGGCCTGTTGAATGGAATGAGCAGTCTACAGTGCACAGAAGATGGACTGACGGTAAACCAAAGAAAAGCGAAAATATTGAGGTGGAGCAGAAATGGGATTAATGACAATATCAAAACTGGGGACCACGAGGCAGATTAAGTCAAGGAATTCCACAACCTTGAAAGCAAAATATCACATGCCGGACGAGACAAGTAATACAGAAGAAGGGGACTAGCAGGTGTAAAGTGAGCAAAAGGTGCCTACCAATATAAACATAAGCCTCAACTTGAGGAAGAAATGGCTGGGGATGTATACATGGAACAGAAGTTTCTATAGGAGTGAATCTTGGACGATGGGAGTTTCCGAAAAATATAGTTTCCAATGGTTTGAGAGGTAGTGTAACAGTAGGTTGGTGATAATGAACTCGCCTGATAAGAAATAGATTGGCCGCAACACCGACAAGTAAGTGAAAACACTATCTGGCAGGACAGGCTCATGCGACATGTGTTAAAACATCGGGAATAATTACCACGGTTCTAGAGGGAGTCAAGGAGGTCAAAGATTATAGGGGAAGACATAGATCGGAATATTTACAATAAATAAATGAAGACTCCCCGTGCGGGTTCTTATAGCTAGCCTGACGGTTTCCAAGCTGTACTTTGCGCCTGCACTATTTCATCACGTGTGCGCATTAGAGCACGTTGAAAGGGCGTTACGGCTTATATGAGTCTAAAAAAAGGACAATGAAGGAAACCAGTCGTGGGACTGCCGCGTGACCTGAGTCGTGAGACTGTAGCCAGAAATAACTGACCGTCACAGTTAGCCTATACCCCAGAGTGGGCGCGGGTCTATCTGTAAATTGCCTTGCTCGGTTAAAGCGGAACTTATTCTTCCTCGTCTGGGTGACCTAGAAACACACGGTTCCCGGTGTCTAAGTGTTGGCACGCGATCTAAGTGAGAACGTCGTCAGTTTGGTGTAGAATGATCTGCACATTTATCTCTCTGAAGCTGTACTTCTTGGAAACAGCACATTAATTAAGACTGGCGAATGGTGAAAAGTGAATAAACACCGCATTCTGCATCTTCTGTTGGCAAGTTTACAAACAGGCCTATGCGGTGATATTGGTGTTGTCACAGTGAACGTTAGGATACTTTGGAGCTAGTCTGGAAGCAACTGTAGCTGTGTTACAGAATTTGTTACAGAATGGTGACACGACTGAATATAATCTCCTCTAACTTCCAGCCTCGTCTGGTTAAATTCTGACGAGCTTTCGAACTAGTGCTTCTCAATTTTGTCAAGTATTGTTTGCGGCCACATCGTCAGTTTGTCTTCCTCACACTGCTGTGCATGACAGTTGAGTAGTTTCGACTCAGCACTACTACGTGCATCATCTACATACTAGAAAGCAGAAGGAGTCTCGGTAAGATATCCTTCACTATTGCCGAAATATTCTTTGCGAGAGATTCCTCAATTGCGTCGTTTATTTTGCCGTCTCATTAGCAATTTTTTTTTTTTTTTTTTTTTTTTTTTTTTTTTTTTTTTTAGGATACGACTTGTTTCTATCAGTCTTTGATTAGCTTCAGATCTATGCAGTTTCGTGCATCCCGTTGTATCCAAAAGGAACTACGGAGGATAATCTGAAAAAAAAGCAGAATAATCCGATAATTTTTAATGTAATTGTTATTCCGATTTACCCGTTCAAACGGTCACACATCACTTGTTGGCACTGATTGCTTGATAGTTAGATTTGCATTTTAATTTGTATCTTCTGTTTGTACAACTGCGGTGCCACCTTATCTCACATGATGAGTGTGTCCTGAATCCAAGACAATGAGGCGCGAAGCTTCCACAATTTTTGTGCAACTTCGCTACTGCATTGCTGCCAAGCGGCTCCCTCGTATGAACACACTTTAACTATATGGAGTGAAAAAGCACGTTCATATGAATCCCTATTTCGGAGCTTAATGTACCACTGTCAGTTGTAGCATCGATCAGAAATAAAATCGGGAAATATCAGTTTTTCGATTTCCAAAGATTCTTAGAGGTAAGTTTATAATGCTATGAATAACAAATACTAATTTTAGATTGGTTAGTTAAACATTTCAGGAATACGAGATATTGTTTAACATTTCCATTTACTCGAGATGTCTTCAAAGCTTTTGCTCTTAATGATACTGGCAAAATTTTAACCAGATTTTCATGATGATAGTGGAATGTAAGTGTCTGAACGTTTCACGAATAGTAATAGGCTTGACAGTCAACAAAGTTTTTCAGTAATTGGTTTTAGTAATCTCAAAAAAGCATATTTATATTTATGTCGTTACCTACTAGATTTAATAAGGAAATGCATGTCTCCTTTTGCAAGTAATTAGTGTGGCCGTGTATAAAATGTAAACAAATTTTTTAAATTAGGAGATTACAAGAAAGTTCATGAAAACAAGGATACTTTTTCCATTGCATTACATTATCGGCACGAAAACGAAGAGATATAACTAATAATGTACGGATAGCGTAAAAATATTTTGTGGTACAACTTTCGCACAATGAGCTATATTCGGCGCAACGTATCAGGAAGTTGCAAGCTGATACATTCTTATGAAGTCAAACACATCACGTTACAATTCATTTCTCGTCTTCAAGGATTTTCGATTATACGTGTATGAGTCGGATACTGTGAACCGTAGTATATACAGGGTGTAACAAAAATGTGCAGTCAAATTTCAAGCAACATGCCTCAGAGAGAGAGAGAGAGAGAGAGGGGGGTGGGGGGGGGGTGGGAGTGTTATGTGGATATGGGTCCGGAAATGCCTTATTTCCATTTTAGAGTTCATTTTCCGTCTCTGCATAATTAGATTAATCATGGGGAACCTACAGCAACAGAACGTGCCAGCGTAACGTGAGACGATTTCTGAAGTAATATGTTAAAAATACCCTCTTGGTTACGTATGGTTATAATGTTCAAATATTGCTCTGAGTACTATGGGACTTAACTGCTGTGGTCATCAGTCCCCTAGAACTTAGAACTACTTAAACCTAACTAACCTAAGGACATCACACACATCCATGCCCGAGGTATAATTTGAACCTGCGCCCTGTATCGATCGCGCGGTTCCAGACTGAAGCTCCTTGAACCGCTCGGCCACATCGGCCGGCTCTTTTCAGTTCTGAACGTATAGTAAGCACGTAAAGGAGCCTAGAAAGTAGTGTCTCCTGCCAAGTGTGGTTGCCTGCGAGAGATCTCGCCTGATGTCATGCAGCTACGCAACGTAACTGTCACGCGTTTCCTTTTTCATGACAGTTCTCAGCCGCACTCTGCAGGGGCAATGAGGCGCGCCTGCAACAGTTTTCGTTTGGAAGTGTTTGATCATCCACCGATCAGCTCGGACTTGACTCCCTGTGCTTTTCGTCTCTGCTCACATGAACCGCTCGTTACGAAGACAACATTTTTCCACAGCATATCAGCGGCTGCCTTTTATGGCGAGAGTGTTGGAAAGTTGGTACAATGCTACGACAAATGCCTCAGTCGGATCGGCGACTACATAGAGGAATAGCTGAAAGGTACAGCTGTTGCAAATAAAACATTTTTGATTTCCAATGTGATTTCCATTTCGCGAGCGATCGGACCTTACTTTCCGAATAGCCCCTACACTGCACTCATGCTTTATTCTTATACGTTGACATTAGCAGGGAGAGTGGCTATTAGTTTCACAACATTTGCATAACTGACTAGGAAAAATCATTGATCAGTTTAGTGACTGGCAAGTAAGGAAGTAACACTAATAAGAGTAGCAGTAAGTATTATGCAACTATTCTTGAGGGTATTTTCGTTCTGTCATTGCAACTTCCAAAAATTCGTGTTTTCTGCACAAGACGTGTTTCGCTTTATTGAGATAAAGCATAATCAGTGGTCTGTAATTAAGTTATTTACATTTTGATTTGCTTTAGATCGTAAAACAGTTCGTTGACAATATGCTGGTTTTTACTTTCGGTGATTTACGCTTGACTTCTCGCCTACATCGGCAAATGCCGTCTGCTAGACATCGTTGATGCTTTTCTTCTTTAGACACGGATAGTTGTGGCCTAGTTTTTAGACTCTCTGCAGCACTATGCATTTTTTATGTTTTACACTGCACGCTTTTTGGCACACCACTGTTTTCTGTTTGTTCTCATAATTCTTGTGATTTGTGTTTTTAGTGTTGCCAAGATAACCTTGTCACTAGTGTCCCATTGGCCTATACTCTTTTTTATTGCATGTCTGTAATTCTATTTAACTACGTTACTGTGTATTATATACGTCTAAGAGTAGGGAAGGAATAGTGATGGAGGTTTTTTTGGGGTGGGGGAGGGAGAAGTGATGAGCGGATATAAGTGTACAGTAGTGAATGTGAGTTGGAGAAGTAGGTAAGGAGCAAGAGTGAATTGACTACTGTACTACTGCAGATTTACGTCCGCTCATCATGACTTCTCAGTCCCCCATCCCAAAAATACCTCCATCACTATTCCTTCGCTACTCTTACACGCATATAAATACACAGCAACGTAGCAAAATAGAATTACACACATACAATAAAAAAAAGAGTATAGGCCAAATGCAAACTAGTAGGAAGGTTATGTCGGCAACACTACAAAACACAAACCTCAATACATACTTAGAAATATGAAAACAAAGAGAAAACAGTGGTGTGGCAAAAAGTGTGCACTGTAAAACATAAAAGATGCATAGCGCTGCAGAGAATCTGAAAACTAGACCACAACTATTGTAAGTAGGCTGTTTATGTTTTCTTATTGGCAACGTTACGTAGCGCTCTGTATGAAAATCACTGGCTGTGCTGTGTGCAGTCTGTGGCTAGCTTGCATTGTTGTCTGCCACTGTAGTGTTGGGCAGCGGCATCTGGATGTGAACAGCGCGTAGCGTTGCGCAGTTTGAGGTGAGCCGCCAGCAGTGGTGGATGTGGGGAGAGAGATGGCGGAGTTTTGATAATTTGTAATACTGTATATTATGAACTACTATATATATTATGACTGTTAAGGTAAATACATTGTTTGTTCTCTATTATCATCTTTCAATTGCTAACTATGCCTATCAGTAGTTAGTGCCTTCTGTAGTTTGAATCTTTTATTTAGCTGGCAATAGTGGCGCTCGCTGTATTGCAGTAGTTCGAGTAACGAAGATCTTTGTGAGGTAAGTGATTTGTGAAAGGTATAGTTTAATGTTTGTCTGGGCCATTCTTTTGTAGGGATTTTTGATAGTCAGATTGCGTTGTGCTAAAATTATTGTGTGTCAGTTTAAGCACAGTCGTGTATAAATTGTTCTAAGGGGACGTTTCACTATCAGTGTCTAAAGAAGCAATGCATCAATCATGTCTAGCAGACGGCATTTCCCGGTGCAGGTGAGAAATCAAGCGGAAGCCACAGTAAGTAAAAACGAAATGAAATTCGTTGCTACAGGCTAGCCTTTTGAAGGGGTGCCATCGCTGCAACTGTTTTTTGCCCTATAAATTTTCGCGGCTGTTGGGCTGGGATGTGTCTGCTTTTCTCAAGGGAGACCTGTGGTAGCCGGAGGTGACGCCTGCTACCGCCTCGGATACCGCGTGGCTGTTGCGATGCGCAACAAGTAGGCAGGCGGCCGGCTGTGGAGGAGCACGGGGCAGTGGGGGGGGGGGGGGGGGGAGGGGGGACAGCAGAGGACACACGTAACGCCAGCCAGTGAGTGGGCGCCGGCTGACCCCGTGACCTTCGACACGGATCGCGCTGCGCCACGCCGGACCTGTTCCAGAGGTACGTGGGCCGCTTGCACCCACTGCCCCCTGGCCGCTTATCGCAGGTTAGGGATGTTAGCAGCCTGCCAGCCGAGTTACTGCTGCGTCGTATCAGGACACGCATCCCTTCCATATGCGACAGAATGCGGGCCAACCATTGTTATTGAAAATATATATCCAGAACCGAAAATACGCATGTCGCATATGGAGAAGATGTAAATGTAATCATCTTAACGTTATACTAAAAAAAATCACCGGGTTACATAGTACGACATTATTTTATATAACCTGGAGTTGTTATTCGTCTGTCTGTTTGTTGCGAACCTTTTCCCTCAGGAATGGGTAGACGTATCAAGTTCAGATATATGTCACACATGAAGGACTACAGTCCCTTGGAAGTGTAAAAATTTTGAGCTCCTATGTCAGTTAAATCAAAAGATACGGCAATTTATGTGACATATCGATGACAGTGCTGCTAAAGCAGAGTTACTAAACACAACTTTCCGAAATTCCTTCACCAAAGGAGGCGAAGGAATTTGAATCAAGAAGAGATGCTAACATTAGTTACTTAGAACTAAACATCCTCTGAGTATTGAAGCAAGTTAAATCACTTGAGCCGGCCGGGGTGGCCGAGCGGGTCTAGGCGCTACAGTATGGAACCGCGCGACCGCTACGCTCGCAGGTTCGAATTCTGCCTCGGGCATGGATGTGTGTGATGTCCTTAGGTTAGTTAGGTTTAAGTAGTTCTAAGTTCTACGGGACTGATGACCTCAGAAGTTAAGTCCCATAGTGCTCAGAGCCATTTTGAAATCACTTGATAAAAGCAAGTATCCCGGTCCAGACTGTATAACAATTAGGTTCCTTTCAGAGTATGCTGATGCAACAGCTGCATACTTAACAATCATATACAACTGCCCGCTCCACGAAATATCCGTACCCAAAGGCTGGTAGGAGTAAGCCACTAAATTATACGTCCATATCATTAACGTCGATATGCAGCAGGATTTTGGAGCATATATTGTGTTCGAGCATTATGAATTACCTCAAAGAGAACAGTCTATTGACACACAGTCAACACGGATTTAGAAAACATCGTTTTTGTGGAACACAAATAACTCTTTGCTCACACTGAGCGGATGATGCAGTCATCTATCGTCTAGTAGTCATCAGAAGATCAAAACAAATTGCAAAACGATTTAGAAAAGATAGCAGTATGGTGCGAAAATTGGCAGTGGATACCAGATAATGAAAAGCGTGAGGTCATACACGCGACTGTTAAAAGGAATCCGTTAAACTTCGGTTTCATGATAAATCAGTCAAATCTAAAGGCCGTGAATTCAGTTAAATACATATGAATAACAATTATGAACAGCTTAAATTGGAAAGAACACATACAAAATGTTGGGGGGAGGCGAATCAAAGACTGCGTTTTATTGGCAGGACACTTAGAAGATACAACAGATCTGCTAAAGAGACTGCCTACATTACCCTTGTATGTACTCTTTTTTTGGAGTACTGGTGCACGGTGTACGATTCTTACGAAATAGGATTAACGGAGTACATCGAGAAAGTTCAAAGAAGAGCAGCGCGTTTTGTGTTATCGAGAAATAGGGGGGAGAGTGTCACGGATATGATACAGGAATTGAGGTGAACATCATTACAACAAAGGCGTTTCTCGTTGCGGAGATATCCTCTTACGACCGATCACCAAGTTCCTCCTTCGAATGTGGAAGTATTTTGTTGATGCCAGCCTACAAAGAGAAAAACATCATCATAATAAAATAATTGAAATCAAAACTCGCTGTTCGAGAGTGGAATAATAGAGAAGTATTGTGAATATGGTTCGATGAACCCTCTGCCAGGCACTTAAGTGTGATTTGCAGAGGAGCCATGCAGATGTAGATGTAGATATTTTGAAACTTCTCGGTGATGTAGAATCATGAAATTTGGCAAGAAACAAAGTTTCACAGTACAAGTAAAGGAAAAATTCCGAAAATTGTCAATTTGTAATTGTTTCAAACGAAAAAAAATTTTTTTTGTCTTTTTTATCTGGCTCTGTCCCTCCGGCTTTCAAGACCCCGTTTTCTGTGGAACAGGCTGGCACATAAAGTTCAAATTTATGTCACATACTAAAGGCTATTGACCATTGGCGGTGTAGAAAACTTAAACTTCTAAGTCATTTATATCACATATTTTAACTCTGGAGATGGAACACCAGTAAGGGAGAAATAGTTTGGATTTATGCTAGGAAAAACAACAACAGATGCAAGCTTCGCACTCCACCAGATTCTGGAAAACATCGAGAGAAAAACAACGAAGGACCATGTGCTCTTTATACATCTACCGAAAGAATATGGCAGAGTACAACGGCAAGAAATATGTAGATGTATGGGAAAGAAGATAATAACAGATAAGGATATACGCCTCGTAAAACAAATGTATGTAAATTCAAGAGCAAGGATAAAAAGCAGTGTAGGCGTGACAGACGGGATAGCACTGCACGTCGGCTTGCGTCAGGGATCTGTACTCAGCCCGTAAAATTTTGAGCATGTTATGGACGTCCTGTCAGAAGGAATTCGAGATCAAGCTTCATGCTGCATGTTATTTGCAACAATATTATTTTCTGCAGCACCAGCAATGATGGTGTGGAATGCACAGTACAGGACTGGACGCGAGCACTGGAGAACAGAAGGCTTAAAATTAAGCAGAAGGAAATCGGAGTATACTTTGTATGTGCCTGCGAAACGAGGGAGGCGACACAGTTGTAACGAACGGGAAGAGCGTAAAGAGGGTAGATCACTTCAAATACCTCGGATCAGCTGTGGAAAGTAATGGAAAATTGGATCTGGACTGTGAGATCCTGTATGGAGGAAGTAGAAAGGGATTTGAGGAGCGTCCATGAAAGTGCAGGAGAATAGACTAAAGACACGTTGCAAAGAGAGTCATGGAGACGGCAGTGGGAGGTTCCAGGGAAAGTGGAAGGCCTAGAAACAGGTGATCGAACTGCATTCGAGAGGACCAGAGAGAAAAACAACTGAGAGGACAACACACGAAACCGGAAAAGTGGAAGAAACTTGACAGAAATGTAGATTCTGCGTGAAGCAAGAAAAAATGCAGAAGACGGTGACCGGTCCTCAATAACGAAGAAAAATGCTATAATAACTGCATTGCTGAGTACAGAAAACCCATATTTATTGCCAACGTGTTTCGGGTTATTTTCTGCGCATTCTGTGTTTCAGTGGACGTCACAAATGGTTCTGAATGGTTGCTCCCTGGTTTTGTTTTTTCTCTGCATGTACAGGTACGTATACAACTGTAGGAACTCCCGATGGAATTACCTCTTGCTCAGATTTCTACAATGTGACACCTATACTTAGACGAAGTGGTGCACAGATTAAGTCACTGTGCTTACTTTCGGCAGGAATGAGGTTCGAATATATTTCACGTCATCCAGATTTATGTTTTTCATGGTTTCCCCTGTGTCGTGTTAGACGAATTCAGAGGTGGGTCCCTGAAAATGACACCACGGATTTTCTTTCCCATTCCCAGTCAGTGCTCAGTCTGTGTTGGTCTTGTTTTCCATCACTAGAATTTCTTTCTGGTTGTCTACGTTCCTTTACTTATTTCCTTGTCGCAGAAAACATAATGAAACTGTGTCTGCTATACACAGTTTCGGTTTCTTCTTAGATTCATAAGATTAATTAAAATGTAAATATTGCAATATAACAAAACTTTATTATTGGTTTCGGTAGTGCACAACAATCTTGACAGCTCTAATTATACGTATGTGACGTATAGAATTACGCTACTGAAATTTATTTTCTTTAGCGACTCTTTTATTAAACAAATTAAGCATATTGGTGCAGTTCGTACGTTATTCAGTTTCGATTACATTACAAAATACGAGTAATATACTTTCTCGCAAGAATATTTGTACGTTCGTTCGGAGCTTGAAACTGGAGTGTGTTATTTGTGTGTGTGTATGGGTAGCAAACAATCGAAATGCGTTACAGAAAAAAAATAAAAGTGACTAACAGAGATAATTGTTATGGTTTACTGATCACGAAATCAAATTAAATGCAGGGCCATACTGAGGGGGTGCCGAGCTGATGGTCCTCCGCCTATGGCTCAGACACAGAGGAGGTGCAAAAACCGTCCAGAAAGAAAAAAACTAGAAGGAAAGACTGTATAAGAATTAATCGGGAGTGGTACGTGAGTCTTCCTATCCCTCGTGTTCCCATCTTCTACCTACCAGAAGAACCATTTCCCTCGACCAACGACGATATACGTACGCTGCTGTCACTGTGTCATTTCTATAGTAACATTTCTGCCGAGTATCTTCAGAAAGAAATAACCACTACTGAACAGTGCACTAAGTGCACACAGCTGCCGACTGCAGAGCTCGAAATGTTCAGTTCCTGCTACGGTGTGGTAAAGATCACAAATTTTGGCGAGCGGGTGCAGAAGCAAATTTGCTATTTGTTGGATGGTTGAAAATTTCTGCCAATTTGTGCCGTCTGACAAATGGAGCGAGACGTGACGGTGAAGGAAGCATACAAAAAAGCGGAGGTGATTTGCAATTTACTCGTCCCTCTAACTGGTAGTTTTGTTGCTCTCAAATTTCACTTACTTTTTCTTTTGCTGCTTAAAAAATATTCAACAATAAAGCTACTGTGGCTGATTAATAATACTATGGGCGGTTATTAGTCATAAAATTTAGCCATACTGGCAATACGCTAAGGTGACAATAACCATGGGATGATACCTCTTAATATCGTATTCGACCTCGTTTCGCCTGGCGTAGTACAGCAACACGACGTAGCTTGGACTCAACAAGTATTTTGAAGTCCCCTGCAGAAATTTTGAGTGATGCTGCCTCAATAGCCATCCATGATTGCGAAAGGTTGCCGGTACAGGTTTTTGCATACGATATGTCCTCTCGATTATGTCCATTAAATGTTCTATGGAATTCATGTTGGGCGATCTAGGTGCCCAAAACAATCGCTAGAATGTTCTTCAAACCATCCGCGAACATTTGTGGCCCAGTCCTTTGACATGGCGCACTGTCATCCCTGAAAATTCCACAATGTTTAGGAACAACAAGTCCATGAATAGCAACAAATGATCTCCAGATAGCCAAACATAATCATTTGCAGTCAGTGATCTATCCAGTTGGACCAGAGGACCCAGCCCATTTCATGTGAACACAGCCCACACCATTAGAGAGTCGCCACCTGCTTGCACAGTGTTTTGCTTGCACCCTGCGTCCGTGGCTTTGTGTGTCTAAGCCACACTCGAACCCTACCATCAGCGCGTACAAATTGAAATCGGGACTCATCTGAACAGGCCACGGTTTTCCAGTCGTCTAGGGTCCAGCCAACATGGTCTTGAGCCCATGAGAGGCACTGTAGGAGGCGATGTCGTGCTGTTGGCAAACACACTCGCATCGGTCGTCTGCTGCCAGAGCCAGTTAACACAAAATTTCATTCATCGTACGTCCCACATTGATTTCTGCACTTATTTCACGCAGCCTTGCTTTCCTATCAACACTGACAGCTCTACGTAAACGGCGCTGCTTTCGGTCGTTACGCGAAGGCCGTTGGCCAGTGCGTTGTCGGTGGTGAGAGGTAATGCTTGAAGTTTGGTATTATCGGTACACTCTTGAGTCTGTGGATCTCGGAGTATTGAATTCCCTAACGATTTCCGAAATGGAATGTCCCATACGTCTAGCTCCAACTGGCATTCCGCGTTAAAAATCTGTTAATTCCCGTCGCGTGGCCAAAATCACGTCGGAAGCATTTTCATATGAATTGCTTGAGTACAAATGACAGATCCTCCACTGCACTGCTCTTTTACACCTTGTACGCGATACTTCCAGCATCTGTTTATTTGTATATCGCTATCCCGTAAGTCTAGTCACCACACTGTAGAAGAGCACACTAACTACCGTCTCAAAACAATACAACACAGTCGCTAAACTTGAATTCAGTGACATAACCAATGAGTATGAGTCGATCAAAATAAGAAAATACAAAATAAAATTGTAATGAAAACACGATTCCTGTAAAGGAGTGTTTTCTCAACTCTTAATAATAGCTGATTTTCTTTTATTTCTAATTACTAAATAAAGCACTATCAGTACCTTACAAGAAGGAATAAAAGCTTAGATGCCATAAACAGTAAGGTATAGATTTTATTTTAGCCCCAGTTCTTTTATAAAGTTTATGTAATCTGTAATTTGGTTACTACAATGATACATTTAAGCCGACCGGTCTGGCCGAGCGGTTCTAGGCATTACAGTCTGGAACCGCGCGACCACTACTGTCGCTGGTTCGAATCCTGCCTCGGGCATGGATGTGTGTGATGTCCTTAGGTTAGTTAGGTTTAACTAGTTCTAAGTTCTAGGGGACTGATGACCTCGGAAGTTAAGTCCCATAGTGCTCAGATCCATTTGAACAATTTTTGATACATTTAATTTGTTATGAGGAGCCGGCCGAAGTGGCCGCGCGGTTCTGGCGCTGCAGTCTGGAACCGCGAGACCGCTACGGTCGCAGGTTCGAATCCTGCCTCGGGCATGGATGTGTGTGATGTCCTTAGGTTAGTTAGGTTTAACTAGTTCTAAGTTCTAGGGGACTAATGACCTCAGCAGTTGAGTCCCATAGTGCTCAGAGCCATTTGAACCATTTTTTGTTATGAGGAATATCGTCCGTTTAAGTAATATTTCTAAACAATACTTCAATTTTATTAAACCTACTTACAAAATTATAAAATTTGCCGAATCAACATTGCAAGAAGAGGGTGGGAGGGGTGGGGCAGGTGGAGGCGGCGGAGTTGGCATGGCTTCTTCAGCAGTCCTGCCATGGCCGCAGGACCATATGTGTACGGTTTGGTCAGATGTAATGAGCGCTTGTTTTCTTGGAGGAGACCTAAATCGCTTCAGTGTCTGGCGAGAACTGACGCAGTAGTGTAGTGCGGACTTGCGTTTGTATGGGCCAGCGATGCGTCGGCTGCTGGTCGCTTCTCGTCACGCATGCGAGTCGCGTCGCGTCCATCGGAGACCGGCGCCCCTGCTCGGTAGCCATCCCGCCGCACGGCCGCGAGTGCCGCTAATCCCCATATAAGGCGCCCCGCCACCTGGAGCCGGCCGACCGGAGGCGAAGCGCAGCGCATGCTCCACACACACACAGGCCACTGGCCCTCTTCCTTATACGGGGTGAAACTTTCTGAAATTCGGACGCGTGTGGAAACGTCCGGCATCCCGAGGCGATTGGCTGCCGTTGCACTCCACTGATTTGTACGCGACCCATTTTCCGCGTCCATTGTGGGGGGACCGCCGTGGCGTTTTTAGTTGTGCAGTCGCAGAGGAGGTTACCTTGGCACAGATATTCGGCCCCGACTCATTACAGACAGTTCCCCGAAATGTTGCAGCACTCTTCCTGGATGACCAGCCACACACACCGTCGCTACACAGTCGTCCTTTCCCTCGGCTGCCGGCATATAAGGCGACTATTTTCACAACCTGTAGTAAGCATTAAGTGCTACTTAAGTCGTCAACAGTTGACAGTGATTGGCGCTCAAGTCGTGCCGCTCGTAATTGACACAAGTCTGCAATTACTGTTCAATTAGATGACGTGCAGGAAGCGGAGTGATGGCTATGCTAGAACATAGTGACTGTAAAAGGCGCCAGACTACAAGCGTCCTGGCGGGGTCGCCATTTGTCCGTCTTCCTGTTTACGACTCTCTACGAATAGGAATCTACATTCACACTGTAAGACCTGCTCTCCTGAAGTTAGGGGTTTAACAAATACGAATTCCTCCTGCTTGGTGGGTCACTAGCTGCAATGTCAGAGACACTGATTATCGGAAAGTACGCTTGGCGTCTAACCATCGATGTTCCATCATGGATGCTGATGTTAAAGAGCATATGTCATCAATTTTGGCAAAAACACAGTACTGCTTGTAGCAAATAACATTTCTTTCATGTAAACAAGTTTTTAGACATGGCTCATGACAATACAAGCTCGCTAACCGATATGTGGAACATAAGAGTTTGTGACTTGCAATCAGAGCAGGCAGCATTGGGAAAAGTCTGAACATAATCATCGCTTTAGAAGTCTGAAAACGTTTACCATCAACTGAAACTGTTAAACTGCAGTAATACTTTAGTCTTGACCACTGTTCTTTATTAATGCTTACAAAACGTTACACATTTTCAAAGGAGCTATCTTACACGGAGTGTCTCTCCTAAGAGACGACGGCGCATTTTCTCTGGAGTTTTGGCGGATATTCGCAATTTCGATTTTTGCACTGTGTAGATGGCGTCAGTCGAAGCAGTTACTGCTCGGAAGGTCTTTCATGCGACATCCAGTGTCAACAGAAGCGTTGGTTTGTTTTGCATTACAAACAAAATCATACTGAAATCGGAGGTTTACGTGTCCATTGAATAGACCGCTCCAAAATTAGTCCAGTGCGATATTAGTTTTATCGAAATGTTTTAACAGGGACAGCGAAATACGAAGAATAAACAGCATTGTAGCAAGTTCTTGTTATTCCTGGAGTTTTACTGTCCCTGTTAATACATGTAGATAAACGGGATATCGCACTAGATAATTTGGGAGCGGTGTATCGCATGGGACGTAAAATTCCGATTTAAATATAATTTTGTTTGTAAAGGGAAACAAACCAGCGCTTTCTGTTGACACTGGACGTCGCAAGAAAAACGTGACGAGCAGTAACTGTTTGGGTTGACTCCGGATGCGCACTGCAAAAACGAAATTGAAGATATCCTCAGAAACACCAGAGAAGATTCCCCTGGCAAATCTCAGAAGAGATACCCGGTATCAATGTTACCATCGTGAAGCGTAAGTGCACATGCTGTCTATATATGTTGGATGCCTTGAAAACTGTAGCACGTCAAAACCCCTGAGGACTTTTAAATAACAATAAAGAACTGTGGTAAAAACTAAATTGTTATTACGGTGCAACGAAATCACCGATACGTTTCATAAGGCGTTTATGCAGCTTATGTCGAAAATTCAAGAACATACACGTTCAAGATGCTGTAGCACATTCGAAGGCAATCAAATCATCAGAAATTTGCGTATAACCGTTATAAAAATACTGTCGCTGAGGATAAACAACACGCCCATATATCGTAGAGAAACAGTAGAAATAAATTCAATTAACGCACAGCACAATACAAAATAATTTGACAACTGGAAACGCAATAATATTTTTCGCTATTATGCAAGACAATATGTTCTAAGTCTTCAACAAGAGCTTTCACAATTATGTAATCACATGATATCATCTATCCAAAGCTAAAAAATATTCTTAAATATTGTATTTTAACTATATAACGACATCATCACCTTAAAAAATTGTTGAGACTGTTTCCAAAGCAGGATATACTCTAAATATGGAAACAGAGGGTGAATCCGAACTCCACCGACAAAATTTCAGGGATATTTTCTGTTTATTTTGTATAAGGGACATGGTGGTATCCTGTGGTAGCAGGAGTAAAATAGAGGGAGTGAAAAGCTACTTACAACATATACAGAAACCAGACTGATACTATAAGAGACGACAGACATGTGACGGAGGCAGTTGATGAGAAGAGACTGAGACAATTTTCTAACCTGTCACCGGTGTCATTCAGTCCGTATAGTGAGCAAGCAGTATAGGAAACCAAGGGGAAATGTGGAAAGGGAATCAAACTGCTGGGAGAAGAAACAAAAACTTTGGAGGTTTGCCGATGACATTGCAGTTCTGACAGAGACGGCTAAGGACTTGTTAGAGCAAGTGAACAGAATAGAAAGAGCTTTTGAATATCACCGAAAGTGAAGTAAAGACAATGGAATGTAGTCGGATTACATTTAGTAGGTCGAGAGCAGTAGAAAAAGGATTGCAGTGTGCAAAGAAAAACATAAATCTGAGTCGTTATAAAACTGTTCCCAGATTCGTTATTTCGCTTTTGGATTTAGATCAGAGCCGGTACAGCTAAGGCATACGCATGCACAAGCATGTCAATTGGCCGTGGACCGAGCGTCGAATGGTGACCTTCCACAGGCACGAGCCCTGAGCCGCCTCCTACGTGACGTCATCGGAAAGCAAACGCGCGCTTCCGGTGGGACGGGTAGGCAAACAGAAGCTGAGCGCGTCTGCGCCGACCGTCTCTCCAGGTCTGTCTGAGCACCCCACCCACCATCACATGTTCTGTTGCTTTGTCTGTCTAAGGAGGGTCACGAAATATTCAGAAACGTCGATTTTAGATGATAAGTTTACTAAAATATAACTAAAGATATCTTCCACCAGTCTCTTGTGAAATACGAGGTGCCCGAGAAGCCCCTAACCATTTCTGGAAGAAGGCTAATTCTTTAATCTGAATGGTGTTGACCAGACAACACCGAATTAGCGTCGTAAGTTGGAGAGACTGCCGTTTGTTGAAGTTCAAGAACAGTACTGTCGAAATTAGCGTACAGAAGCCGGAATGCGAACAACCATTAGAGGTTTGGCGAAACAAGTTCCAGCGGAATGGGAATGTCTGTGACTACAAAATTCTGGCCGGCCGACTACATCGCAGGGAACTGTGGAGACCGTAACTTCGCTCGATATACTGTCGTATGGTCTCCATACAACAGGCCATCGAGCAGAGTTCAAAAGCTTCGACATTTCGGGGACACGGCATCCCAGTGCCCACTGTGTGGCAGACCCTGCGGTTCATACTGAAGAAAAAGGCCTATCACATCCAAGTGCTCCATCGTCTCGAACCTGAGTGCTATGCGGCACTCTTGGTAATTTGCCACGACTTCACTGAGGTAGTAAACAATGTGCATATGTTGGCACACGTCCTGTTGAATGATAAGGCTGCCTTTCACACCTAAGGCCTCCTCAGCCGTCATAACAGCAGGATATGGGCTGATGAACAACCACGAACCGCTATGGAATTGGTACGTAACGCTCCAGACGTAAATGTGTGGCTGGCACTCACTCAGCAGCTCATTTACAGTCCATTCTTTTTCGCTGAAGCAAGAATCACGTTAACATCGCCCTTGGACATGCCTGAGAGATTCCAGCAGCCCCACTTGTTTGTCCACAACATTCTGGACTCGGTGGTGTTACAACATGACGCCCCCCCCCCCACACACACACGTTCCCAGGACGCTGTATTGGACGAGGTTCGCCACGGTTCTGGTAACCAAGCTTGCCTGACCTAACGCCCCCAGACTTATCTGTATGGAGTAAAATCAAGAGTCAGGTGTACAAGGTAAAAATTAAGGATTTGCAGCATCTGCTTGAACACATTTCGGTAGTGGAGCGTGCAACTACCTAGCAATGTTGCAAAGTGTACCAAGGACAGATGGCAAATCTTCTTGGATATGTAGGCAATTACTCGAAAGGCAGTGGTTTAATTCATATTTTTCTTCCTGTAAACATTTCATTTGAATTAAAGTGCTTCTTTCAAAAAATCGTTAGGAAATTCCTAGGCACTCTGAATTCCTTTTGTTATATAAACTACTTTGGAGATTTTTCACTTCATCTTCGGATGAGGCCACACATAATTTTGTAGTGATACGAATATTTTGATTCAGCACCATATGTCTGGACTTGGGTATCGAGGCAATGTTATGTACTTATACAGATGTACACTGAAGAGCCAAAGAAACTGGTACAACTGCCTAATATTGTGTAGGGCCCCGACAGCACGCAACGCGACATGCATGGACTCGGCTAATGTCTAAAGTAGTGCTGGACGGAACTGACACCATGAATCCTGCAGGGCTGTCCAAAAATCCGTAAGAGTACAAGGAGGTCGAGATCTCTTCTGAACAGCACATTGCAAGGTATCCCATTTTTTGCTCAATAATGTTCATGACTGGGGAGTTTTGTGGCCAGCGGAAGTGTTTAAATTCAGAAGAGTGTTCCTGCAGCCACGCTGTACGATTATGGACGTGTCGGGTGTCGCATTGTCAAAAAATGGTTCAAATGACTCTGAGCACTATGGTTCAAAATGGCTCTGAGCACTACGGGACTTAACTTCTGAGGTCATCAGATCCTAGAACTTAGAACTACTTAAACATAACTAACCGAAGGACATCACACGCATCCATGCCCGAGGCAGGATTCGAGCCTGCGACCGTAGCGGTCGCGTGGTTCCAGACTGTAGCGCCTAGAACCGCTCGGCCATTCCGTTCGGCCTCGCATTGTCCTGGTGGAATTGCCCAAGTCCATCGGAATGCACAATGGACACAAAGTGGTTCAAATGGCTCTAAGCACTATGGAACTTTAAACATCTGAAGTCATCAGTCCCCTAGACTTAGAACTGCGTAAACCTAACTAACCTAAGGACATCACACACATCCATGCTCGAGGCAAGATTGGAACCTGCGACCGTAGCAGCCGCGTGGTTCCGGACTGAAGCGCATAGAACCGCTCGACCACAGCGGCCGGCCACAATGAGCATCAATCGATGCAGATGATGAAATAGGATGTTAAAGTACGCGTACGTGTCACCTATTAGAATCGTACTTAGTCTATCAGGGGTCCCATATCATTCCAACTGCACACGTCCCGCACCATTACAGAGCCTCCACCAGTTTGAACAGTCTCCTGCTGACATGCAGGGTCCATCGATTCATGAGGTTGTCTCCATACTCGTACACGTCCATTCGCTCGATACAATTTGTAACGAGACTCGTCCGACCAGGCATGTTTCCATTCATCAACAGCTGATTGTCGGTGTTGACGGGCCAAAGCGAGGCCTAAAGCTTTATGTCGTGCAGTTATCAAGGGTACAGGAGTGGGCCTTTGGCTCCGAAAGCTCATATCGATGAGGATTCGTTGAATGGTTCGAACGCTGACACTTGCTAATGGCCCAACATTGAAATATGCAACAATTTGCGGAAGGATGCACTTCTGTCACGTTGAACGATTTTCTTCAGTCGTAGTTGGTCCCGTTCTTGCAGGATCTTTTACTGGCCGCAGCGACATCGGAGATTTGATGTTTTACTACATTCCTGATGTTCACGGTACGCTAGTGAAGTGGTCGTATGGGAAAATCCACTCTTCATCGGTACCTCGAAGATGATGTCTCTCATCGCTCGTGCGTCGACTATAACAGCACGTTCAAACTCACTTAAATCTTGATAACCTGCCATTGTAGTAGCAGTAACCGATCTAACAACTGCAGTAGACATTTGTTGCCTTATACAGGCATTACCGACCTCAGGGCCGTATTCTGCCTGTTTACATACATCTGTATTTGAGTACGCATGCCTATATCAGTTTCTTTGGCGCTTGATTGTATTTCTAAAACAATGGTGTCATCGAGGGAGACAGAAGAGTAACAACATGACGCACATTTAGCGGGTTGGGTTGATTTGGGGGAGGAGACCGAGCCTAAAGCGTTTTAGGGAAATCACGAAAAACCTAAATCAGGATTGCAGGACGCGGGATTGAACCGCCGTCCTCCGGAATGCGAGTCCAGTGTGCTAACCACTGCGCCACCTGGGTCATTATGAATAGCGCTTAACTCTTTGGCTGATCACAGTTAGATGATAGCAGTAGTAACGGTTATACTTGCCACATGACTTATACACAAGCCGCAGTGAAACTACCTGCAGTGCGCAGCGTCATGCGAAAAGTATGAATACGCAAACTTTGGCGTACGTCGTCTGAAGGTGAGCGTGAAAAGGCATGGAAACCACGAAAATAAATAAATATTTATAAGTGATTGGTGGCAGCTATCTGCTATTACAATTTATTTAATATACATTCACGTGGCTATATTACCCATGCTGGATAACCTTGATTACATTACGTCTTTTGTTATTAAAATAATCACCGACTATAGCAGCTGTCGGCAATTTTAATACTGTCAAACACTGATAGTCATTTAGATTGTTTGCTCGCTGCCGTCCGTCTTACGAGATCCTCTCTCACTCCAAAGCAGCTTTTGAAACCGTAATGTCACAGTACGATTACCTGGAAGCTCACTGCTCACTACACACTTCCCACTCCATCGGAGACAGAATACCCCAAAACAAAAGACTGTCTTGAAAGGTGCCGGGCTGCGGTACGAGACGTTGACAAGTGCGCTGGTCTTTTTTGCGATGCAAACGAGTTTGGAAACGACACACTGTGTGCTCCTCGGTAGAGCCGGGAGAGAGGCAGGGACACGCCCAGCGAGAAAGCTGCCGCGGAGTTCCGTCCGTCGCCAGGGCACCTGGCAGCCATTGTTCGGCGACACACCTGCTGTTCGCCACACCGCTACTGTGTGACGGCAGCTGACACGCTCACGTCGCCGGTCCGTATCACAGTATGCTGCTCGATTCTAGTCACGCGTCTCCCCCTTCACTTCTGTTTGATTAATTGCCCTTCATCTATCTCGCGAAAAAAACATGCAGAATGCATTTCATACGCACATTAGCGACTACAATAGAAGAATGGAAACGAAGACGTAAATTCCGTCGTATTCAAGATAGTGGGTTGTGGAATATACACTACTGGCCATTAAAATTGCTGCACCCAGAAGAAATGCAGATGACAAACTGGTATTCATTGGACAAATATATTATACTAGAACTGACATGTGATTACATTTTCACGCAATTTGGGTGCATAGATCCTGAGAAATCAGTAACCAGAACAACCATCTCTGGCCGCAATAAAGGCCTTGATACACCTGGGCATTGAGTCAAACAGAGCTTGGATGGCGTGTACAGGTACAGCTGCCCATGCAGCTTCAACACGATACCACAGTTCATCAAGAGAAGTGACTGGCGTATTGTGACGAGCCAGTTGCTCGGCCACCATTGACCAGACGTTTTCAATTGGTGAGAGATCTGGAGAATGTGCTGGCCAGGGGAGCAGTCGAACATTTTCTGTATCCAGAAAGGTCCGTACAAGATCTGTAGCATGCGGTCGTACATTATCCTGCTGAAATGTGGGAATTCGCAGGGATCGAATGGAGGGCAGAGCCACGGGTCATAACACATCTGAAATGTAATGTCCACTGTTCAAAGTGCCGTCAGTGCGAACAAGAGGAGACCGAGACGTGTAACCAATGGCACCCCATACCATCAGGCCGGGTGATACGCCAGTATGGCGATGACGAATATACGCTTACAATGTGCGTACACGGCGATGTCGCCGAACACGGATGCGACCATCATGATGCTGTAAACAGAACCTGGATTCATCCGAAAAAATGACGTTTTGCCATTCGTGCACCCAGGTTCGTCGTTGAGTACACCATCGCAGGCGCTCCTGTCTGTGATGCAGCGTCAAGGGTAACCGCAGCCATGGTCTCCGAGCTGATAGTCCATGCTGCTGCAAACGTCGTCGAACTGTTCGTGCAGATGGTTGTTGTCTTGCAAACGTCCCCATTTGTTGACTCAGGGATCGAGACGTGGCTGCACGATGCGTTACAGCCAAGCGGATAAGATGCCTGTCATCTCGACTGCTGGTGATACGAGGCCGTTGGGATCCAGCACGGCGTTCCGTATTACCCTCCTGAACCCACCGATTCCATATTCTGCTAACATTCATTGGATCTCGACAAACGCGAGCAGCAATGTCGCGATATGATAGACCGCAATCGCGATAGGCTACAATCCGACCTTTATCAAAGTCAAAAACGTGGTACTATGCATTTCACCTCCTTACACGAGGCATCACAACAACGTTTCCCCAGGCAACGCCGGTCACCTGCTGTTTGTGTATGAGAAATCGGTTGGAAACTTTCCTCATGTCAGTGCGTTGTAGGTGTCGCCACTGGCGCCAACCTTGTGTGAATGCTCTGAAAAGCTAATCATTTGCATATCACAGCATCTTCTTCCTGTCGGTTAAATTTCGCGTTTGTAGCACGTCATCTTCGTGGTGTAGCAATTTTAATGGCCAGTAGTGTACGTAAGGTGTAGATACAGATATACGCTAATGAGCCGAACCATCTTGACCATCTGTTTACTAGCATGTTTGCCTACGCATCGAACGCAATACAGCAGCTACTGTGCGAAGCGTGGACTGGGACAAGTCGTTGTAAGTTTCCGGAGGCACGTGGCATCAGATGTCTATGCGCAGCTCAAGCAATCCTCTTATATTACAGGCCTGCGGTTTGTGGGCGGACGGATGTGTTCTGTCGTGTTTCTTATCAAGAGAATTTGAAGACCAAGATATTCCCGTGAACCGCTCTAATGCGATACTGCCCTTTAACACGGAAAATGATCCTGCTGGAAAATGTCAACAATGTAAAGGAAGACATGAAACAGAAAAGAATGCAGGTGGTGCACAGTAATGTTCACGAAGTTCACAGCTGTCACAGTGCCTTCGATTACTGCCGCTGGTCCCGTGGCAGCCCATACGAATGTCCCCTCAGCTTACTACTGCCTCTGCTCATTTGCATCCGTGGCGTGGTGCATGTTTCGACCGACCATTCACCTTGATGACAGAGTATAGCGACCCGACTATCGACCAGGTGTAACGATAAATGCGATTCATCCTATCAGTCGACACGTTTCTACTGATCCACGGTCCAGTCTCGATCCCCTGCCCACTTCAGTTGTAACTGACAATACCGTTCAGTCAACATGAGGACTTGTAACGTTCGTCTGCTGCGCAGCCCAACGTTCAACAATATGAGCCGAAAGGTGTTCTCCGAAACACCAGAATTGTACTTTGACGTCAGATATGTCACAGACCATTGTCTGTGCTGCTTTATCGAACAGGCGAGACTCCGACCCCCACATTCTGTGATGAAGGGTGGACGTCCAAAATCTTGTTGCCTGTGCGTGGTTTCACGTCCTTCAGTCACTTTCTATAGATGCTCGTGACAGTAGCACGCAAACAGCCGTGGTGCAGCTTCGCCACTTCAGAGGCGCTGGTTCCGAGGCGCTCGGCCATAAAAATGTGCCCTTTACCAAGGTCACTTATGTCAGGGGACAGCTACTACGACACGTGCCTGCAACGCCTCAAGCCAGCTTTCACTGTTGAGCTGGTCAATAGTCACAACGTTGTGGTTCTTCAATTTAGACACATATTCAAATGGTGTGCATGCTCTTACGGCGTTGGTTCATTTCTCTGCAATCTGTACACGTTTGTAATTCCACTGATACCAGAGGTTGCTAACAGATGCCGCTAAGAAATATTTATATCTAAATCTATACTAAGAATCAGCCCGCCCGGTTGGCCGTACGGTCTAATGCACGGCTTCCCGGGCGGGAAGGAGCGCCTGGTCCCCGGCACGAATTCGCCCAGCGGATTTGTGACGAGGTCCGGTGAACCGGCCAGTCTGTGGATGGTTTTTAGGCAGTTTTCCATCTGCCTCGACGAATACGGCCTGGTTCCCTTTATTCCGCCTCAGTTACACTATGTCGGCGACTGCTGCGCAAACGAGTTCTTCACGTACGCGTACACCACCATTACTCTACCACGCAAATATAGGGTTTACACTCGTCTGATGTGAGACGTTCCCTCGGGGGTCCACCGGGGGCTGAACCGCACAATAAATCTGGGTTCGGGGTGGGGCGACAGAGGGGTGAAGTCGATGCGGTAGTGGGGTTGTGGACCACTGCGGCTGCGGTGGGGATGGAGCCTCTCCGTCGTTTCTAGGTCCCCGGTTAACATACAGTACAATACACACAATACTAAGAATCACTGTTAAATTTTGTGGTGTACGGGACTTTTGATTGTACTGTGTATCAAGGTGTCTTCCTATTCTACGCCTCTCTGTGAGCTGCTTCGCATCTGATTTTGTCTGCGCCATCTTTACGCGAAGTAGAGATGATTGTAGGTATTGGGACGGATTTTGGGAAGATGGAACAGGAGACTGGAGTGTTGATATGGCGGTAGTATGAGGGGGAAAGCGTTAGCGAAAGATGGAAAGTAACGGGGTAGCTGTGATGTGGGAAGATACAGGTGGGGAAGAGCTATAGCTGCTGTGATGGATAAATATCGGAGCAGATTTTAGTGGGAGAAAGAGTTATTGAAGTTTCGTTGGAAGAGGGTACGTAGTATGTGTAGATGCAGGCTTGGTAAGCTGTGTTAGCATAGGTGTAGCAGGATTGCAAATTACGGGGGAAATAATCGGATTGCCGTAGTAAGTTTGTGCATAGTGTTAGATTTAAACAGCTGTTGAGTATGAATGAAGAGATGCGGGGATTTGACGAAATGGTAAAGGATTCATGTGGGGGACTCTACGAAGAGTGGTGTTTGTTTTAATCTTCCATCAAATAATAGATACAAGGACGAGATTTTCACTCTGCAGCGGAGTGTGCGCTGATATGAAACTTAAACTGTGTTCCAGACCGAGACTCGAACTCGGGACACGGATCCCGAGTTCGAATCTCAGTCCGGCATACAGTTTTAATCTGCCAGTAAGTTTAATAGATAATGTTTAATAGATACAAGGGCTTATTTGTTGTGACTTATTAGATCCATGTCTTGTGAAAGTCGGCAGGCGACTGAATCTCACGTTGGGACGCCGCGTAATTGTAGTTTGTTCACAACGTCCTGAACAAGTTCTTGGTGGACGGAGCGTGGATGGATGGATAGGGGGGGGGGGGGGGGAGGGGAAGCGAAGGAAGCAAGTTCCGCCCACCGACTGCCAGCACACGAGCAGCCGGAGGGCAGGGGGTGGGTGGGTGGACGCAGTGCGAGGGCAAAGGCTGCGCTTTCGTCATGCTGTTCTGGCACTACACGTGTGCTTACTGGTTAGTCACGCCACGAAAAGGCAGTCGCTTCGTACTGCCTATGGTACACACAGATACTGTGTTGTTAGATCGCCGCTGTTGGCAGCGGCTAGACACAATAAAAAAAAATCGAGGCCCAAGGTCCACCGACATCTATGAGCTTCGTTCTATCCAGAAGTACGGTGCCTTCACTCAGGCCGTTGTGAACATACAGCAGTAAGTCGCGCATAACGTCAGGGAGAAATATGCGCCGCTGGAGGTTTGGCCACTGTGTGTATACTGTAGGCTTTCTATAAAACTCTGTATTAGTGAATTTTTGTCAAGGAATTTTCACTGAAAGAAAACTGTGCAAAACATGAATTCCATAGGGATAGTGGGCACGCAATGAACTGAATCCTGTGTACAGATGTATCACACGACTTTGATTCATTAACAATAACCCTTGGTTAATATGTAGCACACCATACATGCACATTTTGACTGCAGTGTAACTCATACACAAGTTAAAATTAAAATTTAAAATAGTCTTGCTCGCAATTTTTTATTAGAGTGAGTGACCGGTTTCGACTCTCGTAGAGTCATCTTCAGACTCCAGAGCTGTAGATGGACACTGCCAGACGAGTTCTGTCGACCCTCGTCGCTCGTGTAACTGCTCAGAGCAGTCGAAACCGGTCACTCACTCCAATAAAAAATTGCGATCAAGACTGTTTTAAATATTAATTTTAACAAATTTTAAGATCGCTATGTTTCCAAAAATTTCAAAAATTTTATACACAAGTGATGCACAGACCACTGTATTTATAGCTTTAAATTTCTGCAAACACATGTAACAAACGCTGTTTGACAAAGGTATTGTACCTAGTATTAGCGACTGACATTGTTTAGATACAACTGTAAATATCGAGGATAAAAAAGAACCGACTGTTACTCTTCCGACTACACTTATATGTCTTTAATATGTTTCTTATTTTGTTTAATTCTTTGCTTGGTGTGACAATGTATTAAGTGCAAGTAAACGAATGACAAACGCTTGCAACGGTATTCTTCAACTAAACATTACGAAAGTAATTGAAACAATAATCAAAAGTGTTATCCTAGTTGACTGTCATCTTTTCTACGGTGTTTCAACCAGCTGCAGACAAATAAAAGGCGCTGACAATCACCAATTTATTCAACTTAAAAACACTACAGTTCTTCGTTACTTGTCATATATCTACATTCAGCAGAACTAAAATACAGTTTCTTATACTTCACATCTCGATGAGTGCAGAGGGAAGCACGGCACTGTGGCAATAATTAAGTTGAAACTTCTGAAAATAAACAACACGTCCTCAGGAGGGTGCAGTGTTGCCAGAAGCGTCCAGCCAATCGCGCAGACGGCGACAAGCGCAGAGGAAAAGAACGGCCACACTTTCCCTATAGAGGGCTTTCTTCACCACCACAAAGGATAGGGAAGGAGGTGTCTTTGTACTGGGCACAAGGGCACGTGAGTATTGCGGAAACGAAATGGCAGCTGTGCAGCCATGAGGTGTGTCGAGATAATCTGATACTGGAGTGTGCCATCGCTCTACTTGCTGTCACCTCTCTGTTGCGGTACAGTGTCATGTGTAGTTGGGAAGAAGAGTGGCTGGAAGAGACAGACAGTAAGCTGTGTCTGGTAAACTCAACACCTCGGTCGTGGCGCACCTCCTTCCAGCCACACAGACAAAGTGAGGTCCTCGTCTTCACACAGGACACAGGCCTGTGACGCGTGGCTTTTTGCTCCGGCGAGAGACCCTGCAACGTGCAGTGTTTGTGCAGTACAGACTCACTGCGCGCTACTTTTTCTCAGACCGCATTTTATATTCAGACGAGAGGACGGCAGATTATTTGCCGATGGATCTGCCCGTTATTTTAACAGACAATATCACGAATATGGTGCCTGTTTTACAGTTTTGTGTAATGTCCGACTTATTTCCGAAAATGTTATGGAGTCGTTTTTAATGTGTTATCAGAGTGACTAGCTCACGGGCGTCTTTTTGTAAGTGATCAGCCTGCCACCTATTCCTCTGTATCTAGTTTAGTTTTCCTCTTATCTTACTTGTTTTTTCACTATCAGTTTCCGAAGATCTCATCATTTTGTCGTTTCGTTACAACATCTGAACTAGTATGATTGTGCAGGTAATCACGGCTGAAAATGGAAGAGAGTGAATGCAGTTTTACGTAAGGGCGTGGACAAACTCGCCATTGTGCGCCCCTCTCTCTTTCTCTCTCACACACAAACACACACACACACATTCTTTTAGCTCTGTAATACGCGCAGAGCCACCTGGCGGCTGCCGCGTGACCTGCGCCCCCTCCCCCTTCGCCCGGCGTCATACCGTTACGTCACGGGGCAGACGCGCCAACCAGGCTCTCCGCAAAAGGCGAGCAGCCGCCCACATCGTTGGACCCACTCGTGCACGAGGAGTCGGCACTGCACCGTTACTCCGCCGTTCCTTCTCCGCACACTCGAGCCAGGCACTGGCATTCGAAAATTACGAGACGACAGATGAAGACAGCTAGAACACATAACACTTTCATCCTTACCGACAGCAGAGCTGCTATCAGTCTAGTAACAGGTACTTGAAATAAAACGTCCCAATCGTCTACGTGTGCTCGCGTTGTTGTTGTTGTTGTTGTTGTTGTCTCCAGTCCTAAGACTGGTTTGATGCAGCTCTCCATGCTACCCTATCCTGTGCAAGCTTCTTCATCTCCCAGTACTTACTGCAACCCACATCCTTCTGAATCTGCTTAGTGTATTCATCTCTTGGTCTCCCTCTACGATTTTTACCCTCCACGCTGCCCTCCAATGCTAAATTTGTGATCCCTCGATGTCTCAGTACATGTCCTACCAACCGATCCCTTCTTCTTGTCAAGTTTTGCCACAAATTTCTCTTCTCCCCAATTCTATTCACTTTACACACACAGACAGAAAAATCAGGGGCTTTAACTTGTAACATGTATATTTCCAATCCCATGGTTCAGAGCAAGGGTTTTCTGGAGGTTTCCTTGCAGTATGAGGCAAACGCTGCAACTGGTAAACCGCTCCAAATTGTTGCCAATTACATTCTCTTTTGCTTACAACATGTATAGTTCCAGTCCCACAGTTCAGAGCAAGCTTTTCCAGGAGGTTTCCTCTAAGTATGAGGCAAATGCTGCGACTGGTTAACCGTTTCCGATTGTTCCCAATTACATTCTCCTTGGTCCCATTACCAGCTGGACTAGTAGTCGACTGAAACCCTATAACGGACCTAATCTAAGACTTCCCGCCTTGGCTTCGGCAGAAAACGATAAAAGAAGCTCAATGTTGGGGCAGTCTCCAACTACAATCGCCTTCTCCATTCCAGTCATTTGCAAGAAAGAGGAGGAAGCTAGACCGGTGCAACGGTACCAGCCCATCGCTCCGTAGTTATGACCACGCTAATCAGACGGTAGCACTGCCGCAAAGAAAACAATACGCGAGAAATTTCCGCCACCTGCTCCGAGTGAAACATGTTACAGCACACTACGGCATTTTCCTTCAACAGGTGGAAGATCTGCACGTCACCGCTGAATAGGACGGTAAAACTTTTTCGTTTTTAAAGTAACCTACAATGAGTTTTCTTCGCACTTATTATGGTATAGCTTATGTCTGCGCTAATTAAGTGCTTAACCCCTTCTTAGGAGTAACGATTTACGACTTCCGACAAAATATTTCTCCTTACTCTCATCCTATCTTGATTCTATAGGACTTCAAAATTAATAATGGCATTGTTGAACCATTTGACGACATCCTGTAATTGCACGTTTTCGTACAAGGCCTGTTGTACATACAGTACAATGATTAAGAAACAGATACTACATCAAGGAGACTAAAACTGAAAAATAAAAATTCCGGCATTCTAACTCAGAATCTGTCTTCTATACTAATGGATAGCCACTTTAACATCTAGAACGAAAATACTTGCCGTTCATGTGCTGGCAGCGTTGTCAAGTTACCATAATTGGACATATACACACGTCAAAAAAAGTTCTGCATCATCCCGGCTCCGAGAGTTCCGGAACCTGTACAGGAAATTGGAATAGAGATCAACATAATCATCATTTCCGCCCTTTTTATTGCTCATGAAAACCACACATTGCATGTTGTACCACCATACAGAGAGACCTTCAGAGATGGTGGTCCAGATTGCTGTACACATCGGTACGTCTAATGCCCAGTAGCATGTCCCCTTGCATTGATGCATGCCTGTATTCATCGTGGCATACTATCCACAAGCACCAAGGCACTGTTGGTCCAGATTGTCCCACTCCTCAACGGCGATTCAGCGTAGATCCCTCAGAGTGGTTGGTGGGTCACGTCATCCATAAACAGCCCTTTCCTATCTATCACACCTATGTTCGATAGGATTCATGTCTGGAGAAAATGCTGGGTACTCTATTTGAGCAATGTCGTTATCCTGAAGGAAGTCATTCACGAGATATATGGGGGCGCGAATTGTCGTCCATGAAGACGAATGCCTCGCCAATATGCTGCCGATATAGTTGCACTATCGGTCGCAGGATTGCATTCACGTATCGTACAGCCGTTACGGGGCCTTCCATGACCACCAGCGGCATACGTCGGGCCCACATAATGCCACAGCAGCGGGGAACCTCCACCTTGCTGCACTCGCTGGACAGTGTGACTAAGGCGTTCAGCCTGACCGGGTTGCCTCCAAACACGTTTCCGACGACTGTCTGGTTGAAGGCATATGCGACACTCATCGGTGAAGAGAACGTAATGCCAATCCAGAGCGGTCCATTCAGGATGTTGTTGGTCCCATCTGTACCGAGATGTATGGTGTCGTGGTTGCAATGACGGACCTCGCCATGGACGTCAGGAGTAAAGTTGCGCATCATGCAGCATATTGCGCACAGTTTAAGTCGTAACACGACGTCCTGTGGCTGCACGAAAAGCATTATTCAACGTGGTGGCGTTGCTGTCAGAGTTCCCCCGAGCCATAATCCGTAGGTAGCGGTCATCCACTGCAGTAGTAGCCCTTGGGCGGCCTGAGTGAGGCATGTCATCGATAGTTCCTGTCTCTCTGTATCTCCTCCATGTCCGAGCAACATCCCTTTGGTTCACTCCGAGACGCCTGGACACTTTCCTCGTTGAGAGTCCTTTCTGGCACAAAGTAACAATGCAGACGCGATCGAATCGCGGTATTGACCGTCTAGGCATCGTTGAACTACAGACAACACGAGCCGTGTACCTCCTTCCTGGTGGACTGACTGGAACTGATTGGCTGCCCTCCGTCTGATAGGCACTGCTCGTGCATGGTTGTTTACATCTTTGGGTGGGTTTGGAAAAAATTGGAAATTTGTGGTAAGGAGAGCTGAAGTCATCGGTCCCTAAGCTTATCCACTATTTAATCTAACTTAAACTTACGTACGCTAAGGACGACACACACACCCATGCCCGAGGGAGGACTCGAAACTCCGACGGGGGGAGCTGCGCGGACCATGACAAGACGCCTAGACCGCGCGCCGGGCGGGTTTAGTGACATGTCTGAACAGTCAAAGGGACTGTGGTTGTCATACAGTATCTGTGGTGTCACCGCCAGATACCACACTTGCTAGGTGGTAGCTTTTAAATCGGCCGCGGTCCGCTAGTATACATCGGACCCGCGTGTCGCCACTGTCAGTAATTGCAGACCGAGCGCCACCACACGGCAGGTCTAGTGAGACGTACTAGCACTCGCCCCAGTTGTACAGCCGACTTTGCAAGGAACGGTTCACTGACAACTACGCTCTCATTTGCCGAGACGATAGTTAGTATAGCCTTCAGCTACATTTTCTACGACCTAGCAAGGCGCCGTATTCAAGTGATATTGAGATTCTATTAATGTATCATCAAGAGCGATGTTCTACAAATGTGGATTAAAGTTAAGTATTCCAGAAGCTACGTACTTTTCTTTATAGTATTCATTACGTATCCTGTTTCAGACCTCACGCCAGCCTGCGTGAGCTTAGCGTGCATTTCGGTCTCCTCTAACTACAAGGTGTTGGCACTTCTGCCAACACTTCAGTATCCACAGTCAACATCTATCTTCGGGAGTTCTGGGAACTGGAGCGATGCAAAACTTTTTTTGATGCGCATATTTTTCAATGGTGATATGCACGCAACGAATTACACTGTTATACAAAACTTAAGGATATTACATAAGTTTCCCATGACGTGTCACTGCCAAGTTACATAGCTCGATGAGACTTGGACCACACATGGAAAGAACTGCTAGAGTATAGCATAGAAAAAAGCACGCAATGAGACAAACAGAAACGACACTTTTTTTCAAAGGTACACTGACCTCACCACGATTCATGATGGTCCCCTGCACATACAAAGGTGGGACATGGTCCTTCATAGGGTGTATGATAACCATGGACATCAATGCATACTCTGCAATGTGCTCCCATGCTGACGAAAAGGCTGGAAAGGAGTTCTCGTGATAGGCGTTCCATTCCTGCACCAGTACAATTGACAACTAGTGGGTGATCGTTGGTGTACGTGGATATGCTGCAGTACATCTCCCCAAAGCACTCCATGCGTAGTTGATGGGATTTAAGTTATGCAATGGAGAGACCAATCCATTCGCTTTATATCGCTTCATTCCAAGAGCTTCTCAATCTGTGCTGTTGAATAGAGCCGGGCACTGCCATGCGTAAAAATGAAGTCAGGACCGAATGCGCCTCTAAAAAGACGCACATGGGTAAGGACTACAGTGTCACAGTAACGCTGCCCAGAAAGTGTAGCATGTTCACAGATCTGGTTGTTAGTGCACCCGTGCAACATTATGTCTCCGCACACCGTAACACATGGGCCACCAAAGCAAACAGCTTCGGAAGTACCTTCTATATTTTCGATTTCGGTATTGTCTGACATCGGTTGCTAATACTAGAAAGTAGTAGGTGCAACGATAAAGGGAGGTTTTAAAGCCTAAATCCTTCTAGCATTATCAGTTGCAAGGATAATCTAGATAGTGTTTAATAACAAAGAGGTTCTCCGTGGAATCTACGAGGAAAGGAACATTTGGAGAACATTGACAAGAAGAAGAGAAGACGTCAGTGAATAGAATTGATGCTACTAGAGTGAGCTGTAGAGTATAAAAGTATAGGGAAAGACGGATATTGAAGTTGGTTGTGAATGCTATGCTGAGATGAAGAGGCTTTCATAGTAATTGGATATGTGGCAGGCCCCATCAAACCAGTAAGATGACAGATGACCCGTCCAAAATAGCGATTTCGACCATAATTTTCTGGGAAAAACTTATTTGAACTGACTCGGAAAATAAAAATGAAAGAAGTCCATTGCTTCGGTGAGCTAGACCAATTTTATAGGAATAAGAGTTTCAATCTGTGTTCGGATCTTGACAGAGGATACCTTATGCATTTGTGTTTTACACAGGCGGGTATAAAAATTGAGCGAAGTGAAAACGTTGTTTCGTTCCAGGTATTTATTAAGCCGTTCGGTTTTCCTCACCGCGTAACCAGCGCGTCCGGCTCCCACGCAGTCATAATTCCAGTCAGGATCTGCAGGGTACATATTTTCAGTACGCTCAGGGTCAGAAATAACCGCTGTGATTTGGCCTCGATCCGTCGGACGGTTGCAAATAACTGTTTACGCCAGTTAAGTAAGTATACCTCAAACTGACGACGGCGCAAGATCTGGGAGGAGGACTGGAGTGAAAGCTGGCTCCCGTTAGGCTACAATCACCCTGATAACTGAGACGTGTTAGAGGCTCTGGCGATTGAGCCGAGTTCCCAAAGAGACCATTAGATATTTCACTCGGGTAGTCCCAGGGTGGCGCTCCCGCGGTCTGGACTCTGTATTGGTGATTACTCACGACCACAGTAGGTCGCTTGTCCGCCCAATCGTAAACCATCACATTCGGAGGCAGGTGAGGCTGGCGTACCTGGTGATCGCTTCCTCTCGCGTAATGATGGCCGCCGTAATTCCTGGCATGCCCACGCCCAGACTGAGGCTGTGTTGACGTCACTGGCTGTTAGACGGCCCAGCTGGGCATTGCACATGCGCGTGCTACCGGACGGGTCATGACTGCTCATTCCACATGGAAGACCTTAGCTAATCCTGGCGTTCACCTATGCAGGAAAGACGCGCTGTACCTTCTGATTATCTACTAAACAGGGTTATTAAAAAAATAGATTCAATTTAATTAATTCGCATTTCGTGACACATAAGAGGTACGCGAATAGTCTACATACCAAAGGAAAAAGGAAGGTCCAAAGATTTGTTTTGCTAAGAATTAGTTGCGTGAACGGCCGCTAGGGCGGTGGTAGTTGCGTAAACGTCCGCTGGGGTAAGTACTCGCTCCAGTATGAAGTTGTGGGCAGGATGGCTGTGATACAACATACGGCTTTCTGCGTTATTGAGTTTGCGAGAAGTGAGTCAGCAGTTACAGTGCAGTGTGCATTTCGTCGCTGATTCGGCATCGAACCATCAGCTAAAAAATTCATAAGCCGTTGCTTTAAGCAATTTTTAAACCAATTCCTTCCTTGGACAGATCGCACGGGATATGAAGACCTGGCTCTACACTTCATGCCACCGGGTTCTCCTGATCTCACTCCCTTTTTCTTGTCGGGCTAAGTTAAGAAGGCTGTGTACGTCCCACATAGCTGATCTGTGAAACCGTGTCACTGCTGTGGTGAACTCCGTGACACAAGGCATGCTTCTTCACGTATGGGACGAGTTTGTCTACCGATTAGATGTTTATTGTGCAGTGAAGGGGGGGGGGGGGACACAGTGAACATTTATTACCAGTGTTTAAAAAACTACAGAATTTCTTCCTTTCATTGGTACATAGACTGTTCAAGTAAAATTTACACTTCATGAAACATAAATCAATTAAACTAGGTCCTTCTTTTTGAGTAACCCTGAATTTCGTGAACTATAGTAAAGGCTCAAACTACAGTGAAGGAATATCAGTAATTATGAAGACGCATGATTCGTAATTCACCACTTTGAAATTTCTTTTTTTTTTAACTTTACTCCTTTTCAGTCGCTATCCCTGAAGGTGCAATGGATGTGTTTGAGTAATGGCCCATTGCAAAGTCAGGAACTTATAAGCAAACAACAACACAAGCCGGTAGTGAGGCAAAGGGATTATACCGCCTGACAAGAAGAGCAAAGCACCTAGAAGACACGTTCGTATGTCAATGCAGCTTTGTACACGAACACACAATCGGCAGTTACCCAATGGTTTCAGCTGCAGTTCTCTGTGACAGGTTGAACAGCCATCAGAGCGTATTAGTATTGTTCATATTTAAGATACTTAACAGATGTGGTGAGATATATATGGGGCGTGTACAGCGTCAGATGTCGCGTGATCACTGTGAAGAACATGGGGCTGCTATTTACTCATCTGAGACAGCATTATTAATTCCTGACAGAGTGTGGAAGGGGCTTAACTGTGGCAACAGAATAATTTGGACAAATCTCACACGAACTGTACTCTGTCAGTTAATTGGTGGCATTAGTATGATGATTTATGACCACAGTTTTACAATGCTGTACTGTAGGGAACAGTATCACGGTCTCTGGAATATCGTGGAGTCGCCATAAATAGAGCATGCAGAGTTGCAAGAGTCACGCAGAAAGCTGATACACTTCGTTCATTTGGCAGCTGAAGATCGTCGAAATTGCAATATAATCTTTATTTAGTCGAATCATTTAAAAAAATTTTCAAACCAAACAACCTGTCATTACCGTACAAGCCTACTGATATGGGAAGGATGGGGCCGATATCGTGATAACAGAGTTAATTCATGTTCTTCGATGTCATCTGGCCTTGGGAGGTTTTGAGCGTTACTGTTGTTACTTAATTTCTATTCGAAAGAGAACGTGCCTTGGACTCTGTGTCGCACGGGTATCATGTTTAACATGGAGATAATACGATAAAAACACTTAAGAGGCGAAGAAACTGGTATAGGCATGCGTATTCAAATACACAGATATGTAAACACGCAGAATACGGCGCTGCGGTCGGCAACGCCTTTATAAGACAACAAGTGTCTGGCGCAGTTATTCTTGCTTCAATGGCAGGTTATCAAGATTTAAGTGTGTTAGAACGTGGTGTTATAGTCAGCGCACGAACGATGGGACACAGCATCTCCGAGGCAGCAATGAAGTGGGGATTTTCCCGTACAACCATTTCACGAGTGTACCTTGAATATCAGAAATCGGGTAAAACATCAAGTCTCCGACATCGGTGTGGCCGGAAAAAGATCCTGCCAAGAACGGGACCAACGACGACTGAAGAGAATCGTTCAGTGTGACAGAAGTGCAACCCTTCCGCAAATTGCTGCAGGTTCCAATGCTGGGCCATCAACAAGTATCAGCGTGCGAACCATTCAACGAAACATCATCGATATGAGCTGAAGGCCCACTCGTGTACCCTTGACGACTGCAGGACACAAAACCTTACGCCTCCTCTGAGCCCGTCAACACCGACATTGGGCTGATGATGACTGGATACATGTTGTCTGGTCGGACGAGTCTCGTTTCAAAGTGAACGAGCGGATTGACGAGTACGGGTATGGAGATAACCTCATGAATCCATGGACCCTGTATGTCACCGGAGCACTTTAAGCTGGTCGAGGTTCTATAATACAGGGTGATTCAAAAAGAATACCACAACTTTAAAAATGTGTGTTTAATGAAAGAAACATAATATAACCTTCTGTTATACATCATTACAAAGAGTATTTAAAAAGGTTTTTTTCACTCAAAAACAAGTTCAGAGATGTTCAATATGGCCCCCTCCAGACACTCGAGCAATATCAACCCGATACTCCAACTCGTTACACACTCTCTGTAGAATATCAGGCGTAACAGTTTGGATAGCTGCTGTTATTTCTCGTTTCAAATCATCAATGGTGGCTGGGAGAGGTGGCCGAAACACCATATCCTTAACATACCCCCATAAGAAAAAATCGCAGGGGGTAAGATCAGGGCTTCTTGGAGGCCAGTGATGAAGTGCTCTGTCACGGGCTGCCTGGCGGCCGATCCATCGCCTCGGGTAGTTGACGTTCAGGTAGTTACGGACAGATAAGTGCCAATGTGGTGGCGCTCCATCCTGCTGAAATATGAATTGTTGTGCTTCTTGTTCGAGCTGAGGGAACAGCCAATTCTCTAACATCTCCAGATACTGTAGTCCAGTTACAGTAGCACCTTCGAAGAAAAAGGGACCAAAAACTTTATTGGCTGAAATGGCACAGAAAACGTTCACCTTAGGTGAGTCACGTTCATACTGAGTTGTTTCCCGCGGATTCTCAGTGCCCCATATACAGACATTGTGACGGTTGACTTTCCCGTTAGTGTGGAAAGTTGCTTCATCACTAAACACAATCTTTGAAACGAAAGATTCATCTGTTTCCATTTGAGCAAGGATAAAATCACAGAAATCGATTCTTTTAATCTTATCAGCTGCAGACAGTGCTTGAACCAATTTCAGACGATAAGGTTTCATAACTAACCTTTTTCGTAGGACTCTCCATACAGTTGATTGTGGAATTTGCAGCTCTCTGCTAGCTCTGCGAGTCGATTTTCCTGGGCTGCGAACAAATGCTTGCTGGATGCGTGCTACATTTTCATCACTCGTTCTCGACCGTCCAGAACTTTTCCCTTTGCACAAACACCCATTCTCTGTAAACTATTTATACCAACGTTTAATACACCACCTATCAGGAGGTTTAACACCATACTTCGTTCGAAATGCACGCTGAACAACTGTCGTCGATTCACTTCTGCCGTACTCAATAACACAAAAAGCTTTCTGTTGAGCGGTCGCCATCTTAGCATCAACTGACGCTGACGCCTAGTCAACAGCGCCTCAAGCGAACAAATGTACAACTAAATGAAACTTTATAGCTCCCTTAATTCGCCGACAGATAGTGCTTAGCTCAGCCTTTTGTCGTTGCAGAGTTTTAAATTCCTAAAGTTGTGGTATTCTTTTTGAATCACCCTGTAGAGCAGTTGGAGCGATATGGGACTCCTGATACGCCTAAATACGAATCTGACAAGTGACACGTACGTAAGCATCCTGTCTGATCGCCTGGATCCATTCATGTCCAATGTCCATTCCGACGGACTTGGTCAATTCCAGCAGGTCAGTGCGAACTCCACACGTCCAGAATTGCCACAGAGTGGTTCCAGGAACACACTTCTGAGTTTAAATACTTCTCCTGGGCACCAAAGTTCCGAGACAGGAACATTAATGAGCATATCTGGGATGCCTTGCAACGTGCTGTTCAGAAGAGATCTCCACCCCTTGTTCTCTTACAGATTTATGGACAACCCTGCAGGATTCATGGTGTCAGAACCCTTCAGAACTACTTCAGAATTAGCGAGTCCATTTCGCGTCGTATTGCGGTAGTTCTAAGTGCTAGCGGGGGCCGTATACGACGACATTAGGCATGTGTACCAGTTTACTTGGATCTTCAGTGTATATAAGTAGTGTTCAAATGAAAAGGTATAAAGCGACGCAAAAACGAAACTGGTCGAAATCCGCATATGCCGCGTTGCAATAACGTAGTGAGACATCTAGCCAATGGAAGCACGCGCCGTCGCCTCCGTCTAAGAAATTTAAAGCTGTGTCCTCATACTATGATGCTCAGAGTATTTTTCGACGTTCGAGGTCCGATACTCACGGAATTCCTCGAACACGGGAAAACCATTAACAGTGACGTGTACTGTGAGACGCTCCGTATCCTACGCAAGTCCATGAAGAGCAAACGGCGTGGGCTGCTGGCGGAGAGAGTGATTCCGCTCCACCAAAACGAGCGTCCGCACGTCTCCCACATCACACGAAGTCTAATGGCCACAAGTTCCAAGTGCGAGCGGCTTGAGGATTCGCCCTACAGCCCGGACATGTCGCCCTGCGACTTCTTTGTGTTTGCTCACCAAAAAGGCATCTCGAAGGGAGGTGCTTCACCTCGGACGACGAACTGAAGGACACAGTGTGGCACTGACTCCTGTCACAGCCACAGGAATTCCACGTAGTCACTTAATACGCTTCTCATAGCCTCTGACTAACCAAAGTCTCGTACGTATCTTTACACACTTATTCGACCTCCAAGCTCCGTCCACCTCGGTTAACATTAAGACGACAAGTAAATGGTTTAGGGCATTGAAGCCACGAGTACGTAGTAGCAATACAGTAAAGGTCTAAAAAAAATCTGTAGATGTAGCGAACATGCCACTTTCAAAGTCCGTCCAGTTTCAGCTGATAAAAACCTTTTCTCTAACACAACAACGAAGTAATGTGAACTGTGTACCGAGTAGAAGACGTTAGCTCGCTGTGGAGTGGAGGGCATTGTAGCCGTGGAATTGCGATGCGGCGCACTTAACAGGCGGTTTGCCGCTCGAGATTTGCATAAACAGTACCCGGAACAATGTAGGTACTATCTGCCGCGAGATTGCACGTGATGACACCGATTTCGCCAGATGCTTGGCGGGTACCACCTGTGGTGGCTTGTGGCTTGTGGGATGGGGGGGGGAGGGTGGCGGGGGGGGGGGAGACGGCAGATAGTCGCTTCGCATCTCACCCCGCATTCCGTCGCGAACAATCGCTCCGGAAAAGTGGGCTGAGATGTGCCGGCATCTGACCGCCGGTACTGTTCAGCCGTAGCAGGTGACTGAGGTGGCCGGGAACAATAGCTTCATTCTGAGCACGGCGACGCGTTCTGAGCGCTGCTTTCTCGGCCTATGCAGGCAGTTCTGTGATCTGGTGAGTCCTCAGGAAAAATTCTCACGGACTAATGCGACACGAGGGCTTGTGAACTACGCAACGGTAAGAGAGAGCAAATGCAGGTAACTAAAACAGGAGAGTACGTGGAACCTGTTTAGGACAATTTAAAAGGTTATTGTGAATGAAAGACACTAGATTGCGTAAGTAGTACAGTATTAATGATAATTAATTGAAACCCTCAGCTGCCGACAGGTGTTGTTGACATACCTTGATGGGGACAGCTGAAGATGTGTGCCCCGACCCGGACTGCCATGTAAGCAGGAGATCCCGGGTTCCAGTCCCGGTCGGGACACACATTTTCAGCTGTACCCATCAAGGTATGTCAACAACACCTGTCGGCAGCTGAGGGTTTCAATTAAGTATCATTTATTCTAGAGAAGCTGCACGGTCATCAATGGTATCTGTTCTTTCGAGAAAAGTTACTATCTTCATATATATAGTTAAATGCCTACCCGGCCATTGACCTACGTCTGTGCGAGTGCGCACAGGTTGCCCGAACTCTTACGGGAATCATCGACTTAAGTGGGCGCGAGTACCGAGTGGATGGGCAAAGTATCTGTTAGGAACATTACGTATGTAGTTTCTGGACAATTGGGAATGTGGGTCTCACGGGAAGCGTGCAAGGGATAAGTCCCTGCAGTCGCGCTATTCATCTGTGTCCTCGGTGGTTCAGATGGAGAGAGCGTCTGTCATGTAAGCAGGGTTCGAGTCCCGGTCGGGGCACACATTTTCAGCTGTCCCCATCAAGGCATGTCAACAACACCTGTCGGCAGCTGAGGGTTTCAATTAATTATCATTTATTCTAGAGAAGCTGCACGGTTATCAATGGTATCTGTTCTTTCGACAACAGTTACTATCTTCATATATAACTGCAGTATTAATTTATTCCGTAATCCGGTTTTCGGCTCACAAGGCCATCATCGGACTATAACACATAATTGTCATCAAAGAGGATACAGCACCGGTGAACAACATTAAAGAAGCTATTACAGCTAGAGAGTGAGGTGCAATCACAGAGTAAATGTTATTCTTGACACTGCAGTACTCACGTAATTGAAAATAGAAAATTGTTAAGAGTCTTGTGGGCTCTTGTTGACGTATGGCCTCTTGTCTTTCGTCTCGGGCCTTCCCCTAACATTTGCTTGGATTTATCTGGCGTTTCACATCAGCACACAGGCTATTGTCAAATATTGTCACCCTCCATTGCGGGTGATGGACATGGGCCTCCTGTATTCGACGCCACCGGTCAATAACCACTCACAGACGGAAGTGGAACACCAGCAGTGCAGGATATATAAAGCATGTTGGAGGGGGGGGGGGGGGGCATGGCGGAAAATAGTGCAGTCGTTTTAGGAATCCGGAAATGATGGAGCGATTTCAAATGGCTCTGAGCACTAAGGGATTTAACTTATGAGGTCATCAGTCCCCTAGAACTTGGAACTATTTAAACCTAACTAACCTAAAGACATCACACACACCCGTGCCCGAGGCAGGATTGGAACCTGCGACCGTAGCAGTCGCGCGGTTCCAGACTGTAGCGCCTAGAACCGCTCGGCCACCCCGGCCGGCATGGAGCGATTTACCTGACGTCCAAAAGCTTACGGTCCAAGAGTGGAATAGTTTCCAAAACGGCTAAATCTATAAATTGTTCGCGTGCCGCCGTGTTTCAAGTACTCATATGTCGTGGATGGGAAAATTGCGCTATTCGGAACAGGCGATGACGCAACTGTGGTGCACCACGGGCCAGATGAGAGGGTTGGACGGCGGCTGCAGAGGTATGTACGGGCGAATAGACGCGAAACTGTTGAGTAATTGGTCATCCAGATGAAGCAAAGGGGTACCAACAGTGTCTCCTCAACATCCATTCAGCGAATATTGGATGTGTGTGATGCCCTTAGGTTAGTTAGGTTTAAGTAGTTCTACGTTCTAGGGGACTGATGACCACAGATGGTAAGTCCCATAGTGCTCAGAACCATTTGAAATGGTTCAAATGGCTCTGAGCACTATGGGACTTAACATCTCAGGTCATCAGTCCCCTAGAACTTAGAACTACTTAAACCTAACTAACCTAAGGGCATCACACATATCCATGCCCGAGGCAGGATTCGAACCTGCGACCGTAGCGGTCGCGCGGTTCCAGACTGAAGCGCCTAGAACCGCTCGGCCACCAGCGGCCGGCCAGAACCACTTGAACCAGCGAATATTGACGCTTGTGTGTCTCCGCAGCTGGAGCCTCGATCGCCCACCCATGCTGACTGCTGTTCATCGGCAACGAAGCCCGGAATTTATACGACAATACCACAACCGGACGTCTATTGAGGGCGACAGGTAGCCTTTTCAGATGTATCACGTTTTATGCTCCATCGGACGGGTCGCTGTTGGCGTGTACGGCTTGAAACGTCTGAAAGCACTCTGCAACAATCTTTGAAGGGTCGAGGCCAGAGGGCATTCCCTCTACGATCTCATCATTTTGGAAGGTGCCATGGACCAACACAGGTATGCATTTCTCCTTGGGGTCCATGCCCACCCATACATGCAGTTTGTTTGGCTTCAGCACGATGACATCTACCAGTAGAACAATGCAACGTGTCGCACAGCTTACAGTGTAGGTGCGTTGTTGGAAGAACACCAGAATGAGTTTACCGTACTCCACAGGTCAACATACAGCTTGAAATTAAGCCCACTCGAGCATGTACGGGACGATCTCGATCGGACTGTTCGCGCCATGGAATTCAACCCAGAAACGTTGCCGAGCTGGCCACAGCACTGGAGTCGCCATAGCTCCACATCTCTGTCTCAACCTTCCAGAATCTCATTGACTCTGTTTTTCACATCCACGCTGCAAAAGACGGTTATTTTGGCTTCTGGAATGTGGTCACATTAATGTGTCCCCAGACAATGTATTTTACTGTCAGCGGTGACATTGAAGTTGGATCATGCGGGGGGGGGGGGGGGGGGAGATCGGGGGGACATTTCCCTGGTCCTTGTCGCTGTAGTTATTTCAACAGTCGTTCGTTGCAGCACGATAATCTAGGGTCCATTTATCTTGAGGTCCTTTCTTGTTCAAGAATCTATGTAGGAATGACTGGACGATTAATCAACACCAGGATCATCGAAAGTAAGGTGCATTGCAGGTTGGGGCAGATGGAGAAATCGGCCGTGGCACAGCCTGCTCTGTGTGAGACGGACCACACAGTAAGATTTGCCGACTTTCTTGCTGTAGAGAAGAGCTGTGACGCCCACTTGTTCAGGGAAACTACAGAAATACACAAATATGACAACAGCTTCAGCAAGCAAGAAGAAAGCCTCAAGGTGAACGGATCCTGGATTCCCGAGCTGCAGACGACTGTTGCAGGTAGCAGAGGGAGAACCACAGCGGTAACGACCACGGAAAGCCCTTGGATGTTGACACATCACCTGCGGCCGTGAACTCGACCCCCAGTCCACAACCAGCAGTGGAGGGCGAAGATCATGCCGATCATTCGTGAGGGATAAACGTCACGAAAAAGTAATCAAATAGACGTCGGCCGAAGAACCCGAGACAGACGCCAAGAGGCGACTTGTGGAAAGTACTTCAAACTCAAACTCGTTATTATATAATTTCTTTCCTTTAACCGCTTTTGTCTGCCTCCTGTCATGTAATGGCATTTAATAGAGTATTTTGCCTTCTTGTAAATTTTGTAATAAAAGTTTAAGGTTACTAATTGCCAGTGACAAATAATTCTGTCAGAGACAGCAAGGGACTTGGAAGTACAGTTGAACAGAATGGATAGTGTCTTGAACAGGGGTAACAAGATGAGCATCAGTAAAAATAAAATAAGGGTAATTAAATGTAGTCGAATTAAATCAGATGATCCAAAGATTAGATAATACAACACACTAAAAATAATAAATGAGTTTTGATATTTGAACACCAAAATAACTGATGATGCCTGAAGTAGAGGGGCTATAAAACACAGACAGACTGCAGCAAGCAAATGCACTTCTGCACAAGAGGATTTTGTTGACAACTAATAATAATTTAAAGTCTCTGGAAGCCTTTTCTGAAGGTACTTGCTTGGAGTGCAGTCTTCTGCGGATGTGAAACGTGGACGATACGCAGCTGAGACAAGAAGAGAACAGAAGCTTTCGAAATGTGATGCTGCAGAAGAATACTGAGGATTAGATGGGAAGATCACGTAACTAATTAGGAGGTACTGAATAGAATTGGGGAGAAATATAATTTGTGGCACAACTAGACTACGAGATGCGTCGTTTGCTAGGACACTTTCGGAGGCATCACGGAACGTCAGATTGGTATTTGGGTGACGGGGGGAGGAAGAGAGTGTAAGAGCGGGGGGGGGGGGGGGGTGAGGGGGGAGGAGTAGTTGTACACATTAGCATAACATTGCCTCATTTCTTCATTATGGCTTGCTTACGTGTTGCGGAAAATCCTCTCGAGTAAATCACAAGTCTGCTGCCCGCTACGAGGCCGGGTACTATTGTTACGGACGCTTCTGGGCAAGGTGCGAGCCCGCGTGTTGAGCAGGTAGGAGTCGTGGAGCTTGTGTGTGCCTGTATTTGCGACTAAGCACTGAAGCACTGAGGCTCAGCAGAGTTTAAGCGGGCTCGCAGTAGGACTGTTCATGGTTTTAAAATTTGTCGGGAATTCGATACATCGATATTTCAAAATCATTTTTATTCGCTCTCGGTGCAACGAAAAGAGTATCGAGATGTCGACGGAAAAATATCGACGTATCTGAGTATATAAATATCTGTTACACATTGTGAATACACTACCGGTTTTAGAGCTATATACTTACCTACCGATTTATTATTAGATATACTGTACAAGCTAGCTGCCTGCCTATCTCCCTTAGGACAGGAAAACCATGCACGTTCACACTTGGCGATAACCACTTCCCTAACAATGGTAACTGCATCTAAGTGGCAGAATATATGGTGTCCGATATGTCCGTCGTTCGGTTTCGTCACATATCGGATTTCATGTCGTCTTCCTTGTTTTTTCCATTTCTGTCAACGCCAGCGACCTAGCAGTTGTAGTATCAAAATTTCGTGGTGCAGCTAAACTTCGCAGTTTATGTAGCTAGCGCCGAGCATAGATTACGTCAGCATTTCCTCCCACATGTCTTGAAATTTATATTTTTGTTCATCATTTTCAGCAACTGATTTTGAAGAATGCCGATGACAAGAAATAATATCACACTAGTTGCGTTAAAAATTGTTTTTTACGCCACTGACGTGCTATTTCTTCACATCGGACATCTTGTTAAGTTGTTATTCCATTCGCACCGCCACTCCCAAGTGCAATCGGACTTTTCGTGTAGTACGTAAAGAAATATGAATGTTTTAGTTGGACCACATTTTTCGCTTTGTTATAGATGGCGCTGTAGTAGTCACAAAGGTATAAGTACGTGGTATCACGTAACATCCCGCCAGTGCGGACGGTATTTGCTACGTGATACATTACCCGTGTTAAAATGGACCGTTTACCAATTGCGGAAAAGGTCGATATCGTGTACATGTACGACTATTGTGATCAAAATGCCCAACGGGCGTGTGCTATGTATGCTGCTCGGTATCCAAGTGTCCGGACCGTTCGCCGGATAGTTACGTTATTTAAGGAAACAGGAAGTGTTCAGCCACATGTGAAACGTCAACCACGACCTGAAACAAATGGTGATGCCCAAGTAGGTGTTTTAGCTGCTGTCGCGGCTAATCCGCACATCAGTAGCAGACAAATTGCGCGAGAATCGGGAATCTCAAAAACGTCGGTGTTGAGAATGCTACATCAACATCGATTGCAACCGTACCATATTTCTATGCAACAGGAATTGCGTGGCGACGACTTTGAACGTCGTGTATTGTTCTGCCACTGGGCACAAGAAAAATTACGGGACGATGACAGATTTTTTGCACGCGTTCTGTTTAGCGAGGAAGCGCCGTTCACCAGCATAGTATGCACTATTGAGCAACGGTAAATCCACGATGGCTGCGACAAGTGGAACATCAGCGACCTCGGCGGGTTAATGTATGGTGCGCCATTATGGGGGGAGGGGGGGGGGGAAGGATAATTGGCCCCCATTTTATCGATGGCGATCTAAATGGTGCAATGTATGCTGATTTTCTACGTAATTTTCTACCGATGTTACTACAAGATGTTTCACTGCTTGACAGAATGGCGATGTACTTCCAACATGATGGATGTCCGGCACATAGCTCGTGAGCGGTTGAAGCGGTATTGAATTGCACATTTCATGACAGGTAGATTGGTCGTTGAAGCACCATACTATCGCCAGCACGTTCACCGTATCTGACGTCCCCAGATTTCTTTCTGTGGGGAAAGTTGAAGGATATTTTCTATCGTGAGCCACTGACAACGCCTGACAACATGCGCCAGCGCATTGTCAATGCATGTGCGAACATTACGGAAGGCGAACTACTCACTGTTGAGAGGAATGTTGTTACACGTATTGCCAAATGCATTGAGGTTGACGGACATCATTTTGGGCACTTATTGCGTTAATGTGGTATTTACAGGTAATCACACTGTAACAGCCTTTGTGATCTTAAGGTACATGTGTCACATTGGAGCAACCGAAATAAAATGTTCAAACGTACCTACGTTCTGTATTTTAATTTAAACAACCTGCCTGTTACCAACTGGTCATCTAAAATTGTGAGCCCTATATATATATATATATATATATATATATATATATATATATATATATATATATATATATATATATATATATATACAGGGTGATTCAAAAAGAATACCACAACTTTAAAAATGTGTATTTAATGAAAGAAACATAATATAACCTTCTGTTATACATCATTACAAAGAGTATTTAAAAAGGTTTTTTTCACTCAAAAACAAGTTCAGAGATGTTCAATATGGCCCCCTCCAGACACTCGAGCAATATCAACCCGATACTCCAACTCGTTCCACACTCTCTGTAGCATATCAGGCGTAACAGTTTGGATAGCTGCTGTTATTTCTCGTTTCAAATCATCAATGGTGGCTGGGAGAGGTGGCCGAAACACCATATCCTTAACATACCCCCATAAGAAAAAATCGCAGGGGGTAAGATCAGGGCTTCTTGGAGGCCAGTGATGAAGTGCTCTGTCACGGGCTGCCTGGCGGCCGATCCATCGCCTCGGGTAGTTGACGTTCAGGTTTCATAACTAACCTTTTTCGTACGACTCTCCATACAGTTGATTGTGGAATTTGCAGCTCTCTGCTAGCTCTGCGAGTCGATTTTCCTGGGCTGCGAACAAATGCTTGCTGGATGCGTGCTACATTTTCATCACTCGTTCACGGCCGTCCAGAACTTTTCCCTTTGCACAAACACCCATTCTCTGTAAACTGTTTATACCAACGTTTAATACACCACCTATCAGGAGGTTTAACACCATACTTCGTTCGAAATGCACGCTGAACAACTGTCGTCGATTCGCTTCTGCCGTACTCAATAACACGAAAAGCTTTCTGTTGAGCGGTCGCCATCTTAGCATCAACTGACGCTGACGCCTAGTCAACAGCGCCTCAAGCGAACAAATGTGCAACTAAATGAAACTTTATAGCTCCATTAATTCGCCGACAGATAGTGCTTAGCTCTGCCTTTTGTCGTTGCAGAGTTTTAAATTCCTAAAGTTGTGGTATTCTTTTTGAATCACCCTGTATAATTTTTGCAAAAATTATGGATATATTGACATTTTATGAACAACCCTAGTTCGCAGCTCGACTGCAGGTCAGGAGCTGCGGTGGACAGCAAGTGAGTTCACGCGCCCCGGCTGTCTCCGCCGGCACAGACGTGTTTTTTGTCCGGCGCCAGAGCCGGACAAACAATGCCCTTACAAGGCTGCGGCGGGGCTGCCGCGGACCTTGGAGATCCTGCACTCAATGGGAGCCGGGAGGTGCCGCTCTCCGCTCAATGGCGGCCGGTGCGGGCGAGCGGGCTCAATGGCGGGAATGCGGCCCGCGCGTGTCCCGGCACGCACCGGACGCCGAGGGCGGCGCCGGGCCGACTTGACGCTGGGGCCTGATGCATTCCTCACAAAAACTGGAGTGTATTTCCGCCGATCATCTTTGCTGTACACGACAACTTTGGAAACGCCAATACTGACGTCAGTAGAATCATATTAATTCCTTCAGCTGCTAACGGGCGTTGATATATATCAAAGGGGACAGGTGAAAATGTGTGCCCCGACTGGGACTCGAACCTGGGATCTCCTGCTCTCTCCATCTGAGCCACCGACGGCACAGAGGATAGTGCGACTGCAGGGACTATCTCGCGCACGCCTCCTGCGAGACCCACATTCTCACCTTGTATGTCCACAAACTGCATTCATAGTGTCCCACTCCAACACACTCATTAATTGCGGAAGACAATCTTACCTAGTCCCGTAAGAGTTCGGGGAATATGTGTGCATCCACACAGAAGAAGAAGGTCGTGGCCGGTGTTGCCAGTACTATATACAGGGCTATTACAAATGATTGAAGCGATTTCATAAATTCACTGTAGCTCCATTCATTGACATATGGTAACGACACACTACAGATACGTAGAAAAACTCATAAAGTTTTGTTCGGCTGAAGCCGCACTTCCGGTTTCTGCCGCCAGAGCGCTCGAGAGCGCAGAGAGACAAAATGGCGACAGGAGCCGAGAAAGCGTATGTCGTGCTTGAAATGCACTCACATCAGTCAGTCATAACAGTGCAACGACACTTCAGGACCAAGTTCAACAAAGATCCACCAACTGCTAACTCCATTCGGCGATGGTATGCGCAGTTTAAAGCTTCTGGATGCCTCTGTAAGGGGAAATCAACGGGTCGGCCTGCAGTGAGCGAAGAAACGGTTGAACGCGTGCGGGCAAGTTTGACGCGTAGCCCGCGGAAAATTGGCTTATGCCAGAACTGGAGACCGACAGCGCCGACTTCATCTTTCAACAGGATGGTGCTCCACCGCATTTCCATCATGATGTTCGGCATTTCTTAAACAGGAGATTGGAAAACCGATGGATCGATCGTGGTGGAGATCATGATCAGCAATTCATGTCATGGCTTCCACGCTCTCCCGACTTAACCCCATGCGATTTCTTTCTGTGGGGTAATGTGAAAGATTCAGTGTTTAAACCTCCTCTACCAAGAAACGTGCCAGAACTGCGAGCTCGCATCAACTATGCTTTCGAACTCATTGAAGGGGACATGCTGCGCCGAGTGTGGGAGGAACTTGATTATCGGCTTGATGTCTGCCGAATCACTAAAGGGGCACATGTCGAATATTTGTGAATGCTTAAAAAAACTTTTTGAGTTTTTGTATGTGTGTGCAAAGCATTGTGAAAATATCTCAAATAATAAAGTTATTGTAGAGCTGTGAAATCGCTTCAATCATTTGTAATACCCCTGTACTTATATGGATATGGTGTCTGTTCTTTCGGACATGTCCGAGACACCATATCCATATAAGTATATAATACTGACGTCCGTTGCAAAGGCCCCACCGTATAATAGTAACTAGTGTGCTGTTTGAGGGCAACGGCGCATTGAAGTTTTCTCTCAGACTCGTTACCGTGGTACATTAAATGCCAGTTAATGACGAAACTGCGGTGAAAGCCCTCAGGAGAAGTAACACGAGCAATAATGACGTTCCGATGTGCTTGAATTCGCTATGATGTCATGATTAGGGCGATAGATTATCCGACGGAAGAAAGTGTGAAGTAGGTTCAAATTTTGGTAGAACCATTTTGCCTTTCTTCGTCTTTGCGTCTGTAACAGACTGCAGGATTTGTTTTTAATTTAATAAATGGCTACGAGTGAAACGATCATCAGTCATTCATCTACATCTACATGGATACTCTGCAAATCACATGCCTGGCAGAGGGTTCATCGAACCACCTTCACAATTCTCTATTATTCCAATCTCGTATAGCGCGCGAAAAGAACGAACACCTATATCTTTCCGTACGAGCACTGATTTCCCTTATTTTATCGTGGTGATCGTTTCTCGCTATGTAGGTCGGTGTCAATACAATATTTTCGCATTCGGAGCAGAACGTTGGTGATTGGAATTTCGTGAGAAGATTCCGTCGCAACGAAAAACGCCCTTCTTTTAATGTCCAGCCCGAATCCTGTATCATTTCTGTGACACTCTCCCCCATATTTCTCGATAATACAAAACGTGCTGCCCTTTTTTGAACTTCTTCTATGTACTCCGACAGTCCTATCTGGTAAGGATCCCACACCGCGCAGCAGTATTCTAAAAGAGGACGGACAAGCGTAGTGTAGGTAGTCTCGTTAGTCGATCTGTTACATTTTCTAAGTGTCTAGCCTTCCCCAGAACGTTTTCTATGTGTTCCTCCTAATTTAAGTTGTTCGTAATTGTAATACCTAGGTATTTAGTTGAATTTACGGCTTTTAGATTAGACTGATTTATCGTGTAACCGAAGTTTAACAAATTCCTTTTAGCACTCATGTGGATGACATCAAACTTTTCGTTATTTAGGGTCAACTGCCAATTTTCGCACCATTCAGATAGCTCTTCTAAATCGTTTTGCAATTTGTTTTGATCTTCTGATGACTTTCTTAGCCGATAAACAACAGCGTCATCTGCAAACAACCTAAGACGGCTGCTCAGATTGTCTCCCAAATCGTTTATATACATAAGGAACAGCAAAGGGCCTATAACACTACGTTGGGGAACGCCAGAAATCACTTCTGTTTTACTCGATGTCTTTCCGTCAGTTACTACGAACTGTGACCTCTCTGACAGGTAATCACAAATCCCTTCACGTAACTGAGACGATATTCTCTTCCTTCCATTAGAACTATCAGCACAACTGGGGCATTTTACGAAGTGCCGTATCGGACCGCACTGCGACTTCGCAACCAGTTCACTGTTGCAACGGTGGTATTAGTGAGGACCGTTCGCAACCGTCTACGTGGAGCGGGACTACGATCCTGCGTGATGTTAGGGGGTCTTCCGCCCACGCCCCAATAGCGTGTAGCCCGCCTCCTGTGGTATCTTGATAGGCAGTTATGGAAGGACGAAGCGAGACTTGTTGTCCTCAGTCATGAGTCACTTCTCCCTTGGTGCCAATGATGGTCGTACGCTTGCGTGGCGTCGTCCAGGGGAGAGCCAACGTCTGAAACGTACGAGGTCTGTTCAAAAAATTCCGGAACTTTCTCTACGAAATTTTTCTACGCTTACCTTTTACTTGTTGCGCATCGTCTCCTTCGAAATACTTCTCTCCGTTGGTACGAGGGTAATCCCAAAAGTAAGATCTCCTATTTTTTTATAAGTACATAGACCTGCTTATTTCTACAATGGTCTACAGTTTACAGCTTGAACATTTCGCTATTTTTCGACATAATCACCATTTCTGTCGATGCATTTTTGTAGGCGCTTTGGCAGTTTTTGTATGCCCATGGCATACCAGCTCGCAGCCGTGCTCTTCAGAAAGTTGGAAGTGTGAAATCGTATGGGACTTAACTGCTAAGGTCATCAGTCCCGAAGCTTACACACTACTTAACCTAAATCATCCTAATGGCAAACACACACACCCATGCCCGAGGGAGGACTCGAACCTCTGCCGGGACCAGCCGCACAGTCCACGACTGCTCGGCTAATCCCACACAGCTCCAGAAAGTTGTGAACCTCTTCTTTCACCTCGTCGTCGGAGCTGAATCGCTGGGACCACAAATAAAGCCGACAGGTACTGAGAGACTCTGAAAACACTCAAACGGGCAATTCAGAATCGGAGAAGAGGAATGTTGAACAAGGGCGTACACATTCTCCATGACAACGCTCGCTCACACATCGCTCGGCAAACCGTTGCTCTCCTGCAACAGTTTCAGTGGAACATAATCACCCACCCACCCTATAGTCCTGACTCGGCGCCCAGTGACAATCACCTGTTCCCTAGGTTAAAAGAACATTTGGCCGGAAAGCAATTCAGCTTCGACGACGAGGTGAAAGAAGAGGTTCATAACTTTCTGAACAACATGGCGGCGAGCTGGTATGACATGGGCATACGAAAACTTCCACAGCGTCTACAAAAATGCATCGACAGAAATGGTGATTATGTCGAAAAATCGCGAAATGTTCAAGCTGTAAACTGATGTAAACCATTGTAGAAATAAGCAGGTCTATGTACTTATAAAAAAACAGGAGACCTTACTTTTGGGATTACCCTCGTATACCATTCCCAACCCCGTTTCCACTTCCGGAAGCAGTCTTGGTACACCTCTTGCTGGACGGCATGAAGCGCTGGCTGTAGATTTTCTTTTATCTCGTCAATCGTTGCAAATCTTCGCCCTTTCAACGTGGTTGTCAATTTTTAAACAGTCCACAGGGACCAGGTGTGGAGAGTACGCAGGATGAGGCAGCACAGTGATTTCGTTTCTGGTGCGATAGTCACGCACCAACAGGGATGCATGTGCAGGTGCGTTATCGTGATGCAAGAGCCATCTATTGTCTCGCCATATTTCACGCCCTTCTCACATTTTCTCGCAGGCGTCGCAGCACCTCCCGATAGCGACGTTCCTGAAATGAGCGTCGTCGGTAGACGTCGCAGAGCATTTTGAACGAGGACCATCTTTAACTTCCGTCCGGCCATTTTAAACCATGTGGACCATTCGTAAGACCGAGTACGGCTTAAGCACTCATGATCGTAGGCTTCCCGCATCTTTTGGCGTGTCTCTCTAAAGTTTTCTTGAGTTTCACGCAAAATTTAATGCAGGCACGTTGATCCTCTAACCCTGGTATCTCGAAATTCGCAAACAGTGCGACACGACGTTCTACTCAATGTAGCACTGAACAGTAACTTAACACACATACAACACTAGGCGCTGCAGTCCGGAACCGCGGGTCTGCTACGGTCGCAGGTTCGAATCCTGCCTCGGGCGTGGATGTGTGTGATGTCCTTTGGTTAGTTAGGTTTAAGTAGTTCTAAGTTCTAGGGGACTGATGACCTAAGATGTCCCATAGTGCTCAGAGCCATTTGAACCATTTGAACCACACATACAACAATGAAACTTCCGGCAGTTACACATTAAACACAGGCGTCTGCACGGATGCCTACCGCTTTTCGCTTCAAAATACTTTTGTATTCCGCCTGGAAGGCGGGGCGTGGGTCTGCTCCTGAAAACTGAAAGGTTGGCCGAATGTAGGAAGTGAGTAGGAGAAGGAAAAGGTAAGACACGTCGGTACTGCGTTTCAACTTATAGATGTTTACTATCATCATCATCATCATCATCATCATTTATTGCCTTATCGGGCCTTTAAGGCCTACAGCAAGAAGAACAAAAGGAAAAGTAAAGACAAAAAGACTTACAAAAGTACTCTATACAGTAGTAAAAGTTACATATGTACATTACAGCTTAAAGAAGAAACGAAAAATAAACAGGGCATTCAATCAAAGGTTTAAAAGGCAAGAGGGATACATTACAGAAACAAAAAACAAAAAAAAAACACACACGCAGTGTCTGTCAATTACACGAGAGGAGGGAGCTGTTGCAGATGGCAGTCCATCTCATCCGGTCGTTGGCGTCCTCCTCCACGGCTGCTGGTTCCACTTCTTTCAGGATCGTTGTTATCCTATCCTTCCATCGAGTTCTTGGGCGTCCTCTAGGGCGTTTTCCTGTGGGTTGAGAGTGGAGGACTCTGTTTGGAAGGGATCCGTCTGCCCGTAGGATGTGGCCAAACCATTGGAGTCTCTTCTGCGCCAATATTCGTCCAATGTGTGGCTTTCCATACCGCTGGTATAAATCTTCTTTTTTTCTTCGTTCCCATTTACCTTCCATGGCATTGTAGATGGGTCCATATATCTTCCGAAGTACCTTCCTTTCAAATGCACATATTGCTTCTTCTGCTGTTGCTGATGTTGCCCAAGTTTCACAGCCGTATAAAAGTACTGGTCTCACCAGTGTCGTGTATAGGTGGATCTTGTTCTTCTGCGATATCAGCCGAGATCTGAAAAGATTGTTCAGGCTAAAGAACATGCGATTAGCATTTGTTATAC